>NC_081562.1:42740644-42809260 GCF_022355385.1 Mustela nigripes | reverse complement strand
GGGGTGCCTGGGTGGCTCAGTGGGTTAAGCCTCTGCCTTCAGCTCAGGTCATGGTCCCAGGGTCCTGGGATCGAGCCCTGCATCGGGCTCTCTGCTCAGCGGGGAGCCTGCTTCCCCCTCTCTCTCTGCCTGCCTCTCTGCCTACTTGTGATCTCTCTCTCTGTGTCAAATAAATAAATAAAATCTTTTAAAAAATTAAAAAATAAAGCTCCATTCAGCTCTCACCCTCTGAGACCTCCTTCTCAGAATTGGCAGATATCCCCCCACCATGAACTTTTGCCCAAATGCCAGGATCATTTCTCTGAGTTTCTCTTTATTCCTGAATCTTTTCTGCATTATTCTTCACTACCTTTTTAATTTCCTGTTTCTTTTAGAAATTTGTCTACTTTTCTAGATGATCTAGATGATCTGTATTTCTTTACCTGTCATTACTAGGATCACTTTTCTATGACCTTTTGTTAGAGGTTACTCAAAAGAAGTATGAACTGCTTATTCTGATTTAGAAATTGTATATGGCAAAGAACAGCTCAAAATTTTTATTTAATTCATTTTTGCAAAGAACTTAACATTTCAGGATACCTTTTATTCACCTATTCAACAATTATTTGTTGAGGATTTACTATGTATAATCACACCTATATATGAGCATATCATAAGGAAAAGATACAAAATTTTCCTGCCTCTTAGCATTTATTTTCTCATCAGGTGGCTCAGTTGGCTAACTAACCATCGGCCTTTGGCTCAGGTCATGATCCCAGGGTACTGGGATCAAGAAGCACATCCGGCTCTCTGCTCACTGGGGAGCCTGCTTCTCCTTCTCCCTCTGCCTGCAGCTCTGCCTACTTGTGCTCTCTCCTTCTGTCAAAAAAATAAATAAAATCTTTTTTAAAAAATGCTCTCAGTTTACTAACCTGGTAGAAGTGCCTGGACTACCATAAGTGACTCTTAATCTCACAAAACAAACTGAGGGTTGCTGCGGGGAGGGGGTTGGAAGAAGGAGGGTGGGGTTGTGGACATTGGGGAGGGTATGTGCTTTGGTGAGTGCTGTGAAGTGTGTAAACCTGGCGATTCACAGACCTGTACCCCTGGGGATAAAAATATATGTTTATAAAAAATAAAAATAAATAAATAAAAAGAAATTCATATATTACTAAAAAAAAATAGTTAGTGACTACATTGTTTCTACTGACAATTTTACCTCTTAAACAGTTATGGGAGCATCGTAGGAAATTGCTACTCTGAATTTAATGATGACCAAGAAGGAAAAATTGGTTAGTAAAGTAGAAGTGACAAGAACCTTGGAGACAGGAAACAATGTTACCTTAAAGTTTTAAGAAAATGGCAAAAGAAAATTCTGGACACATTCAACCAACATTCTTTATATTTTAGAAGGAAATATTTTTTATTACTTTAAGAACATCAAAAATGGATTCAGGCAGAAGGAAGACCTCAACAGTTTTCAAAATGTTCCCCAAAATGTAATTGTGCTTACATCACTGTGAAAGAGATTCTGATGAGGAAGAATATGGGAGAAGAAACAATAAAGCTGGTATTTCCACAAAGGAAACTTTCTGGAACATTTTTTTCAAAAAGACAAACTTATGACAGTGACAAAATAGTAACACTTAAGAATGTTTTCTGGAAGTCTTGTTCACAATGCATTTAAAGTCATAAAAATATTTTTTAAAACTACTTAAAAACTTCTTGTGCACTTTTGGAGCAAAAAGACAACCAATGATGGGGCAACTTGCTGATATGTTTGAGAAATTTCAATGAATATATGAGTTACTACAAGCCTATATAGAATATAAGATCTCTAATATTCAAAAAGTCAGACAATGAAATGAAAAATCCTAAAGACTGTCTTATCTGAAGAACATTTTTATAAAAGATTATAATGGTATAATTTTTGAACATTACAAAATGAAGTATTAAGAGACTTAATCTTAGTATATTTTTCCTTCTCTCCTTGCTGTCTGTGCTCCAGCCACAGAGGGCTCCCTTTCATCCAAAAACCTGGCATAGTAGAAATCCAATAAGCTTTTGTTGAATGAATAATTCAATTCTCATTTATTGATGTCTCTAATATGATATCGTCCAGTGGATTCTCCCACACAGGGCTATTGTACATATTATATCCTCTGCCTGTAAACTTCTCCTTTTCTTGATTGACACTTAATTAAACTCCACACTCCACAGGTTTAATCCAGCTAACTCAATTCCTTCTTCATGTCTCAGATTCAACACCATTTCGGTATGGAATCCTTTCCTGACACCCCTCCATACAGAAACACAAACATTGGACAGATTGCCCTGTTATATCCTTGGTCTTTCATAGCACTTACCACCTTTACAATTGATTAATTATATGGAAAATTATTTATTTAATATTTCCCTTTCTCACCAGACCATAACCTGTATAAGGATGAGGAATATGTCTCTTTTATTTATCTCTATACTCCAAGCATTCAGGTCAGGGAAATTTACTGATCATAAGTTCTTTGTAAGACAGTTTGTGGGTATAAGCAAGGTCTTTTATAGAAACCTCTAAGAAAAGAATGGAGAAATATGAGCTGGTCATGGTTCAGTTCGATTGAACAGCAACCTTGGATTAAATGACTATTTCCCAGGGATAGAGATTAAAGAGAGCCTAGAGAGACAGTATATATAATGTGCCCACCAGCACATCACATGATAAAAAAGTGACTCATTATCTTTAGTGTGAATAAGAATTACCTTTGTACTTGCCAAAAAGGATAAACTCAGGGCCCCACTTCCAGCTGTTTGGGTTCATAGGTTCTCTGTGCTCTCTGTATAGGAAGTTTTTCCAAGAATTTTGTGATTTTCTAAAGGGTCTCTCTGACTATAATACCACAAGGACATTCTTTCTCCCATTGATCTTTTTCTCTTGGGCATATTCAGTTACAAACTACTTTAGTAAGAGTCTATCTTGGTGGCTCTTCTATTTTTGGCTACTATATAAATGACATGCAGAAGAGAATTTCAAATCAAAGAAAACATTGTACTGTGGGCTAAGAAAAGAGGGAAAAATTACTCGTGGAACAGATTTTTTAAATAAACATTTAGTTTAGGATAGTTTTAGATACATAGAAAAATTGAAATGTGGTAAAGAGAGTTTCCATACACCCATACCCAGATTCCATTATTAATAACATCATACATTATTATGGTACATTTGTCAGAATTAATGAACCAGTATTGATCACTGGCGTTTGGAGGTTTGTTTTGTTTTGTTTTGCTTTGCTTTTGAACACTCTGCTTCTTTATTTTTGTAGGACTTTCTGGTATTATAAGATACTCTAAGCTCATTTTTTTTCTATTTCCTGCCCTAATCCTAAAATCAGTCATTTCCCCCAAGAAGGCCTGGTTTTTTTTATTGGAGAATGGTATTTGAAACCAAGATCTGGGTGCATTCATTGCTACTTGGGTGTCCCTGTTTCTAAGGTCCCTCAGCTGACAGAGTAAGGAAATGAATGTATGTATATTAATACATATACATACACATATCTATAAACATTTCTATATGTAACCATCTGTACTATATTAAGCTAGATCTCATACTGAGATCTCTGGGTCTAATCCATTATCACATGAATTATTTTAACCTCAATTATCTGTAACTGCCTAGTCCATCAGTGAGAAACCCGGCTCCCACTGTCCACCACTTATTTACTTAACTGTTCAACTCAGTATACAGGTATAGTGGTTTCAGAATTGTTAACTCATACATGTGAAACAATGTTACCACTGGAGCAGATCACAATGCTTACCTAAAAGTTACTTTGTCTTTAGTCCTATAGATTTCACTTATTTATTTAGGTCAACAGGTTTTTGCCGGTCTTCTTTAGTGAGATTATTTCATACACTGGCTGCACAGACAGATCTTTTTTTACATTCTGCATTCTATTCTAGGATCTCTCAATCTCTTAGCCCAAAAAGTTTTGCAGAGAAATCACTGACAGCTTACTGCCAGTTCCCTTGTATATGATGGCTCTTTTTTCCTTGCTTACTTTCAAAATCTTTCCCTCATCTTTGACTTTTAACATTTTGATTATAGTGATGTTCTTTGGGTTAATCTTGTTGGATTCCTTGAGCTTCCTGTACCTGAATGTCCATATCTCTCCCTCAATTTGGGCAGTTTTTGGCTATTGCTTCTTTCAATAATCTTTCTGCCTCTTTTCTCTCTTTGGGATCCCCAGGTTTAAAATGTTTATAGTGTTCCCATAAGTCATGTAGACTTGCTTTCTTCATCTCCTTCTCCTCCTCCTCCTCCTTCTTCTTCTTTTGCTTTGCTTTTTGTTCCTCTAATTTCAAAAATCTGTCTCTGAGTTCACAGATTGTTTTGTCTGCATGATCAAGTTTTGTCGAAGCTCCCTACTGAATTTTTCAGTTCTGTCATTGTAGTCTTCAGCTCTTAAATTCTATTTGGTTCTTTTTTTATAGCTCCTATTTTATAATTATAATTAATTATAATTTTATAATTATAATTATTTTGGGATGCCTGGGTGGCTCAGTTGAGTAAGCATCTGCTTTCAGCTCAGGGCATGATCCCAGAGTATTGGGATCAAGTCCCGCATCAGGCTCTTTGCTCAACAGGTAGCCTGCTTCTCCCTTTGCCTCTGCCTGCTGCTCGCAGTGCTTGTACTCTCTGTTAAATAAATAAAATATTTAAAAAAAATAAATAAGGGGCACCTGAGTGGCTCAGCTGGTTCAACATCTGCCTTTGGCTCAGGTCATGATCTGGGGGTCCTGGGATCGAGGCCTGCATTGGGCCCTCCATTTGGCAGCAAGTCCTCTTCTCCCTCTCCCTCTGTGATCTCTCACTGTGACTTTCTCTTTCTCAAATAAATAAATAAAATCTTTAAAATAAATAAGTAAACAAACAAATAAATAAATAATAAAACTCTTGTTAACACATTGTTAACCAAATTTTTTTTTCATCGTTTATCTGTCTTACATTTCTTCGATTGTCTTTAAGACAATTATTTAGAATTCCTTGCCCGGCAAAGTGTAGCTCTCCTGGGAATTACTCCTGCCCATTCCCTTTGCCAGCAAGCCTACTCATGGATTGTGGTTGGGAGGAGACTGGAGTCCAATAAAGGGCCCTTTCAGGATCTCTGGGGGGTCAAGACAGACTTGTCTCTTGCTGAGATCCCAGACTCTCAGGTCTGCCAGTGGCCTGCGGCTGTGAAAAGCTGGAGCCCCATATTGGGTTATAGGTATATCTTTTGCTGGGTTCCTGTGCCAATAGGTCTCTTTGTGTATTGTGACTGGGATAGGCCAGACTCCAATTACAGAGCCCTTTTAGAACCTACAGCCTTCTAGATTGTAGCCAAGAGAGGCTGGAACTGGTTTATGGACCACTTCAGGGTCCACAGCCAGCACTGAGTTCTTTATGCCTGTTATTCAACACACAAGTGAGTATGACTCATCCCAGATCCCTTGACATGTGGTGCTAGTGATAAAACCAAAGCCAGGTAGGGCAGTAGCCAAATTCTTGGGCTTTATGGAGCTGCTTCTGGACCACAGTTGGTAGGTAAGTCAGCTACTCAGTTATGAGGCTGAATTCCCAAAACAGCTCCTTCAGCCCTTAAACCGCAGTAAGGTTTCACAGTGTCTTACCTGGATTTCCAAAGCTCTGATAAAGGCACTTTTGTCTGTGGATGGTATTGTTTTTGTTGGGGAGGTGGATATGAATTAGGTATGTCTTCATTGGTCCTCTTGTTCACATCACTTTTGCCTGCATAATTTCTGATAAGAAGTCGGTCGTAATTCTTATACTTATTGCTCTATAAGAGTCCCTCCTCTATCTCCTCTGGCTATTTATCTTTCTCTTTGTTCTGGTTTTCTGCAGTTTAAGTATAATACACCTAGATGTGGATTGGGGGTATTTACCCTGTTTTGTGTTCTATGAACTTCTTGGATCTGTAATGTTTATCATTAATTTTGGAAAAGTTCTGAGATTATTGCAAGTATTTCTTCTGCTCTATTTTCATTCTTCTCTTTCTGGTATTTCAATTATATGTATGTTATAACATATATAACATTATATATATATATATATATATATATATATATATATATATATATATATACCTTTGAAGTACCCCACAGTCTTAAATATTCTGGTCTCTTTTTGTCATTCTTTTTCTCTGTGATTTTCAGTTTGGGCAGTTTCAGTGTATCTATCATTACTAATACAGTGAAACACTGAGATATTATCTTAATACATCACACTACAGCAGACACATAGAAAAGAAATGGCAGGGGCACCTGGGTGGCTCAGTGGGTTAAAACCTCTGCCTTTGGCTCAGGTCATGATCCCAGGGTCCTGGGATCAAGCCCCGCATTGGGCTCTCTGCTCAGCAGAGAGTCTGCTTTTCTTCCTCTCTCTCTGCCTGCCTCTCTGCCTACTTGTCATCTCTGTCTGTTGAATAAATGGGTAAAATCTTTAAAAAAAAAAAAGAAGAAGAAGAAAAGAAAAGAAATGGCAGTATAAATTTAGTCATCTGTTCTCATGTTATCTGATTATCCCAATTATCATTACATTCTTTTCTGTTTAATTTGGGAAGATAAAAGTACTAAATCATTTTTCAGTATTCTGTACAATTTTCCTTAATTGCATTTTCAAAATCCAGAAGTCATATTTTTAATCTGTAAGTATCTTGCTTGGATCTTTTTTTTTTTATATAATTTTTTTTTTTAAACATGTATTTTTATCCCCAGTGGTACAGGTCTGTGAATCACCAGGTTTACACACTTCACAGCACTCACCAAAGCACATACCCTCCCCAATGTCCATAATACCACCCCCTTCTCCCAAACCCCCTCCCCCCAGCAACCCTCAGTTTGTTTTGTGAGATTAAGAGTCACTTATGGTTTGTCTCCCTCCCAATCCCATCTTCCTTCATTTATTCTTCTCGTACCCACTTAAGCCCCCATGTTGCAACACCACTTCCTCATATCAGGGAGATCATATGATAGTTGTCTTTCTCCGCCTGACTTATTTCACTAAGCATGATACGCTCTAGTTCCATCCATGTTGTGGCAAATGGCAAGATTTCATTTCTTTTGATGGCTGCATAGTATTCCATTGTGTATATATACCACCTCTTCGTGATCCATTCATCTGTTGATGGACATCTAGGTTCTTTCCATAGTTTGGCTATTGTGGACATTGCTTGGATCTTTAATGACTCTCTACTCTGGTTTTCTTTAACTTTAATACGTTTACAGATCATGGATTTTTTTTAAGTTTCTTTACTTTCTTATCGTAAGTTTATTTTACAGGTGGGCTTTTGTTTTCATTCCTCAGAGTAGTCTCATTTAAAAGTGTACCATTTTTAATACATTGGCCAACTTTTTGGTTTACTTAACCAGGGGTAAAATTATACTTGAACAGTAGTGGGGTTAAGATGGATTGTAAGAAATAGAATGAGGTCCTATGTAAGTCACAAAAGCAAGAGGAGAAAAATAGCTTTATTATGATTTTACTTTGGAAAATTAATAGTCAAGGACATTGCACTTGAATGAAATCAAAGCATGGGTTTTCTCTTCTTTGCTGAAGATTTTCTTGTCTGTAATTATGGAGTAGTCACAATGCTTTCATAAAATTATTCTCATTGGCTTGACAGCTCTCACTGGGAACCACCCTCAGCTGTCTCCCTGATTTAACTAAAAGTGTAATATGAGAGTAATCTGTACAGCAGGCTCCCTCCGCTGCCTTAACCCTGGCATCCAGAAAATTTCTGGTGGTAAGACTTAACTACCAAATGCTGTGCAACCCACACTTTTATTCAGCTCTTGCCATTCAAAATTAGGGGCAGTAATAATTTTTTCAATCTTTCTGAAGTAGGGTACAGTTTTATATGCAGTGAGTTAAAGGATAACATGGATTCCCCAATACATTCTCCCCTCTTCTAGATCCTGGACACTCCTCAAATCTTTTAAACAAGAGCCACACTCTTTTCTAATTTTTATTGTTGTTACAGATTTTTCACTATTATTATATTTCCTCGGTAATTTAGTGATGATTTTATGAAGGATTAGTGGTAAAACACTTCAAAACTGAGGATTAATATTCTATAATTTTATTATAATGTATATTTAATGTGTTAAGTCAACTAAATACTACCGATCACAAATGTTATATTCATCTAAATTTTACCACAGTGAATTCTTTTGTCTTTATTATCTCTGGATAATTTTGATATTTTCTCTTTACCACTGATTTTCAGCAATTTGATTAAGATGTACCTTAGTGTAGTTTTCATAAAGTTTACTCTGCTTGAAGTTTGTTGACATTCCTGGGTATATAGATTTATAGTTTCCTTCAAACGTGCAAAATTATTTGCTATTATTTCTTCAAATATTTTTTTCTCTTATTTCTTCTCTCTCTCTTCTTTTCTTTTGAGATGGTAGTTGCATGCATGTTACACTGCCTGATATTATCCAACAAGTCGCTAATAATCTGTTCGTTTTTTCCATCATTTTTGTGTCTGTATACAATTTTGTATAATTTCTACAGCTTGTGTTCAAGTTCATTGATCTTTTTTGTGGCTGGATCTAATTTAATGTGAATGCTGCCTTAGTCTGTTCAGGTTGATTTAACAAAAATGTCAAAGACTGTGTGGCTTAGAATACAATTATTTATTTCTCACAGTTCTGAAGTCTGAGAAGTCCAAGATCAAGACACAGTAGATCTAATGTCTGGTGAAGGCACAATTCCCAGGTCATAGGTGGCCATGTTCTCATTGTGTCCTCACATGGCAGAAGGGGCAAGAAGGCTCTCTGGGTTCTCTTTTATAAAGGTTCAAATTCCATTCATGAAGTCTCCACTTTCATGACTTAATCACCTTCTAAAGGCCACACATCCAAATACCATTACATTGAGGATTAGGTTTCAACATATGAGGTGTGGGGGCATAAGGCATTCAGTCTATAGTTTGATATATTCTATTTTTCATCTCAGATATTGTATTTTTTTACCTCAAAAAGCTCAATTTGAGTCTTCTTATATTTTCCAACTCTCTCCTTTTCATGATCATTTTTTCTACCTTCTTGTTCATGTGAATCATAATTAAAATAGCTATTGTAAAACATTTGTCTGCAAATTCCTTCATCTCCATAATTTCTGTTTTGTTTCTATTGATCGATTAAAATTATTTCTACATTTAAAAAAAGTCAATCTAGTATTCCCCTAAAAGTCTTTAACAAAAAGATAAATTAATCATAGTAGACAAAAGCTGAAAAACAATTCAAATAATAAAATTTTGGTGTATCTATTCAACAAAATACTATTTGGTAATAAAAGGGAACAAACTACTGATACACACAAAAACAAAGAAGAATTTCACAGATAATCATGTTGAGTGAATGATGTTAGACACCATTTGGAGTAAATATATGTAAGGTAAATATAATATGATTATTTATATGCATCCATAGAGCATAGAAAACTAATTTATGGCAATAAAAATCAGAACAATAGTGGTCAGCATGAAACATGGGACAGGTGATCAACAGGAAGGGAGTAGAAAGGGACTTTCTCTGAAGATGAACTAAACTATAGAATAATTGGGATGTTAGTCACAAGGATTCACATATTTTCCCACTGATCAAATGGTACTCTGGATATCTGTACATTTCACTCTAGGTAAATTATAGCTCAATTTTAAAATTTTATGAAAACTATCTGCACTAAAAAGAAATAGTTTAAAAAGAATAAAGGAAAACAAATTTTTTAAATTGTCACCTATGAATAGGTCAAAATCTTAACTATCAAACAGTATTTGGGGATCGATAGGAAAAGATCCTACCTTGGTAGAAAATTAAGGAAAAATAATATAAAGATGTATTTTTCCAAATAATAAAATAAAATAACAACAAAGTACATGAAAAATAGTAAACTCCTTTAGTAACCAAAGAAATGTAATTTTAGATCATAGTGAGATATAATTTTTCATCTTTCACATGAGTTCATTTATTAGAAATTTAATAAAAGTTCATATACCAACACTTTCCTATAGTAGACCCTCAAATTGTCAAGGAATGATTAAAATAATGTTTGTTTAATTTAAAGAATCTGCATTTTGAATTAAATAATATTGAATACCAAATCATACACTTATCATTTAAGTAAGAGGAATACATCTTAAAGGTAAGAAAACACATATCAAATTATATAGGAGGAAATTAAAACTAGCAGAAGTGTGAATTTCAGAGTTTTTTTTTATGTTGGCAAGCAAGAATTCTTGTCTCCTCAAAAGTCCTTCTAGCTGGATTAAGGAAAAAATTGACATGACACTGATTAACAGGACAAAATAAAATTTAATAGATGTATGCATGGGGAATCCACATAGACATAAAAATTCCAAAGACAGTCAGGGAAAATGAGGTATATATGTCATTCTGAACTGAAGAGAACAAAGTAGGGGTCTGGGACTTCCGAGAAAAGGAACGGACTTCACAGGCAATAAGAAGAGGAGATGTTTGGTAATTAGATATTTACCCTACAATACAGATGGTCACTCAGATAAAATTTATCTCTGTTAATAACCCTTATTCTGGGAAAGACTTCAAATCTAGGTTTTTCTGTGTGACTAAGGGAGGGACAAACTTTCTCTTGTGCTGCAAGGACACTATGGAAAATACAGTTATAAAATTTCTTCAATGAAATTAGTGAAGGACATGAATAACAGAAGTTAATATATGTTACAAGGAGTGTCCATAACAGATCCATGATTTTATTTTAATTTAGTTTGTGGTGAAGACACCAGTATAAATAAAAATGAAAATGTGGACTATCCAGTTACTAATATTTAAACAATTGGGTTTACACATTGAAGAAAAATAGAATGTGTGTGTGTGTGTGTGTGTGTGTGTCTATAAATTGAAGGAGAATTAATATTATAAAAGTAGTAGAAGAAATTATGTTAATACTGGTAAAGATATTTCCTAAGTAAAACACAAAACCAAAGAAAAATATTGATAGATTCTATTTCTTTTATTTTTTTTTTAAGATTTTATTTGTGTATTTGACAGAGATCACAAGTAGGCAGAGAGGCAGGCAGAGAGAGTGGAGGAAGTAGGCTCTCTGCTCATCAGGGAGGCTCAATCCCAAGACCCTGAGATCATGACCTGAGCCAAAGGCAGAGGCTTTAACCCACTGAGCCACCCAGGCGCCCTAACAGATCTATTTCTTACAAACTAAAGATTCCCTAAAACAAAATAAATCATAAATAAAGTTCAAATTTCATCAAAGTTCTGGGGAAAATCTTCCACCATGTATTACTGGCCACGATTGCTATCCAGAATACATGCACACACACACACATACACACACACAGATCCTAAAGTCGATTTTAAAAAAATAAAAATAATGGATAGGATATATGCAGACAAGTCTCAAAGGATAATCACAAATGTCTACATAAATATATACAAAAAGATGTTCAACCTGACTAGTTATAAGAAAAAAAGCAAATTAAAAAGAATTACTTTTCATAAGTTTGACAAGAATTATAGTGATAACATTAGCCTTGACATAGAACTGAAGAATAGTACTTTTGTACATTCTTAGTGGGAGTACAAATTGTAGAAACCATTCTGGAGAATGAGTTGACACTCTAACAAAATAAAATCATGCATCTCGTTTGACTCAGCAGTTCTACTTCTAAAAAACAACTCAAAAGAACTATCCACTAAAATACACATAGTAGAATGATTTCTTTGTTGTGGTAGTGAAAATTGGAAACAGAAATATCCATCAATAAATTATTTATATTAAAGTGCCTGAGTGGCTCAGTGCGTTAAGCATCTGACTCTTGATTTTGCCTCAGGTCATGATCTCAAGGTCACAAGATCAAGCTCCCCATTGGGCTCCACGCTGAGCATGGAGTCTGCTTAAGGTTATTACTCTTCTTCTCCCTCTATGCCTCTCTACCATCCCCCCTCCTTCTCTTAAAAAAAATATTAATGTTGTAGTGTATTACATGGCTATTGGAATGAATGAGAGAGAACTTTGTGAATTTGTACAAACCCCAACCCTAACTCTATAAAAATTAAATTTATAAAATGCAAAAACTAAAGGTTGAAGTATCCATTTCCATCTGATAGAAATCCCAAAAAGAGAAAAATAAGTAAGTACATAGAGAGGGAAGAACTGAAGGTACAGCAGTAATAAACATTTTGTAACTAAATAAAGGTACATACCCTCAGTTGAGAAACCTCATAAAGTACAGAGCAAGATAGAAGAAAATAAACCGATACATATTTATATGTAGCGTAGAAATATTTAAAAGCATTGGATACAAAGAGAAATTATCAATATCTCTAGAGCGAAAACAGTAAACTTAAATTTGAGTCATCGACCTAAGGTTTCTAAACAGCAACATAAGACATAAAAAGATAAAAGACTAGCATATCATATAATGGATGAAGTATGGATTCTGTTGTAAACAATGTTGAAATACTTGGTTGCAATATGGAAAACACAATGAAATTATGACTGTATGTCACAGAAATAAACTCAGTGGAATGAAGAGATTGTGAAAAGAAAAACCACAGAATTAGTATAAAGTGTCTTCTAATATGTTTCATCTCTCTCTATATAGAAAAAAAAATTTAACAAGAAAAAGGTATTATTGATATTTTTAAAAATTATCTATAGTATATCAAAAGTAAAGGTTTTTCTTGAGCAAGGGCCTCTCAGATAAAGTTAGCGGTAAGAAGGTATTTGCAACATCTGAAACTGACAAAGGATTAAGATCTGGAACACATTAAGAAGTCTTGTAAGTTATCAAGAAATGGGGAAAACAGAAAGAATTCGGAAATGACATGAATAGACAATTTATACACACGGACACCATGCATACAGCGAGAGAAAACCATTAACATAGTAATCATAGAAGTGCAAACAAAAATAGTGATATACGTGGCATGATCATCAAATTGGGAAAAACTCAGATAATGTTGTTTTGGTGCAGATGCAGGGAAGCAAAACCCTGATGCATCGCTTTTGGATGGAATCAGGGGCATTCATTTTGAGAATAAAATCTATTGGTTAGCTGAATAAGGGTATGTGCGTATCCTATAATCAGAAAAAAATTCTATGGAAATCCCTGCTCAGGTACACAAAAAGACATTGATAAAAATGCTTACTGAGGTACAACAGTGGTAAAAGTTTTGAAAGCATTCCAGATATCAGCCAAAAGAAGACTCAATATCTTGAGGAGGGTGGTACTGAACAGTATAATTCCAATATATTTACCAAAATACAATTTCCATTTCTAAATAGGTCAAACAAAAAAAGTATGAAATATAATGCAAAACATGCAGTTATATGTGAATCTGATATTTATATGTATATTTATATATATATATATTTATATATATAAATATGTATATATTATGTGAAATAATGCTATATATTTTACACTGACACCTATAAGAAATTTATGGAGTGTATGGATTGGAAAGATATAAAGCAAGCACAAAATAGACAAAAAGCATATGAGAATGGGACCATAGAGGGAGGTGAAGGACATAAAACTATGAAAATGAATATTTGTCATACATTGACTGATAACGTACCAAGAAATATACATCAGTTTAATCAGTGCCCTTGAGATCCTCCTCAAATTACAATATTCAGCATGGGCAAGGCCATAGTAAAACAAGCATTTATGGATTGCACTGCTAGATGATAACTTTTCAGGACCTAAACGCCAATCAGTGTTTTTGGACTATATAATAACCTAGTCAGTTCCTGGGTGTATAATAACGGATAGGAGCAGTTTTACCACTCTTGACTAGCAAAGCCACTTTTAACAACCTCTGTCTTAAACCTTTGTCTACTTTCTAAGATATTTCTATTTTATGCATCCAGCAGATCTTAACTGAGCTCTATTTACATACCACAAACTCTTAGAATTTATCTCTGTCCTGTATTGATCCCCCTTCCACTTCTCTGATTGCTCCATTATTTTTTTTTTTACTTTTAATTTTTTATTTTTTATAAACATATATTTTTATCCCCAGGGGTACAGGTCTGTGAATCACCAGGTTTACACACTTCACAGCACTCACCAAAGCACATACCCTCCCCAATGTCCATAATACCACCCCCTTCTCCCAAACCCCCTCCCCCCAGCAACCCTCAGTTTGTTTTGTGAGATTAAGAGTCACTTATGGTTTGTCTCCCTCCCAATCCCATCTTGTTTCATTTATTCTTCTCGTACCCACTTAAGCCCCCATGTTGCATCACCACTTCCTCATATCAGGGAGATCATATGATAGTTGTCTTTCGCTGCTTGACTTATTTCGCTAAGCATGATACGCTCTAGTTCCATCCATGTTGTGGCAAATGGCAAGATTTCATTTCTTTTGATGGCTGCATAGTATTCCATTGTGTATATATACCACATCTTCGTGATCCATTCATCTGTTGATGGACATCTAGGTTCTTTCCATAGTTTGGCTATTGTGGACATTGCTGCTATAAACATTCGGGTGCACGTGCCCCTTTGGATCACTACATTTGTATCTTTAGGATAAATACCCAATAGTGCATTATTTTTTTTTTAATTTTAATCTACTCCTAAACCTCATAATCGCCAAAACTAAACCATTCTATTTTTGCCTAAAATACTCTTCAGATTAATCCTCTACTCTCGTAGTTTCTTCATCTTGTCAGTTTACAAATCCAAATCTAATTTTTTTTTTAATCTGGGCATTGACACTTTCATATCATTCTACTACTTCAGACTCAAATATAAATCAGTTGAATCTCATTATATTCCCCCCCAAATCATCTCTGATTGCCAATTACTATTGTCTTCCCTGAACACTTAAAAAAAATTCATATATTTGTTTTGCTCTTCTCTTCCCTTTATCAATCATATCAATCAATTTCCATAAGTCCATATTAGTTGCCTATTGCTATTGTAACAAATCACTACTAACTGGCTTAAAACAATATAAATTTATTATCTCTACAGATCTGGAGGACAAAAGTCTGAAATGGGTCTTACTGGGCTAAAATAAAGGTGTCAATGGGGCTGCATTCCTTGCGTCTTCTACGGAAGAATCCTTCCTTTTTCTCCGTCCTTCCTTTTCTTTTCTTTTTTCTTTCCTTTTCTTTCTGTCCTCTCCTCTCCTTCCTTCTGCCTTTTCTGTCTTCTAGAGGGTGACCACATTCGTAGGCTCATGGTCCCCTTCCATCTTCAAAGCCCACAATGGTTGGTTGTCTTTTTTATGGTGCCATTTCTCTGGATCTCTTTTTTTCTGTCTCCTTCTTCCTTGATGACTCTTGTGCACATACTGAACCCACCAGGATAAGGCAGAATAATTTCCTGGTATAGCTGATTAGATCCTCAACCATAATTTCCCCCTGCCATGTAACAATCACAGGTTCTGGGGATTAGGATTTGAATATCTTTGTGGACCCATTATTCTATCCACCACAAAATTCAATCCACATTAATTCAAATATCACCCCTCCCTTTTTTATTTTCTCCATATTTCATTATTTCGGACAAATCCCCTGGAAAATCCTTTTCCTTCCAAACCCTTCTAGGATTCCCCAACTTCTAAGATTCCCCATCAGCTATCTTGCATGCACTCACACCAAGTCATGTTTTTAAGCATCTACCTGTACTGTTATCCTAGTTCTTATGTCAAAATGTTCTTTTTCAGACGAGGTGACATCATCTTTAAGTATCTACCACAAACCCCCCATCCCCTCTCAAAACAGTTGTGAAATTTTCTAAGACAATTTAATCTATCTTTTTAAAAATTCAATAAATATTTGATGCTTAAATGATTGAATAAATTCAGACCTTGTTTAATAGATACAGAGGCTTTATTGTACCTAGGAGAGAACAGTATCTTTTAAAAGTAAAAATTGAACATAGGGTTAGTATTACTGTGTTATGACCACCCCCTCCCTTTCCCTGCCCACACTAGCAAACCACTGAGAATAGCCCCAAGTGTTACTTTGTCCCTTCCTGCTGGATTTAAACTCAGTAATTCCGGTTAAGCCTCATCTTGATACCCTCAAAAACCCAATTTGGCAATTTCTATTATCATCTGACTGTACCCAGTGACTTTAGCAAAACTCCTTTCCTGAGGCCACTGCCAATCTTTTTAGAAAGATTCCTTTTTCAGTTGCTCCAAACTCACAGTCTTTTCCAATTGGCTTGCACTCAGTATCTTCTGGAAATGACTACCGGTCTTTCAGGCTACATAAAAAATATAATTCTTTAAATTCCAGAATTTCTCGTAAAAAGTTTCTTTTATTTCACCATTCAAGGCCATAGCAGGCCAAATTACTGCTACATGATTATTAATAAAATCATTATATTAGTTTATCTGAAGATAATATGATCACTTTCACTGACAAGGAAGGCAGGGACTATAATTCAATATCCAATAACATTTGAAGAAGGAAGTATTTCTTCACAAAGCTTTCTGGGTGAAAAGTGCTATATAATTTCAAAATAACAGAATCATTTTGGCAGCAGAGGAAATGAGCTTCAAGGATTCTGGGCTATGTCTTTCCTCTGATGCATTTTTAGAGATTTCCCTGAGGAAGAAAAGCCTTAGGTGGGGGGAAACCAGTGTTGATGCAATTGTTGATTAAAAAAAATAAATAGACAGGATCTAAGACACTGTGAGTGGAAGACCAAAACATTTGGGGACTTAAAAGTTAAGCTTGCTGAGGTGCCAAGTGCCATTCAGCAATTCACACGTATTTGCTGTTGTCGAGAGGTTGAAGAGATGAACATCATGGAAACCAAATAGAGAAAAGGTAAACTCCTGTTTTGGGGTCTTCATTGGTTGTATCTGACCTGGAAGAAAGAACTATGGAGCCATAAAGTAAGTCATTTTGTCACTGTTTGAATTAATTATAAGCTACTTCCTTTGCTCTGTTGAATAATCCAACTACCCCCCCCCCCCCCACCCACCCCGCTCTTATCTATTGTCATGCAGGATTATTTCCCATGGATAATTAACTGTTCTTTGTCCCTAATCTTTCTCCCAGGACCGCTTCAAAGTTTTTCCATACAGATGAGAGTCTTCCAATGGAGCCAGAGGACTAGCCCAAAGCAGCATTTCATAAGTGTAGATTTTCTTTCACATACGCTGTGTTATCATTAACATGTGTATAAATTTTGCTGCTTACTTCAATTGTATCTGAGTTTGTATGAATGTAAGATGTATGAAATTGTTTACCAACCATTGAAAATTGATGATATTGGAAGATAGGCCTTGATTAGTTATGACTTTTAGTATCATCAGAAGCCTCTTTCCTGGAAGTTATTTCTTTTCCCCCTGTCCAGGGGAAAAGTTATTTTCAGTTATTTTCATATTAAGAGATTGTGGAGGTGACATTACCCCTGATTCCCTAATTCTACCTCCCGACCTCTACTTTTCCATATGCCTGTAAAATTTGATCTTCATTTGGGGTGCCTGGGTGGCTCAGTGGGTTAAAGCCTCTGCCTTCGGCTCAAGTCGTAATCCCAGGGTCCTGGGATGGAGCTCTACATCAGGCTCTCTGCTCAGCAGGGAGCTTGCTTCCCTTCTTCTCTCTCTGCCTGCCTCTCTGCCTACTTGTAATCTCTATCTGTCAAACAAATAAATTAAAATCTTTAGAAAAAATTTTGATCTTCATTTAAGACTATCTCATACCATGTTTGTTAAGCTCATTTTATTCACGGTAGACTTTCAGATCTGGCTCAGAATCTTTTTCTACTACTACAATTCTTGGAGATTTCAGTGTTTACATAAACAAACAAAAAAAATCATATTCTAATTTCAAGTTTCCTAGACCTCTTTCACCTTACCCTTTCCTCCTCTGCACTGAAGCCCTTTTCCAAGAAAATAGGCCTTTAAAAGGTCACTCACAACCTCGAAGCTCTGCGTTCCATACATTGTAAACAAATTCTTCACTTTTAACCTCTCTCATCCTTTCCTGCCTATCAGATATGCACAAGAATCACAATTAACCCTCCAGTCTGCTCACTCATTGCCTTTGAATTTATCAGTTTCATCCTAGTCTACTTCCTTTCTCACTGACAAGCTCTTTCATCTGAAGTTCTCTGAAGTTCGTTATCATCAGCAACCTACTAAACCTAAATCCTTGAGCAGCAAGAGCTACCCCTTTTTTGTTTCTGTGTTTTGGAAGTTAAAAATACTAGGAAAAAATCCATTAGTTCTTTGATCTTGCATGACTATGAATTCATGGTTTCCAAACTTGGCTAGGACCTCAGCCTCATGTTGGTACTCTTACTTGTCCAAATCAGTTCCCTCCAACTTCCCCTCAAAACCTCCTCAGCCCCTGCTCCCCTCAAACCTCTTCTCCTCTCAGACTGGACTCTTTCATTCTCAGATTTCAGCCTCCTACTTCATACTTCAATCAAGAAAACAAAGCTTCTTTCTTCCAACTTTCTACATCCTTTCTCAGAAAATTCATAATCCATGTTAAGAACTCAAGATTATTATTTAAAGTGAAAAATGAAGTGCCTGTATTTATGTTATTCTCAATCATTTGAGAGGTCCTAACCCATTTGATAGCTTAGAACATGAAAATAGACCAGATCTGGCCTGAATAACTATAGACAACAGGCGTTATAGTCTATGTATTCCTGTCTCGATGGGAGCCAGATAAAACACTACCTGGTCCTCCATTTATTATAAATTATATACATACTTTAAATTCTGACACAGTACAATAGGGAATGCTAAAATGGAAAGCTCAGAGACTGTGCCACTTTCAAGATGAAAAAGATAATGCATCTTTGATCACTGCAATGGAGAGAGAGCTGCTGAGACTTCATTCTTCAGAATTCCTCTTCAGAGTCCCACTTTCATCAAGGCACTATCTGCTGGTATTGTTTACAACTCAGGAACACCACCGTTGCTGTCTTGGAGGTCTGGGCTCTGCACCTACAAACTATCCAAACCAACTTCTTGCAACGTTTGAAAGAAAATAGTGAGACATTTGCAGTTACCTTTCTCCAATAAAAGAACTCAGTGTCATTAATCTTCAAATGCTTTATCACAAGCTGGAGAACTTGTGATTATTTAACGAATTGTTTATACTTCCAGACTGAGAAGGTACAAAGCTAGGGCAGATGGCTTTGCTTTTGAAAAGACTAGTTGAAAACTGTAAGCTTTTAGCTAAGCTTCCAGTTTACCAAGCCTCAATATTTCTGAAATATGAAGTACAACAGCCTTCTATAAGTAGAAAAAAGTTTAAGACAGCAGTATGTTCCATTTCATAGTTCTGAATTTTTTCCCAAAATTATATTTTCCCTTCATTTCCCCTATATTTTCCCTTCAGAAGCAGTGCATTTACATTGACTAATCTGGATTACTTCATGAGTGGGAAACACATCCTTCTTCAATTATCTGGCAGCCAGCAAAAACAACAGACTCCAGTGTGAGGCAAATTTTAGGTTTCACCTTCATAAAAAAAACCAAGGATTTGTCCAAAATATTGGCAGTTAGGGTAAAAGCTTATGTTCAATCCCCCCCCCCCAAATGTTGGTTAAATCCTGTAGATCTTGACATTTTCCTGTCTTCAACACAAAATGTTATCATTCTCAAGGCAACCTTCACCAACCCCAGCACTTTTTTCTTGTGCTTGGGATTTTCATTCTTATTCTGGGTAGACTTTCAACAGCTCAGATAGCTGGACTCATTCCACAATGTCAAGACCTATGCCCCCAGGTCCTTTACTAGGTAGGAGAGGCAGCATCTGACCTCCAGATGGCTGAGCACAGAGGAGCCTGATGGGCTCCACACTGACTCAGGTACCCAGCAGTTTAGCAGTGCCCCCAACAGACATCCAACTCTCCATGGGCACTGACATCTCCTCCTCAGCCTCATAGCCCCAGGTTGACACCTCTGCCCATACCTGTCCTCCTGCTGGCAGCAGCTCCTCCAGCAGACTCAGAAACTGCTGGTCTCCTAGCCCCTCTGGAGCCACACCATGCCGCCATGCCAGCAAAGGCTGAAGCAAACCTCTTTTTGTTCATCATATTTTTAATAACTGAAGTTAAAAATTGTTCTCTGATTTTTTTATAGGACCCCATTTTCATTTCATAAGCATGTATCTTTTCTCTTATCCTTGATAAGAGGATATTTTATTTTATTTCTTCTGTTCATTGATGGTCTTTGTTTTCATGTAAGTTTTTTTTTCCTGTTTTTGCCTCTCCTAAACTGTCTTTTCTTAAATGTCTAGTGATTCTTGGCTGCCCTTTCATTTGTGTAAGTGAGAAGTTAACTGGAAGAAGTGCATTGATGTGTGTTGGTGAGTGGAGAGTATAAACTTAGCTGTCCAGGATTCTAGGGCCTAGGCAGGAGAAGCTACCTGCTGGTCTTGCCTTCCAGTATGCAGATTTTTGCACCCTACTATTTTTAGCTCCTACACACACCCCCACCTTATCCTGGGTCTATTGTCTCTGAACCCAGATGCTCCTTCACTCAGTCTGTCGGACTAAGCGTGCTATTACTTATGACAGATGTGGGTGGGTTAGTCTCCTGACTGCCTGGAAAGTTTAAGGGACCAGGGAAGTTCCATCTATTGGTATATAGATTTCCAACCAATCATGTTGCCAAGTATACCTCATCCCACGTTCTCAGCATTCCGTCAAGCAAATCAGATCAATTCTTATAGGTATTCCATTTCCTGTAGGTGTCTGGAATCCTATTTCTTCTAGTCTGCTAAAACCATTAAATCTCCTCCACCAGCTTGTTGTCTAACTTAAAAAATTCTTTCATCCACTATTCTTAACTGATTATTTTAATGAAATTTTTGAGGGAAAACTGGTGCACAAGGATGCTTAATCTGCCAAGTTTACTGAAAGGGCTCAATAGTTAACTATTGATATTTCTAAAACATTAGACAATAAGGCATTCAGTTTCCTCCCCAGATATAAACCTGACCTAAAGTTTTTTACCTTAATGACAATTAAAGAAGAGAGGTAAGGCTGCTCACCAGCCTCTTAACTGTCTTTTGTAGAAGAAGCTGGACATGGGGCTCGATCCAAGGACCCTGAGATCATGACCTGAGCCAAAACCCAAAGTTGGCAGCTTTACTGAGTGTGCCATCCAGGGCATCCCTCCTCCTCCTCAACCTCTCTGGCTTCTACTCTGAGAAGCATTTTCCTCTGATTAGCCACCACCAAAAATTGCCGGGACTTCCACAGTTCCTAATATTTTATAATTTGGTTTTTATTTTTATAATAAGACTTTTTCTCACATTAGACACATCATCACATGAGTGTAAAGAGTCTGTCATTCCTGTGTGCATCCCCTCAGTGGCTGGCACAGCACGTGACATGTAGTAAGTACTCAGTATGTTTTTGTTGAAGGAAAGAACAAAGGAGAACTATGGACTTGCTTAAGGGTAAAAAGCAATTAGGCTAAATACTTTCAATTAAGATTAGTGTTTATCTCTAGGTTCAGAATTAGCCAACCATAAGGAACACCAGTGAGACTCTTAATGAAGAAACTAGAATTCAATCATCTAATTGGAAAATAATACTGAAACAGAGACTGTACAAAATAATTGTTTCCGGAGCATGTGTGTGTGCATATTCTTTTTTTCCATTTTTCTGTAGGATAACTTCTTCTTACTGAGTTCTGAAGAAAATATGTCTCAGGAAACACAACCAATAAGTCCTACCTTGCAGGTGGGAGAAGAGAGCTTGCAAAGAAACAGAGGAAAATGGGAAAACATGAACAAGGCTCCATTGAGAAAAGATCTTTAATACAAGGAAAGGACAGAATGACATATAAATATGCCATTTATAAGACAGAAGATCAAGATTCAAGAAAAATATGGAGAACAGCAATAATTTAAGAGAATACAGACATGGATGTTATAACACTGATATCAAACCTTAAAATATATGAAGAAAACACCTGAATCATAGAGCAAAATTGATAATCAACATAATACAAAGTGGTAACAAATGATCAATCTGAAGTCAATACTGGGATGTGTCCTAATAAAGCCTTAAGTTTCAAGAAAAAAAATTAAGAATTCTCTATACTTCAAAAGCAGAAGGAACGTAAACAGATTACTATGAGGAAACCAAAGAGAGCTTTTGACTACCAGTGGAGTAACATCTTCAAATGTCTGAGAGAACGTGTATGATCCAAAGCTGCTCTGCCCTCAAGCTGTCCCTATTACATGGTGGTTACAGGAGTTTCTAAGAGATGCTAATTTCCAACAGCCTTTCCACTCCTACATCTTTCTTCAGAGAACAACAGAGTGTAGTACTTAGAATACTAGTAACTCAAGGCTTACAGGAAAATTTGAAGAAACATCTTTCAATGGCTCATGAACTACTCAGTTTAGTGGTACATAAATAATGAAGAACAGATAAAAGAATGGTCATTTAAAGGGGTCAAATGCAGGGGTACCTGGGGAGTGCAGTTGATTGACTTTGGGTTTCAGCTCAGGTAGCAATCTTACGGTTGAGAGATCGAGCCGAGTGTCAGACTCTGTGCTCAAGGTGGAGTCTGCTTAAGTCTCTCTCTCCCTCTGCCCTGCGCTTGTCTCTTGTTCACTCTCTCTTGTGTGGGTGCACGTTCTCTCTCCCTTTCTCTCTCTAAAATAAATAAATAAATCTGTAAAGGGATAAAATAGAAATGCCCAGAAGGAAAGAAGTTGGTGTGGATTTTAAATAACTCCATTAACTTTTGGAACAAAATCATACTTTAAAAAATGTCAGTTCTTCATATAGCAATCATAAAGAATGTGACAGGAGAGAGAGAGAAAGTAAGACATTTGACATAATAATGATCCAAACGTATTGAGATGACTAAGGCAGATACAATTTTATGGATTATGTCGGTCGACAAATATTTATTGTGTATTTAAGTGTCAGACACAAAGCCAGGGACGTACTAGAAGATGAAAACAGAGTGACAAACATTGGAAGTGCCATTTGCCCTCTCAAGGCAGATATTAGTTGATATAAATGAACATGACAGTCAAAGTGCTACGAAGGATGAACAGGGCTATGGACCCCAATATTTCTGGCATTAGAGATGAAACCTGAACGTGTGTTTTAAATTGTTTACAAGAAATTTCAGAAACAGGAAAGCTACCTTCTGAAATATAAAAGGAAAACATAAATAGGAAATGCATCAAAATCCTACCCTCCCTCTGCCTCCCAGCCTTCACTGCCTTAGGTAACTGACTCCACTACGACTTAGTCAGGTGTCATCCAGGCTGGTTCTTCCCTAATTTTTATAGCACATATACAAATACACACCTGCATATGTGCGTATTTGCACTCACACACACACACACACCCCTAGAGTATTATTTCGATATCTGTCCACACTGCCAATCACTTCTCACACCTAACAGTCACCGACTTCTTCAACTACAGTTTCTGGGACCCATAAGGCTTCTTGAGAAATGAAAGCATGTTTTGCTCTATGTTGGACCACCAGGGCCTAGGAAAACCCCTTTCTTCTCTGTCTCAGTAGAAACTCTCACAAGTCCCCTTTTCCACTTCAGGTGGGCCTATATCCATTACAATCTACTGAAACTCCCTCTAACACACGCATACACACATGCACAAACACACACACCACTCAAAGACAGGTGAGGTTCAGATCCCGAGTTAAGTTCTTGGCATTTCTGCTTCCAACCCTGGAATGGTAAAACAAAAAAAAAGCAAGTCTGTCTTCTTGGGATGAGGCTGAAGGTATCATTTATTCTTTTCTGCATCTTATACCAATAAGAACCAAACATAAGTGATTATCTCTACAAATTATCTTGATATCTCTGATATTCTCTGATATTCATCAAAGTCCTTGGTGAAACAGAAGGAATGAACAAATTCTTTCAGCAAGAAAATTATATGATACTTAATCTAAGACAGTGATGGATAAGCTCACTAATTGCCATAACTAATATAATATAATGAGTAACTTTTGCAAGGGTGAAACAAATGTTCTGTGAAGTTTTGACTTTATATTAGACAGTCCAATTTCATTTATCTTTAATAAAGTATAACTTTGGTTTCTGTGTATCACTCATTCAATCAGATCACTTTCTTACACCCAACTCAGAACATACACTTTCTTCTTTTATGTCTCAAAATGATTTTATAAACTATGGGCCATATTAACTAAAGCTCCTGAATATTTGACAGAATGTTTTTAATATCCCTGTTTTATTCAAATTCTTTTTTTTTTAATTAATTAATTTATTTTCAGCATAACAGCATTATTTTTTTATCTTACTGCATTTTTTAAAAATTTTTAATTAATTTTTTATTTTTTATAAACATATATTTTTATCCCCCAGGGTACAGGTCTGTGAATCACCAGGTTTACACACTTCACAGTACTCACCAAAGCACATACAAATTCTAATTAAGAATTTGTTGTACTTGCTATATCTATATTAAAAAATAACCCCAAAACTTAGCAGCCTAAAGCAAGGTGGTTCTCATTTGGGGTCTGTCCTGTGAATATAGTGAAATGTTAGCTGGGGTTGTAATCAACCCCAGATGTCTCACTCACATGGTAGACAATTGATCCTAGTTAGTTACCAGCTGGAAGCTCAGATTTGTCTGCTGACCAGAGCACTTCATAGAGCCCTTCCACTTTGGCAGTCTCATATAGTCTGACTTTTTACTTAGTGGCTCAAGTCTTGCAACAAGCAATGAAGACACTTTATGGCTCTTTTTTGCTTAGTCTGAGATCATACAGCATCACTGCAGCCCCAATTTATTGTCGCAATCAAGTAACAAGCCACCTATACCCAACTAGAGAAGACATACACCCCACCTCTTGATGTGACGTCATCACGTTCACTATGTAACAACACTTTATGGGATGAGATACTATTCCAGCCATCTTTGGAAAATACAATCTCTTATTGAATACAAGGCAATTGACTGTCTTAGTGTAGACACCAAAGATATTAGGAATGTTGTCTTACGTCTCTATAGTCATAAATTATTAGTCTTCCACATGTACCATCTTCCAACTAATTCCAATAACAATAAATTTTGTTACTAATCACTCTTTCAACCTTGTCACCTTGCTGCAAGCTTTGAAGGAAAAAAACTGATAGCCTTAAGATTTTTATTTTCTTGCATGAGCACTGATGAAGGAAGAGAACTCATCTCTCTTTAAAACAATGGTTCTTATGATGGCCATTTGGGATTAATCAGAAAAAACAAAAAGAAAGAAAACTCACTAACTTTTTATATCATGCAAAAAACACGGAGGAAGGATGCCTGGGTGGCTCAGTTGGTTGGACGACTGCCTTCGGCTCAGGTCATGATCCTGGAGTCCCGGGATCGAGTCCCGCATCGGACTCCCAGCTCCATGGGGAGTCTGCTTCTCTCTCTTACCTTCTCCTCATTCATGCTCTCTCTCACTGTCTCTCTCTCAAGTAAATAAATAAAAAATCTTTTAAAAAAAAAACATGGAGGAAATAAATGTATACTGAGTTACATATGTCTGCTAGATTGTGCTAAGCAATATACCTAGATATATATCTACATCTACATCTCTAAGTATATCCATACTTATATCTATAGTCAATCAGTCTTTCAGTACTCAGTGACATTCAGTAGTTTCCCAAAGTCATACCTAATTTGTAGCAGAGTTCAACTTTTGAAATCAGTATTCAGGGACTTCAAAGCTTGTGCCCTATCCATATCATTTATGCTAAAATATTAAAGTACATGCTTTTTCTTGATGTTATGGTCATTTGTATATATCCTCAAAATTACCTTTCCTTGACAACATACATTTTCTTAAGTTCTTCTACACTAATCTCTTCAACCACTGAATAAGTGTGTCACTTTCATAAGTGAATATAATGATATCATCGAATTCGTCACCTGTTCCATATTGGTTTTCTCATCATCTGAAAATCCTAGAAAACTCAACATACAGTTTTAAAGGTGAAAATCTTTTCATTTATACATAAACTTACTCAGCCATAGCTCAGAAATCCCATCCTAACTTGATAAAAGGAGTACTTAAACACAAGAGACTTTTACTGTTTTCCCCTTGCATAAAATTTGTCACCAGATAAGTAATTTTTTAATTCAAATCCTTCCAAATAATGTTGCCTTGCTTAAATATCCAAAAACTACACAAATTAGCTTCTTACTGAAGAAAGAAATCTGAAAATGTGTATCTGCTAATAAGTTTTTATAAGCTATAGAATCAAATCTCCAAAATTTTTATCATTTTTTTTTACAAAACATTGGAAATGCCATCTCAATAATATCGTAATAAATCATATGATTTCAGAGGGATGAATTATTATTATTACCTCCCTGAGACAACACAAAAAGTACTTCCATGCTCCACCATGCCTACTTTATACCTGTGTTTTAACAATCATGAAGGAGGGGTGTTTAAATTTTTAGTCTATTACCTCAGGCATTGTGCCATGCCATATTTGGGTCTGTGATGTGGTGTCTGACAGAGAACTGTAACTGCAAACTGACAACTGTATTAGGAATAGCTAATTTAGTTGTGCACAATAGGGTTTGTTCGTTTTTTTTAATGGCAGTTAACTGTGAGTACCCCCCACAGCCTCCCAGCCAAAGTTTTGAGGTGAGTGAGAATTAGCTACTCTTCCTAACCTTCCTAACTATAATGAAATAAATTTCAGACCAAATTCTGCCACACATACAGACATTTATTAAGCAAACATTTCTGAGGTGGCTGGGTAGCTGTCATTTAAGCCTCCAACTCTTGATTTCCACTCAGGTCATGATCTCAGGGTCATGGGATTCAGTCCCACTCTGAACTCCAAGCTCAGCTCGGAGTTTGCTTAGGATTCTCTCTCTCCCTCCCCCCCCCTTCCCCCTGCTTACATCCCCGTGCACACATGCTCTCTCTCCATCTCTCTCTCTCTCAAATAAAATATTTAACAAACAAACAAGCATTTCTTAGCAAGGAGGCAGGAGGAGATGACACAACCTCATCTGTAAACTTAGTGAAATCCCAGCAGTTCATCCCCTTGGGAACTCCAACCATCACAATGCACAAAAGCTCCCCGGAAGCAGCAGCCCCAGAAGGGGAGGCACCTGGTTACTGTACTGTTATAGTTGGGTAACCAGAAGTTCTAATCCACAGGTGTACACAAGACCGTTAAGGGATTCAATGATACACTCTGTTTTTATGGATCAAACCCACTGTGCTTAGGAGGCTTGTTCTGTAGGGATCAAATACTGACTGAGTTCCAGCTAGCTGAAGTGAATATGGTGGCCCCTGGAGTGGTAAGGTCTTGTCGATAAAGTGCTAACTCAAACACCTCCAGTCTGTGCATTCTTTATTAGGAAACTTACTGCCCCCGTAATTGAAGCTTGCACTAAAGTGCACATTCATACTGTTCAATAGTCTATGCTATAGTGTTTTAAAGCAACAATGTTAAACTGTAAGAACCATAACACTTGTTGCTCAAAATCATATTTACCCAGTTAGCAAATCTTGACTGAACACCTACTACGTGTCAGGCATCCTGCATTAGATACCAGGTTCATAAAGTGAAATAAGATATGGTCCTTACCCTTGAAAAGCTTACAAATCATGGGAAAACATAAGCAAAGTAATAACTATAATATGAAGTGATAAATGCTGGGTGAAAGGCTCACACAGGCTGCCAAGATCCAAAGGACAACTTTATCAGACTCTTAAGAGCTTCTCTGCTTTAGCTTTCTAGAAGAGATGGTTCTTGAGCTAGTGTTAGAAAATCAGTAGGTGTTAACTTAGATGTATTAATGAAGAAAAGCATTTTAGACAAAAGCAGCAGAGCAGTTCTGAAGTCACAGAGATTTGACACCTCACAATCGAGTCTAAAAACAAGAAGTAGCTCAGAATGGCTGGGGAGGGGGGTTGAAGAGGGGGGCTGGGGGAGGGACAAGGAGAGGGGGTGTGGAGAGGGAGATGAGCTTAGGGAGACCAGATTATTTAGGTTTTATGTGTTAACGTGAGGAGTTTGAACTTCTCTAAAAGGTATGGGATACCATGGAAGGACTTAAGTAATGGAAGTACATTTTAGAAAGATCATTCTAATAGCAATGTGTAGGATGAGTTAAAGTGGGATTGGGGAGGAGGCAGAGTTGATGTGGGTGTAATACACATGAAAGGTGGTAAGGCATTAAGAAGTGAAAGCGACGGATTCAAAAGTAAGAAACCACAGGACTTGAGACACAGTGGATATACGGAGTGTGAGAAAAATCTAGACTATCGAGAGTCTTGGAAATTTCATGGAATAGTGCCACACAGTAAATACTGTTGACCCTTGAGCAATATGGATTTGATCTGTGCAGGTCCACCTACACTCGGAATTTTTTTTATAAATACAGTACTGAAAATGATTTTAATAACATTTTCTTTTCTTTAGCTTACTTTATTTCGAGAATGCTGTATATAATGTAACATAAAAATATGTGTTAGTTGACTATATATGTCATTGGTGAGGGTTCTGGTCAACAATGAGCTATTAGTACTTAAGTTCTGGGGGAGTCAAAAGTTATAGCAGATTTTCAACTGTACAGGGGATCAGTGACCTTACCTCCACGTTGCTTAATGGTCAACCATCTACATGACTGGCTAAATGAAATCAAGACCAAATGAACAGAAGCTGCACTATGATGCACTTATATATGAAGACATTAAAAAAATGTGTTTTCCTAAGAAGTTTATATAACCATAAAGTAAAAATGGAAGGCTATAACAGGACCTTTTCCTCATTATCAGATTCTAACACTTCCCTATCAACCCACTGAATTTTCTTTGCCCTTCTCATGCTCAGCTTGTTATTTTGGTTCAGTTCCTTCTTTAAGCACTTTAACTGCAGAAGTTTGCCCTTGCTGACCAACCTAGTAGGGACTATATTTTATCACAGTACATATTTTGTTTATTCAAGCATTATAAACCAATCTCACATATATATATGCATGTTAAATAATATGCAATAAGCACAGCCTATTAAACACAGTTCTCTCCTGAAGTAATTCACAAGAAATTTGACTGGAAATCCAAAGTAATTAATAAAATGTGTTTCATAGCATCAAAATTATGTGTTATTTTAAGTGACTCTATGTGCCTCTACAGTCACTGGTTCATTAAATAAATATGGTCATATACTATAAAATTTAAAAGAGGAACATACACTTTTATCTATATTATGCTCTAGTTGTTCCATCATTCAAATATATATTCTTTCCTAATTAAAATATAGCTTAAAATTCCTAAATAGTATCTTTTGTTTTCTAATAGAGTTTGAGTTGCCCTAAAAATTCTGTAAAACATTATTTATAAGAATAAAGACATTAAAATTAATATGTAGAATTCAATAGACAGTAGAACTATTGGGAAAACAACTATACCACAAAGACCTCTTGAAGATCTAGAGAATGATAAAATATACTTAACCATAAAATTCATGTAACATCACTTCAACATATAATTTCATATTTAATATTTTAATGTTAATCAAGAGATATTTTAGACTCCTAAAGACAGTTAAGCATAGAATTTCAAATGTCAGTTATTGTGCTGTGGGTGTTTGAAAATGTAACTACGTAATTAAATGCCCCTCTATTAAACTGGGTACTAAATAATAGATTTTATTACACCAAAATCAAAGAATGCAGACAATAAAGCAAATGCAGAATGATTTATTGTGCCACCAATTAAAATTTAACAAAATACACAAATAGCATATTGAATATGTATTTTCTAACTCTACACTGAAATAAAGTATAAAATAATGAGAAATTAACTATTCCTAAGCTCCTAAGTAGAGAAACTTTTTGCAAACACATATGAATATTTATATTAAGAAGGTGGAGGCTTATTTAAAAGTATGCTGTGACATTAACATGTTAAATCGCAGAAGAATCTTCCCTTTTTTCACAATATGACAGTCTATACATTTTCTGATTATATTCACAAAAAAATATGCTTAACAACATAAGACTGGAAAGGACGATTATAATACTTCTAACCATTAAATAATATCTATTGAGAAGAAAATATGTTAGTTGCTTAGTATAACAAAAAGAGATGTTTAGAATAATAAACATTCATTTTAGGACAAAACATCTTTTTATATTTTGTTAAGAATTACTAAACTATCCCTGAGTCCATACATGGGATAATGCATTTTTGAGATCTTTATTTAAAAATCTAAGAAAATATTTTCCCTCCCATTTTGTATTGTTTCTAGCTAACGGTAATTCTGTGTAGGTAATAAGGATTCCAGTTAAAAATAGAACAAAAGAACAAACAGAGCTGATCACTTGAATAATTACATTGTGCTCTACTGGACAAACAACAGCACATAATTTAGAAGAATCCACAAGACAAGTCAGTATTTAAATAAGCATTTGAAGGTAAGCCTCCATCATTCTAAATATTTATGCTACCCAAAACATCTATACCATGTGGAAAATTTCTCTTACATATCCTTTAATTCTTTTAACGTTTTCAAATGTTTCAAACAAGCTGAGCTATTTAAAGTCTTAGAGGCTTTGGACCCAATTCCAGTTCATCAAATTGAGAATGGTGGCTATCATATTTTGGGGAATGGGTAGCCAAAAAACAATGGACGAGTAACTTGGTTACTATATAGAAGCTCTCATATAGTTTGATACAGATGTAACTTTCCTATGAAACCTAATTTAACAAAGACCTTTATGGAGGGGAGGGGGGTGGGGGGTTGGGTGAGCCTGGTGGTGGGTATTATGCAGGGCACGTATTGCATGGAGCACTGGGTGTGGTGCATAAACAATGAATTTTGGAACACACACACACACACACAAATAAAATAAAATAAAATTTTTTAAAAATGACCTTTAAAACATATCCAAGATAAGTAATGAATGAGCAAGATAGAGCTTTTCATGCTTAGAGTCAGGCAAACACTCAGACATGCACATGACCAGACATACACCTCCCCTCAGCTCTTTTTCTGATTCCTCCTACCAGACTCAACCTGTTTGAGAAAAACAAAAAACAAAAGAAGTCCTAGAAAATTTATATTCCAATGTTTGACCACATTTTACATTCAATTCACCTCACCTTTAGAAGGCTCAGTGCTGAAGACACCCTCATTCTAAAAAAAACTAAATCCCCCAAGGAGTACATACAATATTAACAAAATCTTCATCATGTACTATTCCGATACTTAGACCTTCATAGTAATCTTCAAATTCACCATAAGTCACTTCATCAGATTTGCTGCAGGCATCTTTTAATGTTTCTAGAAAAGATAATTTGATTTCTTCCTCTGTGGAATGGCCTGTAAGATAGTACCGACTGTGAAACAATCTCCTTAAAACACTAGTAAAATGACTGATGACGATAAAGAAATACTTAATCACCTTATGAAATCTTTTCAACAATTTCAAATCTTATGTCACACTACCCTCCAATTTATTTAAACAGTTTCTTGCATGAATCAGAATTTAATGGTGATGACTTCAATACACATTCAAGGCAACTTTTAAGCCTCTGATCAGATGTGTCCTATAGGTACAAACAAAGTAAGAGTCGCTACTGTAGATATTCTTTTATATCTTAATGTTTTAGAGGACTCAGTTTTATTCTCATTAGAAATGAGGAAAGAAGATAACAAGTAAATAATTTCAAAGATTTATAGGCTGTTAACACAGTAACCCAATGTGTGAAAAACATCCCTATATTCAGGCATTAGTTATTTTATGAATCACTTACTCATAACTGCAGCTAGAAAATATTATCACAAGTAAGATTCAAAGGCCTATGAAAATCTTTGCCGGAAGAATTTTCACTAGATTAAATCACTCTATTTTAATCTCTGACATTAAGTAGGCTATTTCCACTACATCATACTAAATATGATTAATTTCATTCTATAGGAAGATGCTACTGAGAATCAAAAATGTAAAAAAAATTATAAGGCTTCAATTTGTTATGTAAAGAGAGAACATAACTGCTAAGTAAAATAAGTCAGTCAGAGAGACAAATACCATATGATTTCATTCATACGTGGAATTTAAGAAATAAAACAGATGATCATAGGGGAAGGGAATGAAAAATGAAATAAAAGAAAAAACAGACAGGGAGGCAAACCGTAAGAGACTTAGCTATAGGGAACAAACTGGGGGCTGTAGAGGGGGCTGGGGGGGGGGGTAACTGGGTGGTGGGCATTAAGGAGGGAATGTGTTGTAAAGAGCACTGGGTGTTGTATGCAACTGATGAGTCACTAAACTCTATCCTGAAACTAACAATACACTGTATGTTAACTAACTTGAATTCACATAAATAAATAAATAAAATCTAAAAGAAAGAAAATTACTCATTTGAACATGCTATATCCATTAAGATTCCTAACGCTGAGTATTACTGAGATGACTGAGACGTTATAGTCTCCACCCAAGGATTGTGACTGAAAAGTACTTCTAAAAAGAATATTCCACTGAGTTTAATTGGGGAGAAGCAGGTCAATTTTAGCAAATCAGGGGAATATATTAAACCTGGAGGTTTTATATCTCTAGAATCACCCTTTCACACCCATTTAAATTCAATTAAAATACTGTAAAAGTTCTTAAAACACACACACACACACACGGACACCTGGGTGGCTCAGTTGGTTAAGGGTCTGCCTTCAGCTCGGTCAGGATCTCCCAGCGTCATGCTCCTTACTCGGCAAGGACCCTGCTTCTCCCTCTCCCTCTGCTGCTCCCCCTGCTTGTGCACTAGCTCTCTTTCTCTGTCTGACAAATAAATAAATAAAATCTTTAAAACAAAACAAAAAACCAAAGAGGCAACATAAAATATATGATTCAGTCTTTTAATTCATTTGATTTTTTAAAAAATTCAGAAAGAGAACAATAAGCTATTTAATTAAGTAGCTTGGGTTATTTTGTGGTCAGTGAAAACAAAGGAGCAATCCAAGGTGCTCCCTACTCACATGGATTTATATCTATTCCCAGGATCCTAGCATGGAGGAGGAAAAAAAAAAAAAACATTCTTTAAGCTTTTAATAAAAGAAATTAAAAGATGAAAGGAAGCTACAAAATATGGTCAGATGATAATCAAAGAAAATAGAGACCCATATACAAAGGCAAAAAAAATGTCAGAGAAATCTAAATGACCCTCTAAATCACTCTGAAGCCATGTTACATTTTAAAATTACAAACTTAAATTGGGAAAACCACCTTAATTGTCTAATGAAGTGGGAAAAATTAGGATAAGAGTTGGATCTTTTTCAAAAAGCAGAAGTTCTCTAATGGACAGATAATAATTCATTGTTAAGGGCCTTTCAAATTAAAAAAATGCTTTAGATGTTTGCTGTCTTTTAAAAATATGTGCAAAATAGAGAAAATGATTATTTTATTTTTAAAAAAGGTTGAATGAACAAGGACTGCATAATTATGCTCTGCAGAAATGGTAATATAAAACAATAGAGTGAATTTGTGATTGAGTGTTTGTCAAGGGTTAAAATTAACCAAGATCTAATATATATAAAAATATATACCTGTTGGCAAAAGAGATTTCCTCCTCTGTCTATCACCCATACTTTTGAACAAATGAGTTTTAATATTATTTCTTAATGAAAACATTTTTTATTTAAATTTTTGTTTCAAATACTCAAGATTTTTATACCTCCTCTGCATCACCATCCAACTACTTACCTTTTATCATTTTTAACTAACCTTTCTTTCTGTCTACTTGGACACCATGAAGTATTTTATTTTATTTTTTTTTTAAGATTTTATTAATTTATTTGTCAGAGACAGAGAGAGGAAGAGAGCACAAGCAGGGGGAGCAGCAGGCAGAGGGAGAAGAAGGCTCCTGACTGAGCAGGGAGCCTGACATGGGACTCCATCCCAGGACCAAGGGATCATGACCTGAGCTGAAGGCAGATGCTTAACCAACTAAACCACCCAGGTGTCCCACCATGAAGTATTTTAATAAACAGTGATAATATCTTTACAGAGAAATACATTTGGGACATTTCATTTCTATAAAAGCTGAAAATAATCTTTTTCTAACAGATTATTTAAGTAAAAAGAAAGTATTTTCTAGAGTAAAAATGTGCTACAAAAGTTTTAATTTGAAATTAATTATAAATTGTTAATAATCTAGGGGCACCTGAGTGGCTTAGTCAGTTGAACGTCCAACTCTAGATTTGGCTCTGGTATGATCCTGGGGTCATGAGATGGAGTCCCGTGCTGGACTCCAAATTCGGTGGGAAGTCTGCTTCTCTCCTTCTCACTCTGTCCCTCCCTTTGCTCACTCTCTCTCTCTTTATCAAATAGATAAATATTTTTTAATTGTAAATAATTTATATTCCAAAGACAGCATGTGACTAGATTATAATTTGTATTGATAGGTAATATTTTTAAACTTCAAACTTTAAAAAACTTCAATGGGTGTTTGTTCTTCTTTTTAAGACTGCTTGTACCTACTAGCTTATTTTCCTTAATGTGAATGCAAAGATGAGATATGGAATTTGGGGTTTGGGTTTTTTTTTTTTTTTTTTTTGAGGTGTTGGAATTTCTTAAACAAATGAAGGCTTATCCAACAAGAACAAAACCCTCACCAACAATTCAATTACATCTAACAAAACTCAAGCTGCTTTAGCAACTTAATTAAGATTGTTAGAAGGGAGAAAACAAAGAAAAACAATGTAGGATGTTGAAATCATCTAATTTTGAAATAAAACTATCTTGGGGACGCCTGGGTGGCTCAGTTGGTTAAGCAGCTGCCTTCGGCTCAGGTCATGATCCCAGCGTCCTGGGATCGAGTCCCACATCGGGCTCCTTGCTCTGCAGGGAGCCTGCTTCTCCCTCTGACTCTGCCTTCCACTTTGTCTGCCTGTACTCGCTCTCGCTCGCTCTCTCTCTGACAAATAAATAAAATCTTTAAAAAAAAAAAAAAGAAAGAAAAAAAGAAAACTATCTTGTTCTTATATTTAGCAAGCTAATTAAGGAAGAAGAGCAGGGAATGACATAAGTTTAAAGAAAAAGATATGCTAAATCCAGGGGCACCTGCGTGGCTCAGTGGGTCAAGCCCTGGCCTTAGGCTCAGGTCATGATCCCAGGGTCCTGGGATCAAGCCCCACATCGGATTCTCTGCTCAGTGGGGAGCCTGCTTCCCTTCATCTCTCTCTGCCTGGCTTCTCTGCCTACTTGTGATCTCTGTCTATCAAATAAATAAATAAAAATCTTTAAAAAAAAAAAAAAGATATGCTAAATCCAATTCAATAATGCTAGAAATTTTCTTAGGGGCAACTGCAGTTCATTTAAAGTCATTGATAAGCAAATTAAACTATTCTGACCTTGGGCTATCAGAAATCAGGAAGCCAGTGATAGTTAGCTTTAATCTTTATAACAAATTGTTGTCTTTTTCACTTCATAATTTTAAGTAATAAATAAACCATTCACAAGGGTTAATGGTGATAAAAGTAATTACAGGGTAACTTCTTTTAATAATAAAAATATTTTAAAAATCTGGAATAGTATTCTATAGTATTTAACAGTATATGATCAAAATCATAAATTAGAAAGATAAAATATAAATTAAATATAAATTACAAAGATTAAATATAAATTACAAATGGTCAAAAAATACAAAAATATGTTTAACCTTCCAAATAACCAGGGAAATGCAAGTAAAAATTTTTTTAGTCTATCAGATTGGCAAAATTCTGTGGTGTTGGGAGGACAGTCAGGGAAATGAATTCTCCAACTAACAGCAATATAATCTGGTATAGCCATCTTATAATGCAATTTTAAGTATCAGTTAAAATTTGAAATGTAGATATTCTAGGTATTGAAATTACCACCCCATAAGAAACAGCAGAAAATGAGCCTGATGAGTCACAAATAAACATATTCGTTGCTTCATTATTCAGAAATTTAAAGTCTTCCAGTAGGAGCCTAACTAGGTAAATTGTAGTGTATTGATTTTTAAAAAGAATAATATGCAGCAGATAATAATAAGGTGGCTCAATATGGATTAATATGGCAAGAGCTCCAAAACATTTTTGAGTGTAAAAAGTAAACTACATATTTAGTGTATTTAGTGTACCTGTCATGCTAAAAAAAAAAAAATTCAAGAAGTATTTGATATTTATAGCACCTATAAAGCTATGAAAATTCATAGAGTAAGGACATATAAGAAATGTATATATATTAAATGATAATGTTACCTCTATAGAGGAACGTGTGATGAAAAGAGGAGAGTCACTGTGGCCAAATACTTTCTTTTTGTTTTGGGGTTTTTTTTTTTAAAGATTTTATTTATTTATTTGACAGACAGAGATCACAAGTAGGCAGAAAGGCAGGCAGAGAGAGAGGAAGGGAAGCAGGCTCCCTGCTGAGCAGAGAGCCCGATGCGGGACTAGATCTGAGGACCCTGGGATCATGACCTGAGCTGAAGGCAGAGGCTTTAACCCACTGAGCCACCCAGGTGCCCCCAAATACTTTCTTTATACTAAGAATGTATTAATAAATCAACTATATAAAAATTAAAGTCAGAAAAAATACAGTAGGTAATGAATCTCTAAAATTATAGATCTTCCCTGACTCACAATAAAGTTTTATCTGATAAACCCATTGTAAACTGAAACTGTCTTAAGCTGAAAATGCTTTTAATTCATCTAACCTAAAATACCATAGTTTTTTTTTTTAAGATTTTATTTATTTATTTGATATAGAGAGATCACAAATAGACAGAGAGGCAGGCAGAGAGAGAGGAAGGGAAGCAAGCTCCCTGCTGAGCAGAGAGCCCGACGTGGGACTCGATCCCAGGACCCTGAGATCATGACCTGAGCCGAAGGCAGCAGCTTAACCCACTGAGCCACCCAGGTGCCCCCTAAAATACCATAGTTTAGCCCAGCCCACCTTAGTTGTGCCCAAAACACTTACAATTAGCCTACACTTGGGCAAAATTACCTAAGGCAAAGCCCATTTTATAATATAGTATTGAGTATCTCTTGTAATTCATTGAATACTATGTATATATATGTATATATACTGTGTATATATATGTACACATACATATATATATAAAATATAGTATTGAATATCTCATGTAATTTATTGAATACTGTACTGAAAGTGAAAAACAGAATAGCCGTATGGGTACAGAATGATTACATAAGTGTATAGGTTGTTACTCTCCCGGTCACATGGCTGGCTGGGAGCTTGCTACCACTGCCCAGCTTCACAAGAGAGTATCAAACTGTGAATGCCAGCCAGGGTGAAGTTCAAAAAGCAAAACCTGAAGTGCAGTTTCTACTAAATGTACATTGTTTTAGTACTATTGTAAAATCAGAAAATTGTTAAGTCAAGCCATCCTAAATTTCCTGTATGTATCTGAGATATTTTCTAGATCCTCAAATTCTGATACACATATGTATGCCTGTTACATATATATCACCATTCCCAGAGAAAGACATTCACTTTCTGCCTTGAATCTTCAAGTATATGAGGATACAGTAAAACTAACCCAGAGAACTTGCACATGTAATTATCTATCCTCTGAATCCATTCTGTCCTAACGCAAATTCCGCATGATCTCCTCAGTAAGAAATAAAAATTCAATCTCAGTTCATAAACATAAAAAAAAGCATAAACAATAGACCTCAGAATATTTAAATGAAGAAGGTCAAATGGCTCTTATGTTTCTGGTTTAAAAAATAAGTGTTTATTTCCTCCCTTAATGGCCTCAAGTCTACACTGTAAGTTAATATAATTTAAGATTTTACTTTTATTAACATTTTAGAAATCTAATGCATTTTGACTCATAATAATTACCTGAAATTACTTGAGGATGCTTCTTTGCACAGTAACATTTTCGTATGTTTGTAATAGGCACAGAGCCAGTTTTGTTGAAATCCAATTTCATGAAGGCCTATATAAGGAAAAAATGTTATTTTTTTCTATGAAATCATTAGACGTGAGAACCCAATTCTCTATTCTGTAGGTTATCCTTAAGCTCTAAAAAGCCAGTTGAAAAGTACTAAACTGCTATAAGAAGGAAGTATTATGAATACAGGAAGATACAGGAGCAAGATAGGTAAACTGCACTCTCTGCCACTCTGACCTTGAGATAGCTAATCTCTGTTGCCCTAGCTTTTCTCCTCTTATACTGAAGAGCTGGGTAAAAGACCTTCCTGGTAACTTCCACCTCTAGGATTTATAAAAAACTGATAAATGGCCAAGACAAATTGCCAGGACCATTTTGATTCAAAAAGTGAATGTGCAAATATTCATCACTAAATTCAATAAGGAAGTACCATATTTTTTAAATGGCTTATGTTACTCTATTTCCTGAAATTTAGGACCACTTTTTGATACGCCAGTTGTTTTACCACTCTGCTAATTCAATGCAATTTTTAGTACTGTAAAATAAAAAAATATTTTACGGGCAAGAGGAATGGGTGTATAGAACACTCAACCAACCCAAAGCAACAGCCCACATTTGCAAAAGAGTCAAAACTACAATCAGGTTTGCTTATTCACAATAATGTGTTCACAGAAATATGGTACCTAATGGGCTGAATTTCCACCCCCCCCTCCATTATACATCGAAGCCCTAACTCCTCCTCTGCTCTAGTGCCTCAGAATACAATTGTTATTGTGGAGATAAGGCCTTTAAAGAGGTAATTTAAGTGAAAATAGATATGCTAGGGTGGACTGTAATCCAATATGGCCAGTGTCCTTACAAGAGGAGATTAGGACACAGACCACAGACTGAAGGATGACCATGTGAGCATAGAGGGAAAAGACAGCCAATCACAAGCGGAAGAGAAACCCCAGAACATACCAAACCTGCTAACATCTTGATCTTGGACTTCAAGCCTCCAGAACTGTGAGACAATACATTTCTGTTATTTAAATCACCCAGTCTAGTATTTGTTATGGCAGCCCTGGTGAACTAATACAGTACTTTATAACTCTACTTTTATCCTCTTTTCCTAGTATCAAGATTTATGAAAGAGATAACCCTCTAGCTTCTACTCCTGATACATCTGTCATCTGGATATGTAAAGTACAAATAAGAGCAAATTTATAAATTATTATGTGATGAATTCATTTAACATAAAGTTTTTATTGTGTCTTTTGGCCAGTAAAGATTTTGATATTTTCTATTTGAGATTTATACCTCATGTAATTGTTTATACTCTTCTATACACAAAAGCTTTGTTTCAATATTAGATACAGACACACAGGTACATATTCGAAAGAGAAAGAAACTACATTGCTCGAAAGTATGCTCTAAAAATGGCCAGCAGAACCTGAGTAAGATGTAGTTTCCTATAAAAATCAGGGCCTCCTGGGGTGCCTGGATGGCTCAGTTGGTTAAGCCTCGATTCTTGATTTGGGCTCAGGTCATGATCTCAGGGCTGCGGATCAAGCCTGTATTGGGCTCCACGCTGGGGGTAGAGCCTGCTTGAGATTCTCTCTCCTTCTCCCTCTGCCCCTTCCCTCACTCACACATGCCCAAGCATGCTTCTCTCTCGCCCTCTAAAATAAATAAGTGAATCTTAAAAAGAAAAGAAAAGAAAAGAAAAGAAAAGAAAAGAAAAAAAATCAGGGCTCCTGTTTTTAATTCCAATTTAGTAGTCATTTTAACCTTCATTTGAACAGCTAGCTAACATGCATATTATAAAAACCAGAGAAACATCCCTTAATCATACTCCTAAGATAACATGTATTGAGCCTTGACACTAGAACAGCCACAATGCTAAGAATTTTACAAGTTTAACTGTCTTTATACCAACTCTATGAGACAAGAAACTAAGGCCCAGATACATTTAATAATAGATAATCATATAACTAGTCAATTTTGGAGCCAGAAATTTAAAGAACTAGTAATGTGTGAAACAAAATTTGATTTCAGATTTTATTTTCCTTTTAAAATCTGTTCCCTGGGGCGCCTGGGTGGCTCAGTGATTTAAGCCTCTGCCTTCGGCTCGGGTCATGATCTCAGGGTCCTGGGATCGAGCCCCACATCGGGTCCTCTGCTCAGTGGGGAGCCTGCTTCCCCCTCTCTCTCTGCCTGCCTCTCTGCTTACTTGTGATCTCTCTCTGTCTATCAAATAAATAAATAAATATTTTTTTAAAAGAATTAAAAACTAAAAATAAAATCTGTTCCTAAAACAAGGGGAAGTCTCCATAGTTCAGGGGTTAGAGCACTGGTCTTGTAAAGTCTGTTCCTAAAACATATGCATAAATTATTTTGCTTCATGCTGGTAGATTTGTATATGTATGTGTTTGCCTATATTTTACTAATTCCAAAATATATTACAGGTGAAGGGATTTAAAACATGTTCAATAGTAATCAATAAAGTTGTAAAATAATGAACCCAACACTCTACTAAAAGTAACTATTTCAGGGGTGCTTGCATGGCTCAGTCAGTTAAGCATCTGCCTTCTGCTCAGGTCATGATCCTGGAGTCCTGTGATGGAGTCCCGGACCAGGTTCCCGGCTCAGCAGGAAATCTGCTTCTCCCTCTGCCCGCCCCCCCACCCCCCGCCCCCTACTTGTGTACCCCTACCCATGTGCATGCCCTCCCTCTCAAATAAATTACAAAAATTAAAAAAAAAAAAAAACTTTAAAAAGTAACTATTTCAAAGATTATTTAACAAAATTACCTTTCGAACAAACGATTTCCTGTATTCATTCATTTCACCAATAACGGCGCGTTTGAATTCTCCATAATCAACCTTGCCACTGTCATTGCCATTCAGAATTTGCCATGCAGACTCAAAATCCTAGACATAGTCAAGGAGACCACCGTTTCACCTTTTAGTTATATATGACCACAACAAAACTCATCTTAATACTATTATGTTACTACTTTTGTAGCTCCAGGCAAAGAAGCAGATTTAACAAGACAATTCCAAAAAGTTACATATAAACCCAAACAAAGGCACTAAGAAAACCACTTAAAGGAACTCTGTGGTGGACAGTTCTGTAAAATTCAGGGTCTTTTAGGAGAGTCAGTGTCACAAATTCTTATTTTGATTTTGATTCCTTTCAATACAAAAATGCTCACCACTTACTTGAATTTGAACTTTTAATTATTTTTAATGTATTATACATGTGACAATTAAAAATTCACATCAGGTTCTACAGTGCTTCCAATTGGCATTAGGGCCACTAGTGGTATTTCTGCTAGTCGTCATGTTTCAAAGTGCAAAAGATCTAAATGGCTCCAATATTATCCCGCAATTCACACTGAAAGGTGTTATTTTGAATAAATCCTTATGCCAGTTTGTTGATTTTACCATTGCCACTTACTTCTTTGCAAATGCACAATTTAATAGAATGTTCTAGTCACAGAGTTCCTAATAGCAACAACAACAAAATACAGATGGGGTTTTCTTAAACTCAGGTAAATAAATGTATTTTCAAAGTTTCAGTCAAGTTGTTTGCTTTAAACAAGATTGTAAATAAGATACCTAGCAAGGTGACTAACAAACAATGGGACTCAAAAAAGTTCTACTTCCTCCTCCTTTTTTCAATTAAAATTCTAATAAGAAAAACTCAATCTTAAGATGCCCTGCTTCCCCCTATTTTCAATAACCCCTAATTTGTGTCATAATGCCTAGCACATGACTAACTTTAAGTGTCTGTAAAATGCGCTCTTAAATTTAAAAATGAGCTTGACCTTTAAAATCTTACATAATACAGATAAAAGATGAATTTGCACGCCCAACTCATGGAATACTAGAATTAAAAGATACTGCTTGAAGCTTAAAAGAAATAATTTTCAAAAATGGAATAATTTACCGAAACGGGCAACAAATTTATGTAAGTCTTTCTAAGATATGGTACAGACTGGAAAATGATAATTCAGTTGAAAAAAACTGAGCTTAAATTTATTGGTAGTATCTCTAAAAAATTAAGCTACTTAGGGTGCATATCAATTTTTTAAATTTCAAATCAAAGAGAATGACCATGCCTTCCCCAAACTACTTCCACAATTAGACCCAGATTGGTGATTCTTGAGTCCTTATTTCTGCTTATCATTTCATGGGCAGTCTCTAGTGATATATCGGGGGCAAAAGCAGGGAATATTATTTTTAAAATGGGTAAAAGGGAAGCTTACTCGTATTCTCATAATATATGTTCTCCCTATGTTTGAAGTCTTACATAATTAGTTTAGTTTCTATTTCTGACTCCAGGGTCAAAAATTTAGCTAATCAACGAACAAAAGAAGTACTGGTTGATGCAGAAAGAATAAAAGACTGACCTAGATTATCTGGGCACTAGCTCTAACTCAGTTATTAATTACCTGTGTGACTGTGGATAAAGACACCAAGGCTTTTAATTTTCTATTGCTGTCTTTACTATATTATTATTATTATTATTATTATTATTAAGAGGAAGAAATGAAGTTAGAGGATCTCTAATATGTATCACTAAGGGGGCCACAAGGTTAAACTTGGTAAAAAACACAAAGGACAGGCATGTGACAACAATGATAAACAACATCACACTGGCACAGAATTTTAATTGAAAAGGCCTATTCCCATGTAATTTTTTCATCTGAGGTTCAAAGTAAATCTGACCACAGGTATTATCTGTAGATTGCCCAGGCAAAACCTGTCAATCAGAAAAGTTTAAAAAGACCTATGCAAGATCACACAGCTGAAGTAGTAAGTCCAGAACTTGAATCTATATCTCTTAAGTTCAATTCCCAGTGTCCCTTCCACAAATAAACTACATCTTGTGACAAGACTATTTGAAGCAAGAGAGAACAATGCAAGAGAAACTCTGATCTGAAACCCTCGAGGTAGATGTGTTTCAAATTTACTTTTAGAATGAAATCCAAACTTCTTAGCATAGCATGCAAGGCTTTAAGATAATGGACACCACCAGGCTTATTTCTCTCCATTCTTCTCTTTTCCTTCCTTCCATATGTCTGCCCATGTAAAGTATGCTGTTTCTTCAGCACTTGCCATATGCAAGTTTCCATTGGAGGTGCTAGACACAGCAGGAAACCAGAAGTACCTTTGTCCCCATCCTGATGGATATAACACTCTACTTGCCAGAAGAGCCAGAAAATACTTGCGAAGTGGTATGAAGAAAATAATATGACAAATGGTACAGAGAGGACCAAGGATCAGATAGGCACTGCTTTAGACAGAAGAGTCAGTATAGAGCTCCCCATAGAGAAAGCCTAAATGATGGAAAATCCAGCCCTGCAAAGGTCTAGTGGAAGATTGCTCACTGTACAGGGAACAGGATGTATAAAGGCTCTGGTTGCTTGTTGGGGAGCAGGGGGTTGGTTTTGTCCTTTTGCAATTCTTAGAACAGGCTACACACCCCCTCCTCCTCTTCACACCTTTGCATGTGCTCCCCTTTGTGTGAAATATTCGTTGTCGGACTCACGTTCTTCCTCCCCTCTTGCCTGTTTAACTCCTCCTCATCCTTCAGAACTCAGGTCAGTTATGCCCTTCTCCAGAAATCCTATGATCTCTCTTCTTCCCTCTAACCTGGCCTGGAATTAATCCCATGTGTTCTGTAAGCATTCTCTATTTAATACATATAGTCTTTCATAATCCTTCATCTTTCTTTTCTTCTGATTATGAAGACCGTAAGAGTCTAGAGTATGCACTCTCAGAGCTTAGAACAATGCCTACTTATTAGGTTCTATTAAATATATGAAGGAAGAATGAATAGTGAGATTAAAATTAACAAGACTTGTCACCTGATGACTAACACTGATTATGAAGCATAAAGAAAGAGACACATGGGGGCACCTGGGTGGCTCAGTCAGTTAAGCATCCAGCTCTTGATTTGGGCTCAGGTCACGATCTCAGGGGTTCAGCATCCTGTGCGGAATCTGCATGAGATTCTCTCCCTCCGCCCGTTCCCCCAACTCATTAAATAAATAAATAAATAGATTTTTTTTTTTTTAAAGACACACCTGAACTACTAAAATCCTATTAGAAGAGTAAATAATACCATTTAAGAATACTATGTCATTCATCACAGTACCTACATTTTCAGACACTTCTAAGCGAAATACTTGGAGAGTTTGCTTAAAATCTGCCTTATCTAAAAGTCCAGTTCCTTCTTTGTCCAATTGTTGAAGATGTTTTGCCAATCCAGTCAAAATACGAACACCTCTTTTGTGTAGCTGTTCTTTTAGAGCATCTGTTTAGGAAGAAGAGAAATGGAAACCAGTTTTTTCTATACACAAATGTATTGGTTCTCTGGTAGGAAAATTAGTGGTATAAGGGATGTAAATATGCAACTAGATGGTATGTAGGACTGACAAAAGACCTTGAAAAATAGAATGCTTTTAGTCAAGTGTTACATACAAAATCGCATGTAAATATAATAGAACTATAGCACCACCGTGTGGTGAAAGTGTTACATAGAAAAATAAGGGATCACTTCATCAGCATGAAAATAATCTACATGTTACAAATAAAATCTTAGTTTTTATTTTCCAGACTTCTTTTTCATCTAATGACCTCACATCTTTAATCTCTTTCCTATTTGCTATAATTATAAAATTGATGCCAGACAAGTCACTCAAAAATAACGAGTTCAAAATTTCTAAAATATCTGAAATCTTCAAATTGTAGCTTACATATTGAACAGCATCAAAGCTTTGCAGTGCTATCTTATACTTACACACTTAAAGCAGCCCTTTTTTTTTTGTAATTTTTAGTTATATGCTCAAGCTTCTAGCATTCTCTTTGAAGGTCAGTAATTACACTTAACACAATTTATGCCATTTTTGCTTAAGAAAATATAGTTAACTCTACTAAAGCAGTTATTAAATATAATAAACAAATGTCAACAGTGGATTCAACAGTGACAAACACTGGGCTGACCATGAGAAAACGATTTACTAACAATGACATCAAGAATATTTTGGGAGAGTTCAGACCCCAATCCCAGACAACTTTTAAATCTGTTTCTAGCCTTTTTACTCTCATATCATTTTTATATAAAAAATCAGGATTTATCAAACTTTATAAATGATAGGTTGATTTCTATGATTGTTTGTTTAATGTATGCCTCCCTCTTGACCATGAGAGTCATCAAAGGAACTGTCTGTCTGAGCCTACTATCCTTTAGTGGTTACAAGACTGTACTCTAGAAACAAAAATCTGTAACACATTTTCATATCCAAAGCCTGTGTGTATATCATTTATCACCACAATAGCTCTGGAAAGTTAATAAAATAGGCTATCCCCATTATAAAGATGAAAAAGAAGTACGAGAGATTTGCACAATGTAATATGTCTATGAAACAGCAGAGTCCAAACATCACCCTGGCTCCCAGGCTAGCATTTTTCTCTTTTAAAAGAGGTTGCCATAAAAAAATTAAAAAAATTAAAAAATTAAAAAAAATAAAAGAGGTTGCCATAAATCACTTTGGGACATCACCTCATGCATAATCACTTAAATTTTATTCATTTCATGGAGAAAACGCATACTATCTAGTACTTTCTAAAATTCTTAAATTCATAAGTCATATAATACTAGTTAAACAAGATCACTAAAGTGGAAGACATCCTAAAACTATTTTCATTTTTTTTTCAAATCCAGTCGCTTTATAAAAGTATTTTTAAATGCGTAAATTCATAAAAAGAAGCAAATAAGAAATATAAATCAGTGGGGCACCTGCGTGGCTCAGTCGTTAGGAGTCTGCCTTAGGCTCATGTCATGATCCCAGAGTCCTGGGATGGAGCCCCAAGCCTGGCCTGGAAATCCCTGCTCGGCAGGAAGTCTGCTTCTCCCTCTCCCACTTCCCCCTGCTAGTGTTCCCTCTCTCACTGTGTCTCTGTCTGTCAAACAAATGAACTAAAACCTTAAAAAAAAAAAATAAAGAAAAGAAATATAAGTCGAGTGTCTTTGTTGTAAAACTAAGAAATGTCTGGAAAATACTGCTTTACTGCTTGCAAAGAAAATTATTGAAAATGAAAACTACTTGAGACAATAGTAATGATACATACCTTGAACAGCCTTTAAAATAAGCCTATCGTTAGCTTCTGGACTGGTTAAATTATCCTCAGGCTCCACAGAATCAGTTCTGTAATTGATATGTTCACAGTGATAAAAATGTATTCTTTTGCAATCTTGAGTATGGAAACTCTAAACTCTTCCCTATTGTGGACTCAAAAAAACTCTCAGAGTTGGAAGAGTGTTAGAGATTCCCCAAGTCCCAGCTTCGCTGCTATAATTCCCAGAAAATTTAAATATACTAAATCAAGAGCTAATATCTTTAAACCTTCCAAGAACTACCTATAAACATTACATTCATTTTGTAGCTATCTCAATGTTCTTTTAGAATGATTAAAACTATAAAATTTAAAAGCAGTTTTAACTTTGAAAGTACAAAATATAAAAATGTTATTTTAAAAAGACAGAAAAAAAAAACTGCATTCATTTGAGCACTACAGTAAATGACAAAGAAACAGACATCCTGGGTTGCCTGGGTGGCTCAGTGAGTTAAAGCCTCTGCCTTCGGCTCAGGTCAGGATCTCAGGGTCCTGGGATCGAGCCCAGCATTGGGTTCTCTGCTCAAGCGGGGAGCCTACTTCCCTCTCTCTCTGCCTGCCTCTCTGCCTACTTGTGATCTCTGTCTGTTAAATAAATAAATCTTTTTAAAAAAGAAAAAAGAAATAGACATCCTTTAGCCAATTTATAGGATGTGGCCTCTAATATAGAACACCAATTATTGTCATTTTGAAATGCATACAGCACCAAGAAACACTCAGCAAGAACAGCATATATACACATATATTCTGTGATTTTAAAAAATATATATTTTATTAATTATATGTGATTATATATGGTTACATTTTACTTACATAATTCATATATAAATATGAATATACATAAAATATATATTATTTTATGTAAGGCTGTTATTGCTGTGAATCAAAGCATTTGTAAATGAATTTGAATTTTTTTGAATCACAGAGTACATATATTATAAAATACATACAAATAATATATATTGCAACTGATAATGTTCATACATATTATATATAATAAAATATATATAAATTAAATGTGTTTTATAATATAGGTATTCATTTAAAAGCATTTTTGTGGGGGAACCTGGGTGGCTCAGTTGATAAAGCATCTAACTCAGATTCGGCACAGATCATGGCCTCAGGGTCCTGAGATCAAGCTCCACAACAGGCTTCAGACTGGTGGGTGAGGAACCTGCTTAAGATTCTCTCTCCCTCTTCCTTTGACCCTCTCTTCCTCACCCCTAGCTTGCTTTCTCTCTCTAAAAAATATAAATTAATAAAAATTTAAAAATAAAAGCACTTTTGATTTTTCATTATACATATCATCAATTAAGGAATACTATAATCATGTGAGACCCAAGATATTTTTTAGTGCAAAAAAAAAAAGGCATTACACTAAAATGTGGGAAATGTTACAATATTGTACTATAGCTTACTTTTTAAAATTGACTGCTTTGGTGGCATTTGGTAAAATAAAGGTTTTATAGCACAGACAAATTAATAACCTTTAACATAGATGGAACACTTTTGATCTTTATTTAACTATTCCTACACATAAGATGTATTTGAGTACACTATAGAACATGAACTAGACAAATATAGCTATGCTTTGTTTTTCAAAAACATAAAGCTTAACTAAAGTCAAAATGCTTTAGGATTGAATATCATCTTACAATAATAAAAAAGAGTGTTTTCACTTACTTTCAAAATGACAAATGTATATTTGACTTACTTGAGAGAATCCAAAGCTATCTGATCAATATTAGTGATCCGAAGTATAAATAATGTGTTCTCTTTTATGCTCTCTGGAAGACTGGAATGATCAGAACTCAAAAATGTCAAGTTTGCACCCTAAAGAAATTAACAGATGAATTCTTTAAACTAGAAAGTATATAAAGAGTAAAATACAACTAACACTAATTTTAAAAATTCGATTCGGATTATATTTGATATGGTATACTTTCATACTGATAAAAAAAAAGTATATTTAGAGAATATTTAGAAACCACACAGGCTTCAGCTAATAATATTGAAAAATAAAGGAAATAATTTCCCAATCAATCTCTCTATTAGAATGATCTTAGATTTAATAATTGATGTGAAAAAAATAAGAACCCCAATTTTTTATGAGTCAGAGGAAGATAGGACAAGTTATTTTAATTGAAATTATGACATCCCTGGGGCACCTGGGCGGCTCAGTCAGTTAAGCTTCTGCCTTCCTCTGGGATCATGATCCCAGGGTCCTGGGGTCGAGCCCTGCATGAGGCTCCCTGCTCAGTGGGGAGCCTGCTTCTCCTTCTCCCTCTGCCTGTTCATGCTCTCTCTTGCTCACTCTCTCTCTCAAATAAATAAAATCTTGGGGGGGGGGAAGAAAAGAAATCATGACACCTCTAAGTTCAGAAATAGAACTCCTGATTCACAGAAAGATGCAGAGCAAATCGAAGACCTAATAGATTCATCACCCTCTTACACCTGATCTTTTGACAACAACCATCACAGAAATGTAAAACTAACTATAAATGTAAAACTAACTAACTATAACCTAGTTGGAACAGCAAGGTTTTAGTGAACACATTCCTATCAAAAAATCCCTAATCCAAAGTTAGAAAGTTATTATTTTAATTTCTGAGCTGCTCAAATAAGTACGGTCAAATAGGGACAAACGTAAACTCTAAATAAGGGGCTGAATTACCTCTCTTGAAAATAAGGGAAGAGATTTCCTTCCTCTCCTTTTTTCCTGGAGCATTTACTTTAAAAAATTGTAATAACAGTACTCTCTCCATTCTTTAAAATGTGTGTCAATTCTCTTGAAATGACTACATTACGTGATTAAGGAGACTATGTGAGAGGTGTAGCAGGGTACTGCCTGGGAGCGTATGTACGTGTGCACCGCCGTGTGTTTTAGCTGCATCGAAGAGCTCTGAGTCGGTCCAAAGCAACAGGTGCACGCTTGGGAGTGAACCTGTGGGTGCAGTTTTACGCATGAGAGTCTGTGGGCTCACACGCATGTGTAGAGCAGTATTATGTTAATAGCTAGCACTAAAATTTCTTGCAGGGAGTATCGGAGAAACACCGTGGTGGGGCATACAGAAGTGAAAAGAGAAGTTCCAGAGTAACAGCTGGAAGGCCGACAAGTACTGCCCCCCACCTCCACCAAAAAGAAAAATAAGCCAAGTATTTCTGCATAAAGAAATGGAAGATTGTGGGAAAACCAAGAGATGGGAGGTGTCAGAAAATAGGAGAGGAGGACCTATACCACCGGAAATGTTTAAGGGACATATTTTTTAAAATAAGAATGTCTAATAATAAATTATAAGCTGCTTACTCTGCTGCAGTATAAACCTCCCTCTATATTCCCTTCAAAATGTCTGCCACACAAAGGCTCATATGTATGGTGTTGGAGGGCAGGGGTCCCTCCCTCCTTCTTCCCTATTTTTCTTCCTTCATCCTCCCATTCCATTCTCTATCCCTCCTCCCCTCACCCCTCCATCTCATTCTTTCTTGGAAATCATAAAAGGAAGCAGAGTTCTACACTGGGTTCAAGTAACATAGAACAGGTTAGTTAAGAATAAGTCATAAACTGAACTAAAATTTTCGAGCAGCAGTTCAGAGCTGGAGGTAACTTTGAAGTTGGGATGGACACTAAACATTCTGTGTACAGGTATGTGAAATGGGATTTGGAGCTGATTTTCTCTAGCTCTCAAGGGGCAGGCCGGAGCGACATCTGTCTGGTATACTTAATCCAAGTTTAAGATGTAAAGTTCTAACTCACCCCCACTCCTCATGTAGCCAGTCACAACATATCTTGGTTCTCCCTCCTGAAGAATTTATTTACTTTTTTTAAAGATGTTATTTATTATTTATTTGACAGACAGAGATCACAAGTAGGCAAAGAAGCAGGCAGAGAGAGAGGAAGGGAAGCAGGCTCCCTGCTGAGCAGAGAGCCTGATGTGGGGCTCAATTGCAAGACCCTGGGATCATGACCTGAGCTGAAGGCAAGGGCTCTAACCCACTGAGCCACGCAGGCAACCCCCTCCTGAAGACTTTAAAATTTTTTTCTAATTAGCTTCATAGCCACAGCCACTTGCCTAATTTAGGTTGCTATAACCTCCTTCCTAATTAATAGAATTCAATCCAATCTGGTTCTTTCTTTTAGTCCTCAACCCACTCCCCATCTTGTAACCAGAGAGATCCTTCTTTCTAAATCACAAACCTGATAATGTCAGCTTCCCTCAGTCCATCCACCTCTCATCTTTCAATAACTTCCCAATACGTTTTAGATGACTCTTTAATATAAGGCTACTCTTAATAAGCTCTGACTCGTCTCTTTTTTTTTTTTTTAAGATTTTATTTATTCATCAGAGAGAGAGAGAGAGAGATAGAGAGAGCACAGGCAGGGGGTGGGCAGAGGCAGAGGGAGAAGCAGGCTCCCTGCTGAGCAGGAAACCCCATATGGAACTCAATCCCAGGACTGTGGAATCATGACCTGAGCAGAAGGCAGACATTTAACCAACTGAGCCACCCAGGCGTCCAAACTCTGACTCATTTCTTGCCAACTCTGACCTTGAACTAAAGTTAGGCCAGACTGAACGACTTCCAAGTCTCCAACTAAGCCGAGCTCTTCCACGCTTCTGTTCTTTCAGTGAGCTATCTCCTCCCTCTGGAAGTCTTTTCCTATTCTCTTGCCTACCTATCCCAGCCTACGCCTACGCCTTTTCTAGATCAGTATTAGGTGGCACTGTCTCCAGGAAACTTTCTTCAACCCAACAAAACTGAGTCATTGCCCCCTTTGGTCTGGCCCTCCTATATATTTCCCATTGGACGGTAAGCTCCCTGCAAGAGGGAATTGATTTAACTTATTCACTGTTCTATCTCCAATGCTTGGCCTATGAGTAGATATTTGTTACATGGATGGTCACTGTGGATAGTGCTAAATTTTATTGATGAGATAATGTGAACATAATAATTTAAGAGCACTACATGAATTGTAATATTACCTATGATCAACCCCTTCGAGGGAATCCTTGTTTTACATCACAAGTCAGGAGTTGTGTGAGGTGTGGAAATCACAAGGCGGAGACACTAACTATCAGATATGTGACAGCTCCAGAGGCCAAGTATCCCTCCATATAGAGAAGAACATGCATCTACAGGAGATAAGCCTGCATGATGTGGACCATTACTCCCAGTACTATTGAAATAGCCAATTACCCAGTGGTACGGCCTTGTCAGGCCTTCAAAAGTACCAAGAGACAAGCCCTCCCTAACTTATACTGCAGAATTGTGAGGGAGGGGTAGAGTGTTGCAAGGAATTAATGTCATATGCTTACATTCAGACCACTGAAATCTGGACCTGGGAGGCAGAACCTCCTGGGGAAAGATCAACCATTAGCCCTGCTCTATAAGGAGTAGAGATCATAAATTGAAAACTAGAAACCCTGTTCTTTCTACCCCCCCCCAAAACCACCCCACAAAATTCAGCATCTGGCATTAAACCCTTTTCATACATACACACTTCACTTACAATATAAAAATCGCCAAGTTGGTATTGTGTTCCTTTTCTTCGTCCACACTGATGGCTGTAAGTGTTTTTTTGAATAAAAGGAAGCACACTTGTTCTAGAAGTTAAATGACAAAAATGTCAAGTTATTCAGCTTCTCCCAGAAGTAATCATCTTGAGAGTTGTAGCAATGTTTTAGGGCATACCTATTTTTCCCAAATTGCCGATATTCATAAATTGTTAGGGACTGGTCATGAGCAAAAAAGAACCCAACCAGCTCTCTGCAGGCATCATGTCCATTTCTAGAAAAACAGAGTGATATTAAAAATTTTCAAATAAGGGTCATTTTCAAATTAAATAATAAACCAGCATTGTGTATGCCAAAGAACAGCACAACTCCCTTCGATGTGGCAATGAGCGGGGGTTATGGGAAGCTACAGGGAAACAGGGCATGGCTTGCTGAAGTGTCAGTTTAAGTAAGATCCGGATGGAGGAAATGGCTTTACCTTACAGTGATAGGATACAGATATATTACAATAGATTAATATTTTGGCATAGACTTTTAAGATAGAGTGAAAGACCTTTAAAAATGCTGACCTTGCAAAAAGCCACTGAAGGATAGATACTTATCTTTGTCAAAGAGAGTTTAAAATCACTGAACAAACTTGATAACTTCTAAAAACATACATCACCTTTAATATACATAAAGAACATCAGTATTGTGTATGATTGGAAGTTTGTAACACAGAGATAACAGATTTGAGAATCATCTTCCTTTTCACTGTCCTGCACCTATTAATAATCTATTAATTTAAGCCCTTAAAAGAAAATCAAAGAAAGCACCTTACATAAAGGTTAATTTTTAAATCCTTTACCGTCTTCTAGTAAATACTACATATCTTTAAAAAAGTCATTTCTAAGTTTCTTTTTGAAAGCCATTTTAAAATCACTTTTTAGATAACTTTGAATTAAAATGTCTTATTTATGGGTTCATAGTTCCTATAATTGTTGTAACATATTAGTATATATTTCTAAAAATATTCATTCTAAATTCACATTTTGCATTTAAATGTGAAAAACTTAACCAATCTCATTATTGTTACTTCTATTTGAAGAGAATACTGTTTTATAATCCTAGGATTAAAAGTTTAATAAAATCACAATTACCTTGATATGATCCTACCATCAAACTGTACTTTATGAGAAAGCATGTTTTCAGTTAATGTAGAATGGGTTCTTATCCTGTTAAGAAATACATTTGTCAATAATGAGTTTAAAGTTTCCCATACTGGATATTGACGTAAATGAGAAAGTACAAAAGAGGTTATGTGGATATGTTGAAATATACAGAATGAAGATGAAGTTATAAACCTCTTTCTTTTTTAGAGTGCTAGCTAACTGAAGCAGAATCAGAGGGGAAAAAACCCTGAGATACCGTGTATAATACCCACATAACTTTTGTGTTGGAATGTATGGTATCAAAGTGCTACACAAGTAAACAGCACACTTGTAGCGGGTCCTGTTACAGTGCTACCAGGCAGCCATTTCTAACCCTCTTCTCCTTTGCCCTCCTCCAATCATCTAATTTGCTTTTCTAGCCTCTTTCCATTAGAGGTGACTAAGGGACAAAGTTCTGCCAATAGTCTTCAAGGGAAGACTTTCTTTTGTCCTGATAAAAGAGTGGCACGGGAATAGTTCTTGACTGTGAACATGGCAGGGATATGATGCTCAGAGCCACTGTGGCCATCAGGCAACCCATGTCAGAAAGGCCAATAAGATCTTGAGGAAGACAGCTCAGAGCTGTGTCATCACTGAACCACTGAACTAAAACCAATGCTACCTCCAGGCAGCTGGTTTTACAGGAAAACAAATCCCGACTTGTTTAAGTCACTATCACTCAAGTTTTCAGTCATGGGTAGCTGAAAACATGCCTTACCAATATAACAGAACGGTGTAAAAGGCACTAGATGAGGTTCTAGCCTCGAATAAGTCTAGCTATAAAGACCTCAAATCAGCTGTGCAATCTTTATGGCCTTCAGATGGCACTGAATGATCTCACAGAGATTGCCAGTCCTAAAATTCTGTTTAATAATATGAAGTAAAACCCAAATGTCCACACTTCAACATCCTATTACTAGGAAACTCCTTTATAGTAAGAAATCTGAAGAATTGCCGATGTATCTTTACATTCCTTCCCAAATAATTTTATGGCACTTCAATAAAGCTGCAGGTATAATGAAACTGTAATAACGTAAATAGTAAGTAAGTGTGTGGGTCATTGGGATCTTGAAAAGCAATACCTCTAAAATCAAGGTCTCTGAAAAATAAGCAAGATACAGACAACGAGAGCCTGTGGACCAAAGGAGTCTGTGAACACAGAGGGGAGCCATGAGAGACTTGTCTTCTCAACTCAATTTAATCCATTAGTATTAATGTATTTATTGAATGCTCACTAAATGCCTGAGAAAACTTTAAATGCCAAGAAAATAACAGCAATAATAACAGCTACCATTTATTAAGAACTCCCTAGACACTAGTCATTATTAAAATCACTTAAATGCATGTTGGTTCACACAATGCTTGCAGTAACTCCATGAAGTAAGTACTATTATCCCATCTTACAAATAAATTTTACAGAGTCATATAATTAGAGCATGACAGAGCCCAATTTTGCTCATAACCATTACGTTATATTGCTTCTCAAAGGTGAATAGAATTCAATTTACCAGTGATAGGTTGAAGTAATAGCTTCAAGGAGCCTACAGTCTCCTTGAAAAGATAAAAGAAGTAAAGAAGACATTTATATTATAAATGGAAAGCTCTGTGTGAGTGTTTTGGGTATCCAGTAAGTAGTATCAAACACTTCTCTCTACTGCAGCTTTCAACCAATACGAGAATAAGAATCAGACAAGATAAAGACCAAAATATGAATTTTACTGCTCCTGGTGGGAATGCTAATTTGCAGCAACCACTTTGAAAAACCATTTGGCAGTATTTTTTAAAGCTGAACATATGCATACTAAATGGTTCAGCGATTCTACTTCTAAGTATGTCCTGAGCAGAAATGAGTACATGTGTTCACCAAAAAACATGCACCAAAGTTCATGGAAGCATCATTCTTTTTTTTTTCCCCTTAAGATTTTATTTATTTATTTATTTGACAGACAGAGATCACAAGTAGGTAGAGGGGCAGGCAGAGAGAGAGAGAGGAGGAAGCAGGCTCCCTGCCAAGCAGAGAGAGCAGAGAGCCTGATGCAGGGCTCGATCTCAGGACCCCAGGATCGTGACCTAAGCCGAAGGCAGAAGCTTTAATCCACAGCCACCCAGGCGCCCCTCATGGAAGCATCATTCTTAAAAGGCCAAATGTTCATCAACTTCTGTGAATAAACTTCTATATTTATACCATGAAATACTGTACGGAATGAGGATAAAAGACAAAGACAAATGATAGGGATAAACTCATAAACATGTTGAAAGAAGTCAGATACCTAGCGTCCAAATTTTGTGATGTGATTTCAGTAAGTTTATAACAAGGCAGTTACCATCCATGCTATCAGGACAGAAGGGCTAAGCTGGTGTGGTAGAGGAAGTGGACAGTAAGTGGAAGGCAGCACAGGGAAGTCGTTGAGGTACTAGTAATGCTCTATTTCTTGATCCAGGGACTAGGTATGTGAGTATCATTCAGTTTGTGGACATACCTATGCTGTACACTTAAAATGTTTACACTTTGTGAACATATATTTTATTTCAGTAAAAGCTTACTTTAAAAAGAGACATTTAGATGCGTTAGCTAAATGATAACAGTCTAGAGTTGTTCATATCCTACACCTCAGGACATGTAAATATGTTACAATTACATGGTACAGTAAAAGGAACTTTGCACAAGTAATTCAAGACCTTGAGATGAGGAGATTATCTGGAATTATCCAGCTGGATTCAAAGCAATTGCGAGGGTCTTTATGAGAAGAAAGCAGAGGGATATGTTGACTATAGAAGAAGAACATCAGAGCGGTACCTGGGTGGTTCAGTAAAGTGTCTGGCTTTGGCTCAGGTCATGATCACAAGATCCTAAGATAGAGCCCTGTGATGGGCTCCCTGCTCAGTGGAGGGTTTGCTTCTCCCTCTGCCTGCCGTTCCCCCTGCTTATGCTCTCTCTCTTCTCTCTCACTCTGTCTGACTAATAAATAAATAAAATCTTTAACAAAAAAAAAAAAATGAGGGGCTTAGTGAGAGTAGGTTTCCATTCACTGAGAAAGTTGAAGAAGTTGGACAACCAGTAATCAAATATGTTATAGAAGTGATTCAAGATTTTGGTAGAAATTTGACTCCAATGACCTTTAAAGTCCCATCATCTCTGAAATACCCCTGATTCTCCCTCTGCTCATGCTTTCGCTCTCCCACTCCCTCTCAAATAAATAAATAAAATCTTTAAAAAAAAAAAAAAAAAGATCAGAGTGATAAAACACAGCTGTTGCTGGGTTTGAACACGCAGGGAGGGGCCATGAGCCAAGGAATAAAAAAAGCCTCTAGAAGTTGAAAGAGGCAAGGAAATAGATTCTCCCCTGAGGCCTCCAGAAGGAATGCAGCCTTGTGAACACCTTGATTTTAGGCATCTGACCTCCAGAACTGTAAGAGAATAAATTTGTGTTGTTTTAAATATTGTTTGTGGTAATTTGTTGCAGCAACCATAGGAAATTGATACATGATATCTTTGAATATTTAAAGATATGGAAATAGTTTTCCGGAAAACAAGAATGAGACCAAAAAAATAACAGTTCTAAGAACTTTTTGGCATTTACAGCAGTCTGAAAATATGAAAGAATTGCTGCAGAAACTGGTCGATTGTCTATGTCTTTTAATGCTGAGGCTAGCCATCAACTGCCAGTAAAGTTGTTGAGAAATTTAGGGGGACTGCACCCCAAAACTGTGAAAGTCCAAAGATTTTATAAGTTACAAAGTAAAAGGCAAAATAATAATAATAATAACTTGTAGGCAATAATAATTTGAATACATGATTGGATTCAGTATGTATAATTGTCTCAGTTACTATATCTGTATTTTCACATACATTATCTCCTAGGTCATTACTATTATTCCTAAATTACTAACAAAAAAGCTGGAGGGTAAAGTTTACCCTATGACTTCAAGTGGCAAAACTGGAATCTGAACTCCAAAAACTCCACTTTCCTTTATATAGAAAAACAAAAACAAAAACAAAAACGAGCCAAAAATCTCTTTTCAGTTAGACATAAAAGTACATTTTTTAAAAATTCATGTATAACATAGTGTATCTTCATTTGATATAAGTAAAACTTTCTTACTTACTTAGTTTCATGTAGTGTTCTTTTCCTAAGCCGAAGAGGCGCAGTCTTTGAATCTGGAAAGATAGGAGTGCTTTCTGGTCTCTCAGTGGGTAGGTTTTGTTCTGGATCACTGATTACAGCCCTATATAGGAGAACACAAAATCTGAGAACTCAGTATGATAATGCACTACTCTAGCATTCACATATTTATAGGCAACTGGAAAAGCTCATCCACAAATACGAATTCACACTACTGTCAGAATTACACATTTTCCAGATACTGAATGAATACATTTAACAAATAAAAAATACTGGCCACAAAAAAGTGAATATTCCTATCAAACTCTTTTTCTGTAAGTGTTATCTAAAGATAGATCGAAATTTTTGAGGGAACTCTGAGCTCCAAGTCTCTCTCTTATTCTTTAAACAAATAGACACTGTGCTGGTGACTCCTGAATGAAGACATGAAACAAAGTAGGTAAGCAACCATATGGATTTCTGGCGGGGGAGAGCATTCCAAGCAGTGGGGAAAACATATGCAGAGCACCTAACACAGGAGTGAACCTGGTATGTTATAGAACAGGAAGGAAGCTGAATGGCTGGAGCAGAACAGCCAAAGAGAGAAGTAGGGAGTTCTAATGGTGGACAGATGATGTAGGGCTTGGGCAAGCTATATTATTGACCATAATTTTTAGCACTCCTGATCTACATCCTTGCCATGGCCTCATTATAGGTGTGCAGTACCAACTTCCCATGCTCTCGTTTTGAGCTTAGCCATTTGACTTGCTTTGCCCAATTGTATATAGCTGGATGGCTCTACTGATGGTAACTAGACTAACTCATGTAAGTGTGGGTTGGCTGGGGATCTGCTCATCTAGCACAATCTTGACTAAGTGGCCCAGCTGCAGTTGCAGAGTCATGTTCTTCTTTAGGTCAGTGGGATAACCAGGCTGTGTTCTTCTCACAAATATTGCAAAAGCTCAAAAGGTAAGTGGAAACATATAAGGCTTCTTAAGGCCTAAGCTCAGAATGGAGACCACTGTTTTGTTCATATATAACTGGCCAAATTAAAAAGCAAGAGCCAATTGGCTAAGCCTAGCCTGGACAGTTGATCTGAAGATACACAAGTTCTGTTTATTCACTGTAGTTTTAAGCTACTAGGTTTTGTCATAATACATAACAAATACACAGATTTTACTCTAAGATAGGAAATTACTGGAGGGTTTGATCTGCCTCACTTTTTAATAGACGTACTCTGGCCACTGGGTTAAGAATAGAGCAATGAAGGGCAAGTGCAAACACAATGAGTCCAGTTAGAAAGTGACTGAAATAATCCAGGAGAAAGAAGATGATGTTGTGAACAGGGATGATGGCAGCAGAAGGAGTAAATTTGTTTTGATGGTAGAACTGAGAGTGACTGCTAAAAACTGAATACGGGATTTGAGAAAAAGAGAGGCATCAAAAGCATCACCAAGATTTTAGGTCTGAAAAACCTAAAGAATGGAACTACGTTGGAGGAAAATCAAAGAGGATTTGGTCATGGGGCAAGGAGTGAAAGAACTTCCAGGAGCCCAGATTGGCAAGCGTGATGTTGGTACCTCAAATCAAGGAAGCATCAATGTATGAATGCTTTTTTTTTTTAAAGATTTTATTTATTTATTTGACAGAGAGAGATCACAAGTAGGCAGAGAGGCAGGCAGAGAGAGAGAGAGGGAAGCAGGCTCCCTGCTGAGCAGAGAGCCCACTGCAGGGGCTGGATCCCAGGACCCTGGGATCATGACCTGAGCCAAAGGCAGAGGCTTTAACCCACTGAGCCACCCAGGTGTCCCTGAATGCTTTTTAAAGGCATGATACCAGATGAGATCACTTAGAAAGTCAGTGTAGAAAAGTCTAAGAATGGAGCCCAGTGTACTCCCAAGTAATGAAAGGAACCAGGAATAGAGATTGAGAAGGAGCAGAAGGAGGAAAAGCAGCTAAGTGTTGTGTGTAGGAAGCCAATGGGAAAAAAGAAAGTACTTCAAAGAGGAGAAAGTTTTCAATAAAAGAGAGAGATACTGCTGATGGGTCAAGTAAATGAGAACGGAGAAATCACCTTTAGTTGGGCAATGTGGATGCCATGATGAGTTATCTTATTAGGACATACTGCAGTGGCACAGTGAGGGTAAAAATATCAACAAAATGAGTTCAAGGGATAACAGAAGAGGAACATTAAAGATTGTAAGTATAATTAATTATTTCAAGACAGTTGCTGAAAAACATGCATGTAGAATACCTTTCTGCCACCTAAATAATTTTTTTCACAGCTAACCATAAGTCTTACTTCTTCCTTAAAGACTTTCTAGACTATTCCAGCCTTTCTCTGAAATCCTACAATATTTACATATTATTACGCAATTTTTAGCACAGCAGGTAATTATCCTTTTCCCAGTTTCCTAAGAGTTATGAGACTTCAGATTAAGTTTTAAATTTTTAACAGTCCCACAGTTCCCAAACTGTGTACCACGTCACTCCAGGATGCCACAGGGAACTCACAGGGACTATGTGGGATATTTTTAATTTTTGAGGGCAATACAGTGAGACCTGATATTTGTTGGAGACTACATAACTATTAGCTTAAAGTAATTCACAGTTTCACCAAGATATCATGCTACACTCTTTCAGTGAGGTTAAATGTTTGCTGGACCGATTCTTCTACAGTTGCCATGATGAACAGCAAGTGCCATGTGGAACTGAAAGTGAAGTGACAGCATTCTAAGGTTGGAGAGATTGTGCCATGCCCCAGAAGGTGCATACAAGCAACTGTGGCTATTTAAGAATGAAGTAAAAATATTTTTCTTTTAATCTAGGCATATTATTTTTTTGAAATGGCCATTAAGTTGTCATGAAGTAAATTCTTAAGTTATTTAGAGAAAAATACTTAACAAAGATAAGCATTGGGTCTTTCCACTGGCCAAGGAATGCTGTAAAAACCCATCTCTACAATATTGTGAGTGTAGTGAACGGAGAACGTGTGGGAACCTTGGAGTTAGCCACCTGTTGATTAAAGATTTAAAAAAAAAAATGTAATGAAAACTTTCTGAATGGTTTCTTTCACTCATTACTACTAACTCTCACCTAGATAAGTGATCTATCATCACTTGTTCTGCCACAGTCTGTTTCTTCCTCTGTGCAGCCACCATTTCCTGAGAAGAGAAAATTTTAAAAATTTCATTATCCATAAAACAGAACAACACTGTAGTTAACACAAGGACCCTAAAATATACTTAAATTTCCAACTTTCTTCTTAAATAGATATTACTATATCATCATTAATAAAAACAAATTCCAATTATTTAATCAGAAAATACAATGATTTATTTCCTAAAAATAATGCACTTCAATTTCAGTAGAAATCATCAGAGATTTCCATGCACTGCCTCTGAATTTCATTAAGCCAGAACAGAGGAGGAGGAGACCGTGATATCCCCTCCCTGACAGATGCCTTGTAAGAGGCATTTTTACGTGCTCCAAGAAGAATACCAACAGTGACAAAAAAAGAGTTTGTTCTAAAATTGTTCATAGGAGATGAAGCAAAAATTGAATTGGAATCCTTCAACCCTTTATCAAAAACTAAAAATAAAAATCTTTCAAAAGCCTCCCATCATTAAAAGGATAATATTTTCTATGCATAATATCCATTGATCAACTTTTCTCAATTACTGGTTTGATTAAATTATCTTCACACTGGTTTTTGCTTTTCCAACTCATTTGAAAATAATCTTAATACATTTTAGGTTACATCAAATTGAAATATTAGTAATCATTTAATTCCAATTAGATCGTAATGTAACTATATTTACTCAAATGTTTCTTTTGAATAGTAAATAAAAGATGTTAAAAAATTAAATGGTCAAAATAAAGCTTGCTCTGTTTTTACATTGTAAATTACTGTCATCTCCATTGATCACTCCAGTAAATGAAATCAAGTACAATAATGTAGCGAATGATAGAGGCTTTGTAATCTTAAGGACCGCACTCTTCAAAATGGACACAACATTCAAGTAAGAATGACTAAAGGCATATCATAGAAACTCCTAAGAAACCTGGAAATTTGGGTGCAATTATTTAAAGGCTAGTCTGTAATTGAATTTGGCTTTTCTGGAGGTGGGGGTGGTTAGCAGAAATTAAGATACAGTTTACACATCCAAACATGCCCCATATAAATATAGTTCACGTCATTTAACATATAACTCCATCTGATGTTGTCTAAGCTCATGACAATTTATAACATTTTTTGTTTAGTAATAAATTTAAAACAGCAATTAAAAAGTTAAAAAGCACATGGTAACTTATAGGCACAGCAAAGTGTGTTTTATGTCTAAGGGTGATGAAGGTGAACACTGACTAAAATATGAAATTATATACAGAAAAGTTCAGCCAGAACATAGATGTAAAACCCAGAAGCTAGCAGAAGAGGTGAGATTAATGAATAGAGAGCCCATGCAGAAAGCCCACCTTAAGGGTTGACATTTATGGTGGCTTACTGCAGGAAAGGTTAGAACCACCCTCAGGAACATTGATTTTGAGGTTTGTGTAAACATAAAGCAGATTAGAAACAGAAGTCACACTAACACAAAGAATCTAATAATGTTGAAAAATGACAACAAACTAGAAGAGATAGATATGAAAACCAAAGTTTGACTACTTCTGGTATTCAATTAAGTAGTTAAAAATTAAAGTAAAAAGTTTCCACCTAGATTTAAAAAATTAATCAGGACTAATTTCAAATGCATGGAAAGTTTACTCACATAAACATGTCCTTGAGGGAAAAAAAAAGATAAATATGTGCTACCACAATAAAGGGAAATACTTGATGCTGAATTTAGTGAATGAAAGTGATCGTAAGTACAGGAACTCCACTAACACCCATCTGGCTTTGGATGACACCAAGAACATTACCCAATGGGCCTTAAGTATCAATAACATCCATTTCAAGTATATCTTCAGGGACATATCAAAATAAGCTTTATTTGGGAGACTATTTTGCCTTATAAAGTAGCTTTTAAAATTTTAGTGTAATCCTGGTAATATTCCTTATTCTATTAAACTTAAATATCTAAATAATAAATAGACATAGAAAACAATGTTTATGTTGTTGCAGTACAAAAACTAGAACAAATTAGCAACTTGAGTTATCCACAGAAAACCAGTCCATGATCCAGATACTGACTACACATTGCTGTCAACTGAGAACATATTAATTCTGGATGACTGTAATCCAAATAAAATATATATTGACTTTCCTCTCGGTGATATTGATAATATAGCCATCTAAAACCATAATGCTTTATTATTATTGGCTATCTAAACCCCATCTAAAACCATAATGCTTTATTATTATTGGCTATCTAAACCAAGGTTTCCCAACTTTTGAACCACTACACACTGGCATTTCAACAATCCATTACAAATATGTCTAAGATCTTAATCATCTGGGGATGTCTGGGGTGAGCAGTGGACTCCAACTTGAAGCAGTTTGGTCTGATTGCTCCAGGATGCTACAGAAATGTAATTTTCTATTTGTACCAGATCTGGCCTAAGTGATACTCATCCAAAAATCTAGTTGATTTTGTAAAATACACAATTTAAAGCTAATATTAAGAATCTAGAGTATTGCTTTCCTTTTTCTAAGAAAAAAAAAATTCTTCCTCTTTCCCTTAATTTGCTAAAGCTTCCCTAGTTTTATTAGCTTATCACTTTCAAAAAATAACTGTTACTTTAGGGGTAGGGGTGATGTTAAATAAACCACTGACAAAAATAGCAGCCAATTAACATTTAATAGTATAAACTAAATTTTTATAAACTCTCAAAGATTCAAGACTATTTCTCCACAGTAAATATACCAAACATCAACCTTTGGAAAAATGAGGACTCAATTTACACATTAGTGAACATCCACCACAGTCCAAATTCAATTGTTGCAATTATTTATTCAATTTAAGTCTACAGAATCTTTGAGGGTAAATTATCCTAATGGCTTAACAAGTAAGTAAAGATCCGGTTAACTTACAGCATCAGATTTTTTCATACTACTTTGTGCATTGTAAGGGATGTCTGCATAGCCATGTTGTAAGAGGGCTTTCTTATCCAGAGTGGTAAGAGCACCCACGATGGATTCTTCACCTTGAATACACTGTAAGTGAAAGCAACAAATGAATTCTTGAGAGTTTATACTTAGTTCACATATTTAGCATATTTGTTTTTAACAAAATAGTGTATTAAATAACCTCTGAACACTTCAATAGTGTACAACAATGTATACATAACAAATACATAACACCTAACAAGTTATTTGTGTATAACAGTACAGGCTCTGATAATCAGATTGTCTATTTGAAGGCAGTTCTTCCACCTTCTAGCTAGATGATTGTACTAAGCCTCAGTTTACCCATGATAATGGGAATTAAAAGGGGAATTAATAATAGTAACTACTTCACACACACACACACACACACACACACAGATGAAATGCCCAACACTTATAAAAGTATCTGACATATAATAAGCATTAGATAAAAAGTTAGCAACAATCATAACTATTATTGCCCATTTGAGTCTTTGTAAAGATAATAAAAATAGGCATGTTCACTCCTTTGTAAAATGAAATTCAGAGGTACTAAGAGATGGATGTATCCTTTGAGGTAAAGGATCCTTTGAGATCCTAAAGATAAACACAAAAATTTTCTCTGAATATAAGGTGTACTTACATTCTTTTAACAACAACAAAAATGCCCTGGCAGGATAGCAACTGCTAAAAACTTAATGGATTTCAAGAGTTTTTCCTCCAGGGTTTATTCTTACTTTAGAGCTTTTTTAAAAGGTCACATTCCATATTCATACTCTACTCTGTCTTCGTGACCTTTGATTGCTACATGAAATCTTATTATACATTTGTTTATGAATTGTTGCCTGCCTCTACTGCTATAAGCTCCTTGAGGGAAGGAACCTTGTCTGTCATTTTTATTACAAAATAACTGATCCCAGAACAGGACCACACATAGTGAGCACTAGATAAATACTCATTCAACAAGCAAATAATGCATCTTGTATAAGTTTTAACTATTGAGGGGCACTTGCGTAGCTCAGTTGGTTAAGAGTCTGCCTTTGACTCAGGTTATGATCCCAGAGTCCTGGGATTGAGCCCCACTTCGGGCACCCTGCCCAACAGGGAGCCTGCTTCTCTCTGTCCCGCTCACTCTGCTTGTGCTCTCTCTGTCTCTGTCAAATAAGAAATAAAATCTTTTTTTAAAAAACGTATTAACTATTGGGAAATCAATTTATGAAGATACTTTATAATTTTATTTATCTACCTCCTAATATATTTTTTCCTAAATAATTTTTTATTTTAACAGTCACCAAAAAATGTTTAGCATTATATGAGGTAAATTAAGCAGATTAATTAATCCTTAGATTAATTAAAACCTTTGAGTCCTCCTCCATCATCCCTTTCTCCTAAGCCTACAACCAATCCATCAGCAAATATTCTCAGTAAATACTCTCAGATATTCAAAACCTTTCCAGAGTCTGGCTTCTCATCATGACCACTTCTTATCCAAGTCTGCTGCCTGGGTCCAAGCCATCATATTCATTATTCATGTGGATTATTGTGATTATTATTATTATATTATAATTAATATAATTAATTATATTAATATAATTAATAATTATAATTATTATATTATATTATTACATTATTATTAACAGATATGTTTAAGTATAAGCAAAGGTCTGCACTATGTTCTGGTTGGAAGATGCTTTCAAAAGATTTTTATTTTGTTTCAGGTTAAACAATGACATTTCCACTCAGTATGTCAGATTTAATCTCCCCAACTCAGACTTCCTTGTGGTCTTCCCAACATTTCCAATTTCTCAGGCCAAAAACCTTTGAGTCCTCTTCCATCATCCCTTTCTCCTAATCCTACAACCAATCCATCAGCAAATATTCTCAGCAAATACTCTCAAATATTCAAAACCTTTCCAGAGTCTGGCTTCTCATCATGACCACTTCTTATCCAAGTCTGATGCTGGGGTCCAAGCCATCATCTTCATTCTTCATGTGGATTATTGTGACAGCCTCCTCAAATATCTTTCTGCTTCCAACTTCATCCTTTTCTCTGTAAAACCCATCCTCAATGTAGCAAAGGAGCTTTCTGACTCAGAGGAAAAGGCAAGGTGCTCATGTAGTCTACAATGTAGTCTACATGTAGATCTTGCAGATCCGCCTCCCAGCACCACTCTTAACTCTCTCTCCATCTCTCCCTTGCTCTTCCTCCTCTGACCACACTGTCTTCCTTGGTATTTCTTAAATACTCCATGCCCCCTTCTACTTCATGACACTTTAGAGTTTATCCTGAGTGGCTTGTGCATTACCCTTTTCAGATGTGAGCTGAAATGCTACCTAATGGTAAAGATCTTTCCTGGGGAACCTGTACAAATTGCAATCCCAACTTGGGCCCTGGTCTTCCCAGTGCCCTTCCATCCATAGCATTTATCACCACCCGTCAGACTAAATGGTTTGTGTGACTGATTCATTCATTCATTCATTCATTTTTTTTCTCGCTAAGCCCTTCCATTATGACATATACTCTGTGAGGGCAAAAATATTTGCCTGTTTTATTCACTGACTTAGTATTTTCTACAAAATTAAAGTTTCATGACTTTCATGCTTTATTTAAAGATGTTTCATTATTTAAAATATAAATTTACATTTTAGGTAAGAATTTGACAATAAGAGATTCATTGGCTTTTTATACTAAATGGATGGAAAACTCAACAAAGGAAATTTGCCATTCAGACAAGTGTGAGGAACTTTTACTTTACAGTTTGATTGATTATCTGTTGAGTGATATATCAGCTTGACTAGTTGGGGGTTACAGCCTTTGGTTATTGTCCTAGATCCTAAATATTTTTACCTTTAGCTTTTTAATTACTAAAAAGAATCAATTTTCATGTTGTTCCCTGCTTTGTAGAGGGTCTTAAATTTCTTATATAAGGGAGCAATTCTATTTCCAAAGATTACTATTCCAGTATTAACTAATGTAATTGTAATAGGATTTACTAATAGCCCATTTATACAGCAGTTTTGATTTTCATATGGTATATATCTAAAAAGACATCAAATAAGTTGTTTGAACCCGTTAAGTACAAAATTATTATGTATGGAAATCAGGGCCTTTTTGTAAAGCTATCAAGACATATGAAGTAATAATTACATACATTTTAAAATCTACATATGTAGATGTTTAAAAACCAAGTAAAACATAATTTTTTCAGAAGAAAACGTGAATCTGCTGGCTTCTATAAAACCCTTTATTCATACAATAAAGTAGTCACCAATCACATAGCAAGCTTCACAAGCAATATTTGTTCCTCCCTTAACCAAAAACAAACAAATACCTTCATTTGAAACTATGTCCAAGGAAACCAGTTTTACTTTTAAAAACTAAAGTGCCTGGGTGGCTCAGTCAGTTAATCATCCAACTCTTGATTCCCAGCTGGGTCATGAGCTCAGGATTGTGAGATCAAGCCTCTCATCTTGTTCCTCACTGAATGTGGAAAATACTTCAGATTCTCTCTCTGTCTCTATCTCTGCCCCACCATCTGCCCACGAATCTCTCCCCACTCCCCGCCCCTCACCTGTGTGTGCATACATGCACACTCTCACTTAAAGAAAAATACTTTAAACCATTTTGCAGAAGCAAATAAAATATGAGCTTATAGAAATCTTCATTCTATTTTTTCCAACATTATTACAGTGACTTAAATATCACATGATAGATCCTACAGCTATCTGGCCAAATGCTAAAGGGCTATGAAATTATTATCCTGCCTGGTATTACAGACATCAGATTATTATACTTGTGTGCATCTGTTTGGATCTGGGAAATCTGTCTTAACATAAAAGAGACCAAATAATCCCATAACCTTTGTTACTCCTTCCACTGAACACCATGTAATAGAGTTAGTTCAGGATGGTTCATACATAGATTAAATAAAACAGCTTATATGCCATAACTACTTATAAGTTAATCAGTTCTTTTTACCTATTAAAAAAAAAGTTAAGTAAATACAACCAGCAAACTTCCCTGAAAATACATTATTCTTACAAAAAAATTCATTAAATAATTATATTGAACTATTTTCCCCCTTTATGACCAGTGGTATCACAAATATGTTTCTAAACCTTTCACTCTATAATTCAAGGGTGATCTTTCCTATATGCTTATGAAAAGCCATTAAATTTATTATAGTGAGTTTGCTCTTACATTCATGATGAATTTATACCTAATTAACATTAAGTAAAAGCATAATTTTAGAAATTCATGTTAAAAAATATCTCTCAACAAGAGCCAGAAGACAATCATGGAGTGACAATAGTTTTGGAATAAAACAGGGTCACTGAAACATCTGAAATCACTTTTCTACTTTAAAATTTAGACTGTGAGACAAACAGAGTTCAAGATAGCTACATGAAAAACAGCTTTTTAATACTGCCTTATTTTCAATCCCAAGTCAAATGGAAAACTCCTTACACAGAGAAGATAACTAGGTCATACGGCTAGAGTTTTCACATTTGAAAATGATAATAATAAACTTTTAGAGTTGTTGTTAACAATAAACTAGTTAGGGTGCCTGGGTGGCTCAACCATTTAAGTGTCTGCCTTTGGTTCAGGTCATGATCCCAGAGTCCTAGGATCTAGTCCAGAGAATCCAGGCTCCTCGCTCAGCAGGGAGCCTGTTTCTCCCTCTATCTGTTGCTCCCCCAGCTTGTGCTCTGTCTCACTTTCTCTCTTTCTGACAAATAAATAAATAAAATCTTTAAAAAAAAAAAAGAAGAAGAAACTAGTTAATGCAAGCAGAATATTTAAAATAACAGTCCCTAGCACACAGAAATAAATGATAGCTACTATACTTACTATGACTAACAGCAAAACATACAAGACAAAAAGATTTCTATAATACATATAATTTTTTAAAATTTCATCAGAACGTGGGGCACCTGGGTGGCTCAGTGGGTTAAAGCCTCTGCCTTCAGCTCAGGTCATGATCCCAGGGTCCTGGGATCAAGCCCCACATGGGGCTCTCTGTTTGGCAGGGTGACTGCTTCCTCCTCTCTCTCTCTGCCTGCCTCTCTGCCCACTTGTGATCTCTGTCTGTCAAATAAATAAATTAAAAAATCTTAAAAAAAAAAAATAAAATGTCATCAGAACTTTATAAAGTCTCATACATTACCTTGTCATCTATCTTTTTTCTTGGAGATTGTTGTGTGATCTTTGATTTTGTCTTTTCTGCATTTCTCTGACTATACTGTTTATATCCCTCTTTCATTTCAGTTTCATATTGCTGATATTTTAGTTTATATTTGCTTGTTGGTTCTGGCAAGTTTTCAGGTATTATGTCTTGCTCCTAGATATAAAAATAAAAAAGTATGTTATATCTCAGAAAAATCAAAATAATTATTAATTTTCCTTATTAACATTTAATAGGTTTATCATTTATCTTAACATGTATGCCTAAGAAATAGATCATTATGATCTATGTGCTAAACAGAACTGATATTTATTTATTTTCTTTTTAATTTATTTGACTGAGAGAGAGAGCATAAGCAGGGGGAACAGCAGAGTGAGAGGGAGAAACAGGCTCTCCACTGAGCAGGAATATATCTGTACTTTCCATTCAATTTTGCTATGAACCTAAAACCATTCTAAAAAGTAGTTCATTTTAA
>NC_081562.1:42719711-42740634 GCF_022355385.1 Mustela nigripes | reverse complement strand
AAAGAAAGAAAGAAAGAAAGAAAGAAAGAAAGAAAGAAAGAAAGAAAGAAAGACAGGATACAAAGATATGTGGCTTAAAAAAAAAAAAAAAGATTTTATTGATTTGAGACAAGAGTGAGCATGCTCACGAGTCCGGGGGAGGGGTAAAGGGAGAGGGAAAATAGGCTTCCTGCTCAGCAGGAAGCACTATGCAGGGCTCAATCCCAGGACCCCAGGATCTTGACTTAAACCCAAGGCAAATGCTTAACTGACTGAGTCACCCAGACACCCCCAGAGGTGATATTTAAAACATTTAGCTGGTATAGCGTCACTGAGCAATCAAAGCAGATGGAATTGCTCAGAATGGGCAGTGGCCTTAAAAAGCAGGAAGCCTGCACCTGGTTTCCCTACTAAAGATCAGTCCTCGTTCTAAAATAATTTGGGAAGACAAAAATTAACTTTTCTTTCTAGGGAGTTTTAGATAAGCCTTCTATTCCTGCCCCAGAAAAACATTTCTTCCAGAATACTTAAGGAATTAGAGATCAAGAACACTAAGTGCTGGTTGTCATTTGTAGAATTTCAGATATATCACATTCTGGTAGTATTTGGTTCCCTACCACATTCCCATGGGAGTAAGATAACAAAGCCAATGGATAAGTGAAATCTGAAAAGAGTACTAAGCAAACGCAATGACATATATATTGGCCCAAAGGGGGATAGTCACACCAAAGGAGGATGAAGCCAGCCCCTTCAAAACTGTTGATAATATCTAAGCATAACCTAGAGGAGAAAATGAAGTTTCAGGGTGAAAACTGTAGCATGATACAGACTAGGGTGCAATTTATCCAAAATTAGACCAAGGAGAGCATGAATAGAACCAGCTAAGGGTGCCTGGGTAGTTCAATTGGTTAAGCCTCTGAGTCTTGATTTCCACTCAGGTCATGATCTCAGGGTCTTGAGATCAAGCCCTGCATCAGGCTCTGTGCTAGGCGTGAAGCCTGCTTAGGAGTCTCTCTCCCTCTCCCTCTGCCCCTCCCTTGCACCCCGTGCACACACACTTTCTGTCTCTCAAACACACACACACACACACAAACACACACACACACATTTAAAAAAATAGAACCAGCTATAGAAGAAAGACTAACAAAGACAGAAAAGCAAGCCCTCCTCATAGAATACTGATCAGAACTTGTGTTCATAACACAGAATAAAACACTAAATATTTTTTGAAGTGTAAATATTGTCCCAAGGATATAGTTTGGAATAAGTATAGTTACTTATAGTTACTCCATAGCATACCAGTAGCTCAAAGTATAAGTTAATTTCCAGAGACAAATCTTATGAAAAACCATTAAATTTATTATGGTGAGTTTGTTCCTATATTCATGATGAATTTATACCTAATTAGCATTAAATAAAAGCATAACTTCAGCAATTCATGATGTTAAAAAAAATCTCTCAACAAAAGCCAGAAGACAATCACAGAGTGATGACAGTTTTGGAATAAAACAGGGTCATTGAAACATCTGAAATCACTTTTCTACTTTAAAATTTAGACCGTGAAGCAAAAAGAGTTCAAAACAACTACATCAATAATAGCAAAAATCAAAAGACAAAATCAAGCAAGATCTGGTCTAATAATCTACCATATTTTTTAAATTCCTGGATTTCCTATTAGGATAAACCTGTACTTTACTAATTGTATAAGACATTTTTAAAATACTATTCCTATGTGAAAAAAATGTAAAACGAAGTAGAATTATTTCACCAACATGATTGTTTGGGATCTTAATATATAAAATACTTAAACTGGACAAAACATGGACTGAACATAATGAAATTTCTGGACTAAATACAGTGCTTAAATGCCCATTATAATTCTGAAAGTTGGTAGTAAGAAATAAATACTAACCAGTTCATTTAGATGATTCTGGGTATGTGATATCTGACATGGTGTGACCCAACTAAGAGCAGAAGATGAATTTGGTGGGTTAAAATGAATATGCGCAGTACTAAGTGGAATATGTGAAAAATCATCCTAAAATAAAATTAAAGAATACTTATTACACACTACATGCAATAGTGTGTTCAAATGTTTATTATAGTAAATAAATACCAAGTAAAAATTACCTCTTCATCAGAGTCAACGAGGCTTCCCAAATCAAGTTGTGGAACCCTGAAAGAAATAATCTATATGCATCCCATAACTTTTTAAAATGAGGCTTTAATAGTTGCAAATCGTATATGCTACAGCTCATATAAAAAGGTACACTAAGGATGCCTGGGTGGCTTAGTCGGTTAAGCATCTGCCTTGCATTCAGGTCATGATTCCAGGATCCTGGAATCGAGTCCCAGATCAGGCTCCTTGCTGAGTGGGGAGTCTGCAGATTCCCTGTCTCCCTTTGCTTGCCCCTCTGCCTGCTTGTGCATGCTCTTTCTCTCTCTCTCTCTCTCTCTCTCTGACAAATAAATAAATAAAATCTTAAAATAAATAAAAAGGTACACTAAAGCCAAAGGTGTGCTGCACCTACAAGCTGTGAAAGGCTTTTGTTAAATACGCAGCAGTTTTTGTGCTGTTTGTTAACAAAGCATTATTAAAAATAAAATTATAAAAAAATTAAAAATAAATAAGTTATATTAAAAACAAAGGTAATAAATACTCAAATTCATCACTTCCTAATGACTCTACCATATTTCACTATTGTCTATGTTCTAGAGGTTATGTACATGTATGGTATTTGTATGGTAATATAATGGTATGTCTCTCTTTCCAAGTCATGCTCAGTGATACTATACACATAGCTTGAAATCAGCCACAGTGGGTCATTTACTCAAAAACTAGCAAATGCTATGAATTAGGAGTTGATTTATTATTTTTTGCTCTCTTAGACTTAAAACAGTCATGGAGAAAACATTAATCATTCAGATTAGACTTAAAACTGTATCGGATCTGTAACTGTCACATGGTGGGTAACAAAAAACTGAGGAAATATTGTCCCAGGATCCTAAACTATTACAGAAGTCAACAAATAGATCACTCACATCACTTTACAATAAATTAAAAAAATCAACCAACTTTCACATTGGAATTACACTAGTTCACAGACTGAAACCGTCAGATGGCTACAGATACCAGAATTCAGCAAGAAACAAAGAAAGCATTCTGTGAGGATCAATTGGCTATGTGGAATTTATAAAAAAGAGTTTATACATTTTGTTAGTATTTGTAAATTGCTTACCATATGTCCTCTGTATCAGTAAATTTATAACCAACTTAAAATATATTTGTTTATTCATAATTAACAAGTAAAATTTAAAATAAACTTATAACACACTTTCAGGAAACCAGCTGTTAAATATCTACCAGCACATAATTGATTGTCAATACATACTGAGTATCTTGCATCAAGAACTTGCACGTACCTCATACCCTGATTCTTTGGCTAGATGAGCACACAGGTATCTGTTATGTAGAACCACATGAAATGGCTGATACTTGCCCATTTTTCATCGATAAAAATGCTAATTTCAGATGGCCAAGCCTAACAAAGAACTAGGATTTTACCTTCTATTTTCTAATAAGCGCTATAGTATAAAATACTTGGAAGGATATAAAAGTCATAGCCTTTCAAATCGTAAAAGTCAAAAATGTAAAATATAAAACATGAATTAATGTAGTCTAGTCCGCATATAAAGTCATTTAAAAGAAGACTGGTAAAATTGTCATATCCATCAAGATAAGATCAAAGCCACAGATATTTCCCATTAAATTCATTTTGGCTATCCCAGTTATCAAATTCAAAATTTCACACATTGCTTAATAAATTTAATAAATTCATTTAACTGAATTTTCCAAATACAACAGGAGTTAAACTTTTTCAGGAAAATGTAAGAATATTAAATAAAATACAAAACAGAGAAGTATTTTATTACCCTCAATCCTATTAACCTACTTTAATTTTGGCATGGCAATTTTCAGGCTATCCATATCCACATCAGTTTTCTATGGTTCACAATCATAACTACATATCAATGTATGGTATCTGAGAATTTGCTTTCTTTTTTTACTTGTTAATATAGTATAAATATTTGCCCATTTAACAGCTCAAGTGTGAAGAACTGTGACTTACACAGGTAGACTAGGATTCTGGATTGCCCATGATCTTGGAGTCTGTCCTTGCTTTAATTAAAAAAAAAAAAAGATCAGTACATATATACCCTTTATTTATACTTTAAAAGATAAGCAATGAGTCAATGCAAGAAAGCTGACTACCATTTTCTCAGTAAATGCCACGTAAGAAATATTTATTAAGCCTCTCACTACTGTGCTTGAGACATAGGATGATAAGCAACACAGATCATCTTTATCCTCAGGGTGCTGTCGGCTAGGGAAGACTTTCACTCAAACAATAATGTGGAAAAAAAAAATGTGTTATGCCAGAGTAACTACATATAGCATTTTACCCAACAAGTCTAGGAAATTGAGGAAGCATTTTCAAAAACAACAAAAAAGTAACCTTTAAATGGAACTCCGAAGGATGAGTAGGAGTTAGCCAGATTAAGACAGAGGGAAGAAAATTGCTTTAGCCCGGAGGAACAACTCATCCTGCACTGGCCCACACCCAGGAGTTAGCAGCTAGAAAGGGCTGAAATGGGGAGTGTGAGAAAGTAATGGTGGTCAGAGCTGTTACAGAATACAAGTCAAAGACCTTGGACCGTGTCCTAAAGGTAATGAGAGAACTGTAGGATTTAAGCAAAGAAGTGACATATATATACATATACATTTGTAGATGTTCAGTCTCACTTCCAAAAAATTGTGCAAAGATAGGAAAATTATAGTGAGCTCAGATACCATACAATAAATATATATATAAGTCATAGAAAAACTTCAAGTTAATAAGGCCACTAAACAATTCATGCATCAACACTTCTGCCTTACTTCTGAAATGTTGTCTAACTGGCCATTTCTGTTGTACTGATAGCAAGTACAGAAATTACGTTCAAGATTGAGCTTCATCATTCTAACTGATCATAAAAGAGAAAACAAATTCAATTCAGTATGAGCTTTAATATATGGCATTAGTTTAAATATTATCCCAATAAAAAGTTAAAAATGTAGAAATGTAAAATCACGAAATGATCAGTTAATTGGAATATATATATTAATTTGACCCTTGAGCAATGCTGAGGTTAAGGGTGCCAGCTACCTCCTCCATATAGTCAAAAATCCACTTATAAATTTTAGCTCCCCAAAAACTTTAACTACTATTAGTCTACTGTTGACTGGTAACATAAACAGTCAATTGACACGTTTTGTATGTTATATGTACTATACACTGCGTTCTTACAGTACAGTACGCTAGAGAAAGTAAATGTTAAGAAAATCATAAGGAAGAGAAAAGACGTTTGCAGTACTATACTGTATTTATTTTAAAAAATCTACATATAAGTGGACCTGTGTAGTTCAAACCTGAGTTGTTTGGGGCACCAAGGTGCCCCAAAGATTTTCTTAATTGTATTTGGGAAACATCAGGGTAGATTAGGAAGAAAACCTAAATAGAATATAACTATAGTTGTCGTAGTCATGGTCATCACCATGATCATCTCCCAGAAAATGTTTTAACAGACTAAAAGACAGTCTTGAAGTCACAGACCTACTTATTTCAGAATGACAGTTACCTTTCTTAGCTAATTCCAACAAAACTACACTAGCCAATTCAGAAGAAAAATAAATTATAGCTTATAAATCCCTGGGCCAGAGGTCAGCAAACTAAGGCTTAGTTCTGTTTTTGTAAATAAAGTTTTATTGGAACACAACTATTTATTTATTTATTTATGAAATGTCTATGTGTTCTCATTACAACAGCTGAGTTAAGTGGTTGCAACAGAAACAACAGCCCATAAAGCCAAAAATATCTACTAGCTGCCCCTTTATTTAAAAAGCTGAGTATGGGGCACCTGGGTGGCTCAGACAGCTAAGTGTCTACCTGCTGCTCAGGTCATGATCTCAGGGTCCTGGGATCAAGCCCCACATCAGGCTTCCTGCTCACTGGAGCATCTGCTTCTCTCTCTTCTGCTACTCCTCCCCTCTGCTCATACCCTCTCTCTCTCTCTCTCTCTCTCCTTCTAATAAATAAATAAATAATATATATTTTTTTAAATGGCAAGGAAATACTTATCACTTTTATGTATTTCTAAACTAAAATTTATATATACCCAATTCTGTTGTGGGAACAGGGACAAAGCAGCTATAACTTTGTACTTAATCAATGATATATATATACACACAGTGGTGATATTATGAAGGTTATGAAGAATAAAAGTCTTAATGATAGAAGCTCTAATTCTCTTTCTACCTAGCTAATACAAAATATATACTAATATTCTCTTCTTTCTACTATCCTTATGTCTTTTCTTTTCTGCAGATATACATAGATAATTTTTTAAATAAGAATATGAAAACAATAATAACATGCTTGATTATTTAAAATAAAACTAATTCAAGTAATGACCCACTTTCCAATAATGATTATCTTCAGTTTTGGCCACTCAAATCTTCAAATCCAGAAAATATGGATCCTAAATATTTGTGAGTATAAGTTGTCATAAAAACATGAAGAAAAGAGTCAAAAAATTATTTAATTAATCATCCTATGAGAGGAAAATTATATAGCACACATACTTGCAGCAGCTTCTTTCTTCCAGAGAATGGCTGAGTTTGATTTGTAAGAGAAGCAGCAATTCCTTTAACCTCGAAATCCATTCAAGTTTACGTCTGCACTATACTTGGAAAAAGGTAAAAACATACAAAATGATAACTCTTACTCTAATTTTAAATAAGTCATACAAACTCCATAACACTACTTCATGGAAAGAAATCATGTGGTTAATCATTGTTGCTTCTTTCACCAAAATCAACTTTTTGTGGGGCAATTACATTATGTGGGACAACACTTAGGAGGCAAATGCGAGTCCGAATAGATTTCTCTGAAGCTGTCCATGTCCTAATCACTGGACCCTGTGAATATGTTTACATTACATGACAAAGAGGATTCTTCAGAAGTGATTTCCGTAAAGGATTTTGAGGTGTGGAAATTATCCTGGATTATCTAGAAGGCCCAGTGTCATTACCTGGGTTCTTATAAAAGGAGGAACAAGACGATCAGAGTAAGAAAGAGAAGATGTAAGAAGGAAAGCGCAGGTCAGAGAGGAATGAAGATACGAGAAAGCTGGCTTTGAAAAGAGAGGAAGACGTCCTGAGCGGTTTCTGCAAGTAAGAAGAGGCCAAGGATGAATTTTCCCCTGGAGCCTCCTGAAGGAACCAGCCTTGCTGACATCTTGATTTTAGCCCCTGATTTGTAGCCTGGCCATTTGTGCTTCTGGCCTCCAGAACTGTAAAATAATGAGTTTATGTTGTTTCAGACCACTGTCTTTGTAGTGATTTTTTACAGCAGTAACAGGAAACAAGTGCCTGTACTTCCCTACCACAAAGTGATGTAAACTTATTTTCATTACTCTTTTCTTAAATCTTTATGAGTTTTGATTTTGCCGGGGTAAGCAAATGTAAAAATGTGTTATGCAAGCAGTATTCTCTGATACAAAGAATAAAATAGAGTGGATGGTCCAATTAGAAATGATGAGGCAACTGGTAAAAATGCATGTAAAAGAATGCTGAAAATAATCAACTTGAACCAAAATGTACAAGACAAAAATCAGGTGAATATCTCAGTGATACAAATTTTGAAGATTTTATTTTACACTTCAACCTTATATTACTGAGGATATGTTGTTTAACAATTCATACTTTCTTTTTCTATTATTAGACTTGGATTTATTTTAATAGTAAACTTTTTTTTCTTAATTTTTAAGGAAAGATAACATGGCCCAGTGTCAGCATAGAGTTAGATAGACTGACATTAAAATCCTAATTTTTGACATTCCCTGTAATGTACGCTTGGTTAAAAACTTAGTCTTTCAGAGCCAATATTTCTAATATGTTAAATGAGTTTAATGTTAGCACCTTTCTCATCTTCCTGTATTAAGTAGAACATGATTATTCAATACCTGGTAGCCATCACTGTTACTATTAAAATGTAGTTTTACTGCAGGCCCAATGAAATCCTGAAAGATATCCTAGTTCTTCACTAATGTATCTGTATGGCTCCCTCTACCCCATTTCCATAGCCCCCTCCCCTAAACCTCATACCCCAAGATTAGATTTCTACTCCAAGAGTAATGTCAGGAAGACTTACCAACCAACAGTAGACTATTCTGAAAACATCACAAATTACTGGATTTAAGAATAATTTGACTTTTTTTCTGAGTTATCTTTCACAAAGAAGCAACTTTTTGAAGTTGTTATTGCTTTGGTTGGGGGGAGAGAAAGTTGTCGTTTGCTTTAATCACATCACAAAAGCTGTTGTATTTGCCATGATGGTTAGCAGCCAACAAACCCAAGTTGAAACAGGGACACTGAACAATCGGCTAAGTGATTGTCTCCACACATCAACCACACAATTATTTACACCTTAGAAAGTACAATAGCCATTTCAAATCACTATAGGTCACTTTATACAACCATGACTCATTTGCAAATAACAAAACAGCAAAATTTAAATCCTCTTTCCAGGACCCCCTAGTCCCTGTACTTCCCCAAGCTTGACAGTCATTACTTTTCACTTGTAATTAACTCTTTTCATGTCCCTAATAAACTATCACGTCCACGAAGGTTGGTATCTCATGTCCTTAATATAGTAGATACTTAATAAATATTTTAGCCAATAAAGAAATTAATGCATAGTCAAATACCTGTACGTGTTTTAAAGAAAGTGATTTTTTTTTAAAGATTTTATTTATTTATTTGACAGACAGAGATCACAAGCAGGCAGAGAGGCGGGCAGAGAGAGAGAGAGAGGAGGAAGCAGGCTCCCTGCAGAGCAGAGAGCCTGATGTGGGATCATGACCTGAGCCGAAGGCAGAGGCTTAACCCACTGAGCCACCCAGGCACCCCACCTGTACATATTTTAAACATATTCTTCGTTTCCTTCCTCTGAACCTAAATATGAAAGGACCACAGCCACATATAAATTCTGTCCTCAAACAATAGATAAGGCATTCAAAGAATGACTGGTAGCTAGTACCCTTCATACTATACTGTAAGCCTCATAAAGGCAAGGACTATGGTTTTGCTCATCTTGTATCTCAGCACTTAACAGAAAGCCAGTAGGAATAGAAAACAGTAGAAACTTAATAAATATTTGTTAAGTAAGTAAATTCAGTCAACTCAAATGTGAGTTATTTCAGAACTATGTAGCATACAAATGGTTCACTCCAATATAACAGGAGTATCAAAAGGCAACTGTCACATGAGGAACACTCCAGGATCTATAGAATTAGAGCTGTGAGGTGACTGACACCTTATGTCAAAGAATTAGGCCACAACTGCAGAGACAAAAACAGCTCAAACTTCTGACTTTCAAACTAAGGAATCTGAGACCCCAAAATGGGGACATTTACTTTCCCAAATTATTTACCATTATTATTGAGCATGAATTTACACCAGTTTCAGACCTCTTTCTAATACTATACCCTTGCTTGCACAGATCATAAGAGAGGAATTAGATGCAGAGACTCAAGAACACCAGAAACCTAAACATAGTGGCAAAAGAATCAGAATTTCAAATAAATGGCATGTGAGCGGATCTTTGGAATGCATACCAAAGTCTGTCCTTATAGCACAGAATATACAGTTGGGGTATATTGGGAATGAAGGTGGTAGCAGCAGGGAAAAGCTCTTCTGAATGGCTGTCTCCACCCAAACTGATGCCAAGTGGTGAGATTTTACATTTAGCATGTATGAATATTGTTGACAAACAGATTCAAATCTTACCGTATTATCTTTGATGCTACCAAAAAGAACTGAACTCATCACCCACTTCCCTCATTTTTTAAGGATGATTACTTCCGATTGCAATTATCACCACTTCTCTCTTGGTTAGTGATATTAGCGGCTATAATATGGTTATACCAAATCAGAACATAAAGGAAAGCGAAGAATAAACTGATCCAATCCATCCCATAATCAAGGAGAGGACCAAGTTTATCTTGGGCCCCGGCTGATAACAGACCCAAGTATCCGAATGAACATGATATCATTCTTAATCCCATAGTAATTGTCTGTACATCACTCCCCACGAAGTTAAGATTATACATCAAGGCACCTGCAAAGTACAAGTGATGCTCCGCCCTCTTCCTATCTTAGATTCGTGGACTGGAGTGGGACACACGGGGACAGCCAACCTGACTCACCCAATAAGCTGGGTAAAGAGCAGTTCCACAGTGGGAAAGATGAAAAGGGTACCAACTGGGGCAATTCTACCGAGAAACTCCTGAGACAGCTCCAGACAGGACAAGCTGGAAAGACACAGTTCCCGGTAGACTCCAGAAAGCCCAGGCCGGCGGCTGCAGGTTGCCTAGGAACAGGCGTCCCCACGCTGGGCCGCCAAACTCTCTCCCGGTTCCAGGGAAGAGAAGATTCTTGGCCCAAATCTTTCGTTCCTTCCACACCACCTCCTGCCCCATGCTCCGTAGGGTCGTTCCTCTGCCAAAGGGGCCCAGCACTGGAGGGCTACCCTGCAGGTTTACTCACCGCAGGGCGGTGCTGAAATCCTTGCAGCGGCCTCTGAGCCTTAACCCTGGACTAGTTCTGCGGCGCCTCTAAATCCCGGCGGGGATCTGGAAGAGGACTCATTCATCTGGGCTTCTGCTCAGAGAGAGAGCCAATACCCGGCCCGGATTTAGACAGCTGTTGTATAATGCTTCATTTAACTGTGTTCTATTTAATATATTTTATAGAGCATCTACCAAGAGTTCAGATTCCAGAGAGATGTTATGAGGGGAACAATTGTGCTGTAATGTTCACTCTCAAGGAACCTGCAATTATTTAAAAAGACAAGACTGATTTACAATATTATAGAGAGATATATAATATAGATACATAGATATACAGATATATAGAGAAAAAAATTAAAATACCAATACAACAGAAAAGGAATAAGCCCAGTAATCAGGAAATTTCCATTTTATTCCTTGCTCTCCATGCAATGTCTTTGGTCATCAACTCCAAATCAATGAAAGGAAAGGTCTGGTTTGAGATATTTCTTGGGTTCCACTCCACCGTAATATGCCTGTAACCTTTCTGAATTGCACAGCCAACTGTAATACTCAAAAGAAAACCAAGACCCTCTAACGCCTAATGCAGTTCTCCAACCACAAAATCTAGTTGTTTTTCTAATCTAGAGCGTCTTTTCAAAGTTAGCTCCCCTCAAAATGTATATATCTAAATCTGCAGGTTGGAGTCAGTTTTGGAGTAAAAACACAAATACATTTGCAGTGAGCATAAGGTAATCACTCCTATTTCTTCCCTATATAAAATTCATCGACCCGTTCTCCCCACACAGAAAGAAAAACAATATTGAACTGGAAAAATGAAGTAAAAATGAAACAAGAAACTCAACTTCAACTTTTCAAAAGTTTTTAAAGAACTGAAACAATTCTAATGCACATCCTACCTTGCCCATTCCACAGATAACTATTCAGGCAAATAACATGAGGACATTTTCTTGTCTGTTTCTGGCACTTAAGCTTAGCACACCTAAATTGCTTCAGTTCTCTAAGCCTCTAAGCCTTTAGGAATACTTTTTTTTTAAAAAACATTGTCTTAAAACAGCTATTACAAAAGCAGTAATGTTGGGTTATTATTGACTATATAGAAAGAGGAGAAAAACGTTTTCCTTCTACCCTTTGTGGTCTTCCTGCTGGTTTAAGAATGAAACTGACACAAGACAGACTACAGGGAAAGAGACAAGGCATGTGCACACAGAGGCCCAATAATGAAATTGAGACTTAAAGAAATGACCAAAGCAGGCAGTTTTTATACTTTTCAGACAAAGAGACAATAAATCTGTGAGGAGTTGACAAAACAAAGAAAACTTTGGAACTTTAGTAAATTATTCTAAACAGAATTTGGGCTGGGATATTATATTAGTGAATAGTAACTAATATATATTAGTATATAGTAACAAGTGTTGTTTATGAAGCCTCCTGGGCTCTAAATTTCCTCACTGGTGATAGGGAATAAGAGGTTATCTTTCAGCAGGCCAGAGTGTTCTTTTTGCATTGGCCATTTCTTAAGTAACTTTTATTTAAAATAATCAGTATAACAAAGTGGCACATTTGGAGTGGCCTGCCTTTGGCCCCTACATATAAATTGTACTTTTTTGCCCATTTTCAAAACAGTCGCAAAAGTTCTGTTGCTCTTACAGCTAATTAATTTCTTTATACATAAAACGATACTAAATTATCCATTTGTTAACCTATGTTATTTGTAGATCTAAAATGATTTGCGTGTGAAGATCATCAAACATCCGTTGAACACCTATTATCTGCAAACATCCAGGGTTAGAAAAAGTAAAGTATATATGCCAACCTAGTATTTATTGCCTTTAAAATTGAGTCTAAAATAGTTATGGATCGTCTAGTGTATATATGATGAATAAGATAATTTCTAATAAGATAATTTCTAAAAAAGCTTACAATTGTATACAATATTATTAGAAAGTTAAAGAGGGCTCATTTCCTCATTAATAAATATATACTGAAGGCATACATGTTCAGTAGCTGTCCTAGGAGCTATAGACATAGCAATAAAGCAAATAAAAACCATTGTTTCAGTAAAGGTTAAAATCTGAGGTGACAAACATTAAATAAAATATCATTTTGGGTAGCAATTAATGTAAAGGAAAATACAATGGGTTACTGGATAGACATTGACAGAAAAAGATAACGTTGTAGGATCACCTATGGGTTTGCTGAAGGGAATTCTGCAGACACAGGGAATAAGCGCAAAAAACTTGGGGATAGAGCATCCTTGTCAGGCAGATGGATGTGGTTGAGGCCAGTAAGCCATTGGAGAATGTGGACTAGGAGACAGAGATTAGCCATCGTCAGTTTTGCCTTGTGGGCCAAACCTAGGATTTGGGATTTTATAAGTATGACAGGAAGTCATCAGAGGGTTTTAAAAAGAGGGAAGGCTGAGATATTGTGATTTATCATAAGAAATATATATTTGATCTTCCTCCCTGTTTCTGGCACAGAACTCCTAAAACCCTTGGAATTTTCCTAAATGCTACCAGCAATGAACCTTCTTTTGTTATTTTAATGAGGTGACTCTTAGAAAGAATGGAAGGATGGAGGCTGGTCGCCAGTGTAGCCAAGCCTGTGATTCCAGTTATAAATTTCAGTCCCACTCTCAGGCCTCCCAGGAGGTGAAGAGGGACCAGAGGCTGAATTAATCCATCATGGCCAAGGAGTTACTCAGACATGACTTTTTGGTGATGTCTCCAAAAGTACCTCCAAAGGACAAGGTTCCCAGAGCACTCTGCTTCCAGAGAGCAACATAGAAATTTTGCCCGAGTTTCTAGCCTTCAGACTCAAGACTACAACATCAACTCTTATCTCAATCTTCAACCTGTCAGCTTGCCATACAGATTTTAGGCTTGCCAGCTCCTACAATTGTAGGAGTCAATTTCTTGAAAATCTGTGTGTATGTACCTGTGTGTGTAAAAGGGAGTGGGGTGGGAATTTATGTCTATTCGTTCTGTTTCTCTGGATAACTCTAATACAGAGGGGATAAGAGAAAGAAAGTAATAAGATATAGGATCATGAGGTGACTTAATGACAAAAGATTCCTTCTAATTGGAGGACTTCTCAAAAGGAACTAATGATTGGAGTCTGAAAAGATTCATTAATTTGTTCATCAAATATTGAACTCTTTTGAGATTCTGGGTATACAGGAGTAAAAATAATAATAATAAGCAATCCCTGCCTCATGGGGCTTACATTCAAATGAAGGGAGAAATGAAAATGTAAATAAATTATATCTGATAGGAGGATAAGGGCTATGGGAAAATATAGGGCAAAAAAAAAAAGGACAATAGGAAGTGATAGGTGTAGGATGGGTAATGTAAAATACCACTCTGAGGTATTTTGAGAAGATGACTTTTGAGCAAATATTTGAAAGAGATGAGAAACTAACAATGTAGTTTTCTGGGGAAAAGAGTTCTAGGCAAAAGAAATGAGCAATGCCCTGAGGTAGCAGCACTGTCACTTTTTTTTTTTTTTTAAGATTTTATTTATTTATTTGACAGAGAGTGAGAGAGATCACAAGTAGGCAGAGGCAGACAGAGAGAGAGGATGAAGCACACTCCCCAGCGATCAGAGAGCCCAATGTGGGCCAGATCCCAGGACCCGGAGATCATGACCTGAGCCGAAGGCAGAGGCTTAACCCACTGAGCTACCCAGGAGCCCAGGACCTTCACTTTTTAAAAGAACAATAAAGGGGCCAGAGTATCTGGAGGAGAGAAAAGGAAGGGAAGGAAAGTAGATGAGATCAGAAAAGGGTCTCCTTGGTTAGGGTCTTGAAGTTAATAGTGAGGACAGCCTTGGGATTTTGTTTTGACTGCCATGAGAAGCCATCAGTTGGAAGGTTTTGAGCAGAGGAGTGATCTGATTTATATTAAATAGGATCATTTTGGACACTATATTGAGAATTAGTATTCAAATATTTGAATATGAAGATAAATATACATAGAGACAATAGAATGAAGTCGTGGAAATGCTCAAAAAAAATTCTCAATGCTCAAAAAGATATTTTAAAAAATATTTCTTAATAATTATTCTTAAATGTATGCATCACTTAACAAAGTCAAAATTAGGGGCACCTGCGTGGCTCGGTGGGTTAAAGCCTCTGCCTTCAGCTCAGGCCATGATCCCAGAGTCCGGGGATTGAGCCCCACATCAGGCTCTCTGCTTGCTGGGGAGCCTGCTTCCTCCTCTCTCTCTCTACCTGCCTCTCTGTCTACTTGAGATCTCTCTCTGTGTCAAATAAATAAAATCTTTAAGAAAGGAAAAAAAAAAAAACAACAACCAAAGTCAAAATTATTCCATATTTCTACTCTTCCCCGGAAATCCAAGGACCTTAGAATAGTTCAACTATGATCACTAAGCTCTCCCATCTTCCACATGATTTTGCCAAGTATTATAGTTCCAACCTGTATTTAGACTCCTTCTTCCTTGAACACTCTTTCTCCAGTAGCCACATGCTTCCTTCTTGCATCCCCTTCAAGTATTTGCTAAAAAAATCACCTTCTCAAAGACACCCACACTGATCACCCTATTTGAAATCACAGTCTGCCACCCTCACCTCCACACCCACGCCAGGGCTCCCAAACTCCTTAGCCTGATTTATTTTTCCCATAAATATTATCAGTTTATCATGCTATAGAATTTATTTATCGTGTTTACCATTTTTCCTCTCTCTCCTTTCACTAGAATCCCAGAAAGGCAGATTGCTTTGTTTTATTTCTTATGGTAGTAATCCCAAGCATCAGGAAAAATGCCTAAAACATACCAGACACTCAAAGTATTTAAGTGTGCTAAAGATTATGTACAGTCACTCTGACTGCTGTCTTGAGAATAAATTATAGGAGGTTAGGAGCAGGAGCAGGAAAGTTCACCAGGAAGCTATTGCAATTAGCCATGAAATCAAGGAGTGCCATTTCAAATGCTGAACAGTGGTCATGTTCTGAAAATGTAAAGACAAAGACAACAGAATTTGCAAAGGGACCAAAGTCTCCAAAGTTCAAGGATTGAGCAATCAAAAGGATGAAGCTGTCATTAACTGAGATAGGGAAATTGTGGAAGGATCCAGATCGGGGTGTGGGACATGAAAACCTCAGTTTGGACTGTGTAAGTAATGTTAAAGTCGCATATATTATAATTCTCCATCAGCAGAGGCAGACAAATATTTTCTCCACTACTCAATAGAATTTCCATTAGGATCCTTGTATTTTCCCCCCATTTTGTAATTTAATTTTCTGCTTTCTTTTTTTTTTTAAGATTTTGTTTTTCAGTAATCTTTACACCCAACATTGGGCTTGAACTCACCAGCCCAAGATCAAGAGGCACATGTTCTACCGACTGAGACAGTGATGCACCCCCTAATTTTCCACTTTCTATTTAAAAATGGTACCTAGTTGCACCAAAGTTGATTTTTAGTAGCAAGATTTATTGACTAGGCTATTCAGTTGATATAAATAAGTATTTACTTAAATTAAATGGCATTGTAAACAACCTTAAATCGTCAAATAAAAGTATTTATTTGAAACACAGAAATACTGGAAAATATCATTTAATGTCCCACAAAAAATGCTGGTTTATTATTGTTAGGTCCATAATCAAAGGAGCGAGACTGACGCAAAGCTTAGGTCAAGCAAAGCTTTATTTCACGCCAAGCATCGAGAATCAAACTGACCATTCGGGGCCACCTCTTACAGAAAGAGGACCCTGTTGGGGCGCGGGGGAGGGAGGCAGGGTCAGTTTATGTTTTACTGTATAGACAACAAAATGGCTGTTCAACCAGAGATGAAGCCGCTCTGGCTAAAATAGGCCCTTACATTATTAAATAACAACTGTTATAATGGATATAAAATATTAAACCAAATGAAGTTGGTTTGTATTGCAATGTAGGTAAAATAAGATCAAATGTACTCTGCTTTAGTCTTTAGAATGTCCACTAAACTGATCCTTTCTCAGAAGTTTACTTGGTTATAAACAAACCTTAGGTTTGTTCCAAGTTCATATATCAACTATGAAATTTTGTCCAGAGGAGCTACTTGGCTACCCTCTCTATTTTTATCTTTCTAGGCAATCTGTCTCCAAATGAGAAAACAAACACAAACTATTAAATTATTGTTCGGCAAAGTAATAATCACACTATGTGGAATATACAAAATGCCTGCTCTTGCTTTATTACCAGTTTCTGGAGATATGGGCAGTATGATGCTGTAGTTTATTTAAAACAATAAAACTATATATTCAGTCTGTGTAACTAATATATAGTTTTGTACAGGCCTGGTCCGTTTTCAGCATCTAATATATGTTGCTTTTTTACGTAACACTGTGCCCTGCGTCTGATTTGGATAGCAATTTAGGAGCCCACCGCAGTGATTCTGGATTGGGTCGGCAGAAAGCGCCCTGGATGGTTAAAACTGCACCAGAGGGCGACTCACGTTTTTCTGAAGCCCAGGGCTTTGTGATGGGATAATCCTACTCTTTGTATTGCCTAGGTTCTGGCCCCGCCCTCTCGGGGCAACCTGCGGAGCATCAGCGCCCTGAGCTTGCTGAGCTTGAGCTTGTGCAGGAGGATGGAGCCTGTAGAGAGCGTGGTCCCCAGGGGCCAGGGATGACGGCTGGCCTGGCGGTTACTGTCCACACATTCAGAGCATCCTTTGCATCTCACCATGGTTCTGAGGGAAAAACTGAGTTGCTTGTGGACTTTAGGTCTCTGTCTGGTAGCCAGCAAATCGTCTGCTAAAGTCCCTGCTATCACAGACCAGCATTTCCAAGACCAGTGCGTGGACTCTCATAACGAGCTGCGAGGCAAAGTGTGGCCCCCCGCGGCTGACATGAAACACATGGTGAGAAAGAACGGGTCTGGGATTTTTTTTCTCTGGTTCCTCGTAAGGTATCTCTGGGCGATAAATCTGATGGATTCATTTATATGAATTATAAATGAATTCATTAGCTGGGCTATCCTCCCGGATAGTGATAGGAGTGGACGAGAAAGGAAAACCTGAAGCTGTCTATTGCCAAAGCTTAGCCTCCTTTGGGGCCGGGGGTGGGGGGAGAAGGATGGAGGTGGGGGAATGGTCCGGGAAGGGTGGTGTCTGGGAGCTGCTTGGATTTCATCACTAAGGCTTAATAAATGTACTTTGCAATTTCTCACAACTTTCCAGAACTCGCCCCCATATTTTGGCTAGCACTTCCCAAGCCACAAAACCAAGATACTTCGTATAAAAGAAATAGCACAGTGATGGAGATTCTCTTGTCCACTTACCTGTTTTTACATTTTATGAACTCTAGGTTGTTGAAACAGTACTACATGTATAGTATTCATTTTTAAGAAATATTCTGCAAGGATGTAAATAATGAAATCAACACTTGAATAATATCAGATTGTCATTTCCATGGAAAAATAATAAATATGTGAAGTTCAATTCCAAAAACATTGAACTGATGGTGTCTTTTGCAGACTTCCATCATATAGACATTAAGCCAAAAAGAGTACTCTACTGAAGTATGACCATGAAAACACTGGACTATTAAAATAATCCATAGAATTCATAATTTTTAAATAAATGCTTGACTATAAATTTTAACGCAAGAAATTTCCCATGCATTTTTTCTGGCTTGTAGATATATCATTATGAAATTACGAACATAAATGTTGACAGCATAGTTTTGTTTATGTCCTATGCAGATGTTGCTACATTGTAAAACATATCTATTTCAGCTTTCTTCCTCTCTATCCAACAGAAAATAAAATGGAAGTATTATAAAATCACAACCCCGGCACTAAAGTTCAAAACTCCACTCTTCTGCTACATGGGAAAGCATATTTTGAGGGGAAAGAGATTTCAACAATGTTTGGGAAACACTGGATTAAACAAAAATAAACTAATCTCTTTAATGCAGAATTGTTAAAATATTTTAATATGTAATATGTACTTTAAACTCCAATAGGTCAACGTGGTCATTGACATGGATTTGCTATACAACAGTTTCTCTATATTTATTTGAATATCTTTCTTAAGGACTATCTTATGTCATTAAAATGCTATTTAAATATATGTACCCATATATTTGTGTGTATATGTAAATATATACATCCTATATATGTATGTAAATATTCACACATGTACATATGCATATATGTGTGTAAATACATATACACATTCTGTGTAAACACCTATAGATGCTATGTTCTTCAAAGGAAGCAATAAAAGGATATACATAATACTAATTTAAATTTAAATAACTAGCTGAAGGAGAGTGAAGAAAAGACCAGGGTGGAGAAGACATGAATGGAAACAATCCTTGTTTGCATTTACCTTGTTTTATGTTTGTAAATGTGTAGAAGCTTTTGTTATTTTTGTCCTTTAAATTTTCTGGTGCTCCTCATTTCTTTGTGCATATCCATATTTCCACCTGGTATCATTTTCCTTCTGCCTAAATGACTAACTTATACTTTAGTCTGTTGGTTTTAATCCTAGCAATTTTGTATATTATAAAAATCTTTGTTTCTCCTTATTCTTTTCTCTATCATGTAATTTTATTAACTGTATATTTTTTCCAGTTGAACTGAAAAATAATTGACATACATCATGGTATAAATTTAAGGCATACAGCATGAGGGTTTGCTTTACCTACATTGTGAAATGATTGTCACAGTAGGTTCAGGTAACGTCCATCTTCTCATATAAACAGCTACCAAAAGAAAAGAATGAAAAAAGAATAAAAATTTCTCCTTGTGGGGGCGCCTGGGTGGCTCAGTGGGTTAAAGCCTCTGCCTTCCGCTCGGGTCATGATCCCAGGGTCCTGGGATGGAGGCTCTGCTCAGCGGGGAGCCTGCTTCCTCCTCTCTCTCTGTCTGCCTCTCTGCCTACTTGTGAGCTCTGTCTGTCAAATAAATAAATTAAATATTTAAAAAAAAATTCTCCTTGTGATGAGAACTTCTAGAATTTACTCCATTAACAACTTTACTATATACCATATAGCAGGGTTAGTCATAATCATCATTGATGTGATGTGGGTCAAGAAGGAATGATCAAGAAAGAAATCTTGAAATATTTTCAGTGCAAAAAGGAATTTTTATTAAAGAGCAGGCCAGACCCATGGACAGAAGAAGCTGCACTGGGATTGTGAGGAGCAATAAATTATATATTTCTAAAGGGCAGGGGGAGGGCTAAAGACAACAGAAGTTTCCACTAGGGTTTGCATATGTTAAAGAGGATTTACAGGATCCTGGAGGTCTGGCTATTGCCAAGTTAAAGTTACTTTTTGCCTCCCTCAAAGCATGACCATTAAAACTGTTGTGAGTGAGGGACGCCTGGGTGGCTCAGTTGGTTAAGCAGCTGCCTTCGCTCAGGTCATGATCCCAGCGTCCTGGGATTGAGTCCCACATCTGGCTCCTTGCTCGGCGGGGAGCCTGCTTCTCCCTCTGCCTCTGCCTCTGCCTGCCATTCTGTCTGCCTGTGCTTGCTCTCTCCCCCTCTCTCTCTGATAAATAAATAAAATCTTAAAAAAAAAAAAAAAAAAAAAAAAAAACTGTTGTGAGTGGGGCACCTGAGTGGCTCAGTCTTCTGCCTTCTCTTCAAGTCCTGATCTCAGGGTCATGGGATTGAGCCCCAGGTAGCAGCTCCCTGATCTTCAGGGAGCCTGCTTCTGCCTCTGCCTCTGTTCCTCCCCCAGCTTGTGTGCTCTCTCTCTCTCTCTCTCTCAAATAAATAAAATCTTTAAAAAACAATAAACATAAAACAGTTGAGAGTTTTTTTGAGGAGTGTCATACTCTGTCTCAAATATTCATCAATGGGCTGCAGATTGTATGGAAATTTAATTTTATCTGCATTTCTTTGGTGTTCATTCTCATCAACCATGTTGTACATTACATGGATAGCACTTAATTTATAACTGGAAATTTGTATCTTTAGATACCTTTCAATCTCCTTAATTTTTGCTAGATATTATCATTATGTGTAGAATTCTAAACTGAACTTTAAAAATGTTACCACAGGGTCTTCTATCTTCTCATACATTATTTGTGATGAGAAATCTGCTGGACCATTTTCTTGGTTCCTATGTATATCATATGCATTTTTCCTTTGGTGGCTTTTAAGAATTTCTCTTTATCCTTGATTTGGAGCAATATGATGTGCCCCGGTATCACATTGTTCATGTTTCCTGGGGTACACTGAATTTTTTAGAATCTGCAGATTTTAACCAAAAGAGAAAAATTTGAGCTGTTTTCTACTAAAATATTAGAGAC
>NC_081562.1:42656133-42719701 GCF_022355385.1 Mustela nigripes | reverse complement strand
ATGTACATTATACCGTTTGAAGTTTTCCAATTATACCGATTACATGTACATTATACCGTTTGAAGTTTTCCAATTATACCGATTACATGTACATTATACCGTTTGAAGTTTTCCACAGTTCACGGATGCTCTTTTCATTATTTTTTTTTCTCAGTCTTGCTTTCCCCACTAATTTTTTTTTTTATTTTTTATAAACATCTATTTTTATCCCCAGGGGTACAGGTCTGTGAAACACCAGGTTTACACACTTCACAGCACTCACCAAAGCACATACTCTCCCCAATGTCCATAATCCCCCCCCCTTCTCCCCAACCCCCTCCCCCCCAGCAAGCCTCACTCTGTTTTGTGAGATCAAGAGTCACTTATGGTTTGTCTCCCTCCCAATCCCATCTTGTTTCATTTATTCTTCTCCTACCCACTTAAGCCCCCATGTTGCATCACCACTTCCTCATATCAGGGAGATCATATAATAGTTGTCTTTCTCTGTTCCCCACTAATTTTAACATCTGTGTCAGTCCTGGTTTGATTTTCATTAATTGATTTTTCTTCTCATTTGGAGTTGGTTGTATTTTCTTGCATCTCTGTATGCAGATAATCTTTTCTTTTTTTTTTAAGATTTTATTTATTTATTTGACAGACAGAGATCATAAGTAGGCAGAGAGACAGGTGCGGGGGAGCAGGCTCCCTGCTGAGCAGAGAGCCCGCTGCAGGGGCTGGATCCCAGGACCCTGGGATCATGACCTGAGCCAAAGGCAGAGGCTTAACCCACTAAGCCACGCAGGTGCAGGTGCTCCTGCAGATAATTTCTCATCAGATGCCAGATACTGCTAATTTTACTTTGTTTAGTGATGGTTATTTTTCTTTTTCTGTAAATACTCTGGACTTTTTTCCTGTCATATATTCATGTTACCTGGCATTTTGATCCATTCAAGTCTTTTTTTTAACATTTGTTGGGCAGGAAAAAATCAATCGTTTAGGGTACGAATAAATATCTCCCACACTGAAGCCAAGTTCTTTCTGAGTGCTCTACACAATTCCCAAAATTATGAGGTTTCCCGTCTGGCTATTGAAAAGAGGCACTATTCCCAAGATTGAGTGAGCATTAGGTAATATTTCTCTTGCCTTTTTGAGCAATTTCCCTGACCATGGATAGGTTCCTCAAATATATGGGCTTATCAGTTCTCTGCTAAATACTCAAGCAGGACCCTCTGAACATCTTTGGAATTCTCTCTCCCATGCAGGTCTCTCTTTCCTGGTAATTCTTTATGGCCTGAAAATTCTCTCACAGCACTAACATGAGGATTATTTTTTTAGTTTCCCTACTCTCAGGGAGCACTGGCTTTTTTTGCCTGGTGTTATGCCTGCTGACATCTGCTTTTGCACATAGTTTTTTTCAAGTGGGAAGGTAAATCTGGTATTGGCGACTCTATCCGGCAGAAACAGAAGTATTAACTGTGGACTAAATCTTCAACAGGAGATTCTCCTGTCTTCTACTACTGATTACCCAGAAAAATTAAGCACTTCATTTCTCATGTCAATTTCTATATTTATCAGGGGACACCTGGCTGGCTCAGTTGGTAGAACATGTGGCTGTTAATCTTGGGGTTATTAGTTCAAGCCCCACATTGGATACAGAGATTATTACTTAAACTTAAAAAAAATTTTTTTTCTATATTTATCAGAAAATAGTAGACTATGATGTTATGCTAACAAATAAACCCTGAAAGTTTGCAGGCCTTTTTTTTTTACTTTTTTATTGATATATAACATTGTATTAAAGTGTACAACATGATTTGATATATGAATATATGGTGAAATGATTACAAGTTTAGTTAACGTCCATTACCTCACATTACAATTTCTTTTTCTTATGATCAGAATGTTTAAGATATAATTTCTTAGCATCTTTCAAATATATAATACAGTGTGGTTAGGTATAGTCACATCATTATGCTTTAACATACATCTCCAGAACCTACTTGCCTTAAACCTTGAAGTTCGCACGTTTTGACCTCCTTCACCAACTTCACCCACCCCCATCTCCACCAACCACCAATATGTTCTGTGTATCTATGAGGTTTTTTTATTTAGATTCCACATATAACTGAGGTCATATAGTATTTGTCTTTCACTATCTGACTCATTTCACTTAGCATTAATCTTTAAAGAATACAGGTTTAGTATATCCCTCACATAAAGTCCAATACTGGTTGGACCATTCTTCACTCCCCCTCTTCTTCATGCAGTGCCATAAGCTGTTTATATCTTGGTTCCATCATGCCAACACATGTTTTTCAGAGTCACCATTGAGAAAGCTAGAAAATTATGTAGGTATTTGTATATCAGACCTGAAGGTGATACATGTCGTTCCACTCCTACCCCTCTGGTCAGAATTAGTCTGATAACCCTAACATGGTTGCATTAAATGTCTCAAGCACAGATTGCTTTTATGGTCATCAGATACTTATTTATTTATTTATTTATTTATTTATTTATTTGTTTATCCTTCCTCCCAGAAACAGAACAATTCTAGGCCTTCGCTAAAGGATAAAGTCCAATATCTTGTTCAGTTACTAAAGCAAAGCCTTAATATCTCTGAATGGTAGGCAAAACCCAACAAGGTTGGTTGTGGATACTCTTGGCCTAGTGACTATGTCTGTCCTCCACACAAAGAATATTCAATAGCAACACACGACAAGACCACTGCACCAAACACATCTATTCAGAATGTGGGAGAATGGGAGCCACACAGCAATCATTGGTTCAGAATGATTCTGCAATCTTTAGATAGAAGAGGGTATGAAGACCTACTATACTGGGGTCCAGAATTTTTTTTTTTTTTTTTTTGATTGGAGGAGGCAGGAGTTCCCTTGTTCGTTATTTTCTGTGGTACCTAGCTTCTCCCTCTAAATTGTTCTTCATCTGTCATCCTCCTTGGCCAACTTGAATTGGGCATGGGAAAATATGCCATCTTTGAGCCAGAGCCTTTTCATGTTGCTTTCTGTCCATGGTCATTTAAAGTACCCAATATTCACAGGGTTTTTTTTTTTTATAACAGGTTTCCAGCATCTTTGGAAATATATCTGTCTCAAAAACTCTGAAGGTCTGGGGTGCCTGGGTGGCTCAGTGGGTTAAGGCCTCTGCCTTCAGCTCAGGTCATGATCCCAGGGTCCGGGGATCGAGCCCCGCATCGGGCTCTCTGCTCCGTGGGAAGCCTGCTTTCTCCTCTCTCTCTGCCTGCTTGTGATCTCTGTCTGTCAAATAAATAAATAAAATCTTAAAAGAAAAACAAACCTCTCAAGGTCTTTCATCTGTATGTCTCCAGCCAGTTCCAAATACCAATACCCACACTTAGAGACCAGTTAGAGAAATTTTCAAGTCCTTTCTTAGTTTTCCTTAACGTGGTGCTTTTCTTGCTCAGCTTAATGCCAGTTTTCTTGAAACATGAGTTTTGGGGAAATGGACACACTAATCTGTTCTTTTGCTGTGCCACTTTTTAATCAATTAAGAAGATTTCCTTGGAGTCCTATACTTCATCTTTGTCCAGAGCTTTTCTAATCACATGAAAGATTTAGGACATGTGTCTCAAAGACTTTTTAATATATCATATCTTATTATATACTACATAGAAGCAGTTTCTTTTCCAAGTCTCAAAAGCCCCACATTTCTTTTTTTTTTTTTTAAGACTTTATTTATTTATTTGAGAGATAAGGAGAGAGCACAAGCAGGGGAGCAGCAGGCAGAGGAAGAGGGAGATGAGACTCCTTGCTGAGCAGGGAGCCTGATGAGGGGCTCAATTCCAGAACCCTGGGAACATGACCTGAACTGAAGGCAGACACTTAACTGAGCTACCCAGGTGCCACAAAAGCCCCACATTTCTTGATTCTGGGTTTTATTTCTGCTTCCAAACTGGTATTATTTTACTCATAAAATAATTTTGTTGAACACACACTACAACCAACAAACATGATTGCTTTGTTTCCACTCTCTGCTTTGAGCTTCAAGTTCAATGGACTCGTGGTCTCCCTCCTGAGTTATAGATCACATTTTTTCAGATCTTTTGGCCCTGAATCAGATGGATTCCTGCCCATGACATAAGCTGTGTCAGTGTTTGCCAGCTAACTATTAAATTCCCCATATGATTCAGACAAGCTTACCATCATTTGTGGGCAAAAGGAAGAATAAAAATGGAAGCCTACAGTCTCATTGTTTGCTCAATAATTAAATCTTTACTTAGTAAAAGATTGTGTGGTTTCAGGGATTTCACCTAACTTGTTCACATCTGGATTTGATCAGAATAATTTTGATCATTTTCACTGATGTTAGCAGTAACCAAATTTTCATTTCTTCTGAAATAATTAAAACTCTATTAAAATTAAAAGGCAAAGTTATAATGGGTGAATTACAATTTTAAGTATTTTTTAAAATATTTTTTAGTTTAAGTCTTCTTGTATATTTTCATAAGTAAAACATTATTTACCATTCTGGTGTTCATGTCCATCTAGTGATCATTTTATAATACATCATGTGTGTAGGGGGGAAGTAGGGTAATATGTGATGTCCTATAAAATCTGGGCCCAGAGCAGGGATCCTTCTTACCTAGGTCTCAGGGTGGTTTGAGTTTAGATTTTTATTATGGCTTCACTCTACTTCTAGCACTAAGTTTTATGAGGCTAGGTTAGGCTAGGCTGTGGTATAAAATAAATCCTGAAATGTCAGTGGCTTAACAAAGTTTAATTCTTTACTGGCACAGGTTGTAGAAAAGGTGAATTAGGATTCCACCTCTTTTGGAAGTACAAAGGGGGAGCTCCCTACCCCAGCTAGATCATTGACAGGCGGTATGACAAGAGTTCCCCAAAAAGGATAATTGCTTCACCAATTTGAAGAAAAAATATCTACTGATTCTCTTCGCTATTCTAAAGTAAGAGGTTTAGCATCATCTTATTTTCTTCTCATTTCTTCCCCATATTTTTATTGAATTAATATGACTTTTATATTCAGATTGCTGGATTTTGTTTTTTTTTTTAAGATTTTATTTATTTATTTTGACAGACAGAGATCACAAGTAGCAGAGAGGCAGGCAGAGAGAGGAGGAAGCAGGCTCCATGCTGAGCTGAGAGCAGGATGTGGGGCTCAATCCCAGGACCCGGGATCATGACCTGAGCCAAAGGCAGAGGCTTTAACCCACTAAGCCACCCAGGCGCCCCCAGATTGCTGTTCTTAATTGCAAATGTTTGTTATGCTAGCTGTGACTAATAATAACACAAATAAATTTTAATGTAGCAAGTGTTGGTGTGGTTGTAGAGAAACTGGAAACACTGTTCACTGATGGTGGGTATGTAAAATTGTGCTGCAGCTATGGGAAGCAATATGGAGATTACCCAAGAAATTATATTAGAACTACCATAAAATCCAGAAATTCCACTTCTAGGTATATACCCCAAAAAACTGAAATTAGCATCTTGAAGAGATATCTACACTTTGATGTTCAGTGCAGCACTAGATACAGAAACAATCCGAGGATCCATCAACAAATGACTGGGGAAGGAAAATGTGGCATATGGGATATGTGCAATGGGATATTATTTAGCCTTAAGAAAAGGAAATTTTGCCATCTGTGAAATAAGTCAGTCACAGAAGGACAGATGCTGCTACATGATTCCACATTTGAGATATCTAAAATAGTCAAATTCACAGAAGCAGAAAATTCAATAGTGCTTGTCAGGGGCTGGGAGGTGATACGGTAGGGGTATTGGGGAATGAGGAATTGTTACTCAAAGGGTATAAAGTTTCAGTTATGTAAGATGAATTAAGTTCTAGAGATCTGCTTTATAGAATAGTGCCTATAGTTTACAATATGGTATGGGGCACTTAAAATCTGTCAAGAAGGTAGATCTCATGTTAAATACTCTTAACACAAAAACACCACCAAGTGGACATAAGGAAATTCGAGGAGGTGTGGGTCATATCTATTACCTGGATTATGGTGATGGTATCATGGGTGTTTGCATATGTCCAAACTCATCAAACTGTACACATTAAATATGTAAAGTTCTTTCTATATCAATGATAACCTCAATAAATCTGATTTCAGTATTATTTTTGTTATTCGCATCATTTCTTATAATCCTTTCAGGAATTTTGAACATGGACAGTTATACTATTTTTATTACTCACCATCATTCTTTTTATATTATCCTTATAGAGCATAAATTCTGCAGTAGCATACTGACATATCCCAGCATCCTCCTGCCCTCAACCTTATGCACAATATACTGCTTCTTGCCTTACATAGCACGTAGAAGCATCATGATTATATAAGGATTTTTTTTTAAGATAGTGCAAAAACTCTCAATCACATGAAACCATTACAATTCTCCTTGTTTTTAGTTTATATTTTGAAGAATTTCTTAGTAGGTTTTCTTATTCCTCCTCATATAGAGGAGCTTTGGTGATATGGGTGTAATTCATAATATAAGGATTTTTTTATCAGAAATGCTTGCATAGGGGCACCTGGGTGGCTCAGTGGGTTAAAGTCTCTGCCTTCGATTCAGGTCATGACCCCAGGGTCCTGGGATAGAGCCCCACATTGGGCTCTCTGCTCAACAGGGATCCTCTTCCCCCTCTCTCTCTGCCTGCCTCTCTGCCTACTTGTGATCTCTGTCTGTCAAATAAATAAACAAAATCTTTTAAAAAAAATATTTGCAGAGTGTACTGGAGGTTAGGTCAGGCAGAAGACAAGTGATTGGGTTCTTTAAAAGTTAAGTCTATAAGAATATCAAATTCTTCTATTAACAAGTTAAGGCAGATTATTACTCAATAAAATTTTTCCTGAACTGCTAAAGACTTAATAGCAATTAAGTGTTAGGTGAACGTATTGCCAGATCTAAGGGGATATTAGAATACTTTTTTCTAGAAAGATGTTTAATTTTGTTATTCAATTAGGGGGAAAATGAGCTTTATATAGTCCCTCGCATTCTAAAATGCAAATAGATTTTTTAAATTATACATACACCTAGATAATTGTACATATCATGTGTGTTTGAACTGGCTTGAAATACATGTTTTAAATGCATATAATTCCTTAGCCATCAGGTATTAATTCCTACTATTTTAAAGCCACTCTGTTTACCATTTGTAATATTAAGACTAAGTCTTAATTAGAATGAGAGTAATTTTCTCTTGTACCATACTTTGGAGAAGGGTTGATTTGGTACAAGCTATTCTACATGAAAACTATGTTTTGTTTTGTTTTATGATATTAGTCACAATACAGTACCTTATTAGTTTTTGATGTTGTGTTCCATGACTCATTATTTGCATATAACACCCTGTGCTCATTACAACACGTGCCCTCCTTAATACCTATCACTGGGCTAATACATTCCCTCATCCTCCTCCCAATTAGAACTATGTTTTAACTAATATACATATTTTTAATATATATCAGATTTAAGGGTGCCTGGGTGCTCAGTTGTTTAAGTGTCTGACTTTTGGTTTCAGCTCAAGTCATGATCTCAGGTCATGTGATGGAGCCTTGCATTGGGCTTCACTCTGAGCATGGAGTCAGCTTGAGACTCTCTCCCCCTCTGCCTGCCCCCCACTTTGAGATTTAAGCTGGTTTTTTTTTTCTTTTAAAACGAAGAAACCTTCCAATGATTCAGATGAAAGACTAGGATTCTTACAGGTATTAAGGGGAGTTGGGAAAAAAACAACAAGTTCAATGTCATCAAATTTTTCATCTAAATCCACAGAAGCCCAACGGAAGTAGCACATTTTCAATTTTAATTTCAAAGAATAATCAACCAAAAATCCTACTCAAAGAAAATATACTTCAGGGATTATGATGAAATTAAATTTTAGTTGAATCTTTAAATTCAACTAAAATAAGTTGTCATGGGGCACCTGGGTGGCTCAGTGGGTTAAAGCCTCTGCCTTCGGCTTGGGTCATGATCTCAGGGTCCTGGGATTGAGCCCCATATTGGGTTCTCTGCTCATCAGGGAATCTGCTCCCCACCCCCTCTCTCTCTGCCTGCCTCTCTGCCTACTTGTGATCTTGGTCTGTAAATAAATAAAATCTTTTAAAAAATAAAAATAAGTTGTCATAAGCAGGCCTACTCTAAAAGATAGCTAAGAAAAGTTCTTCTAACACTAAGGCAATGATGGAACAAGACTCTCAGAATATCAGGGATGAAGAAAGAACAAGGCAAAAGGTAAAAATATGGGTAAATACAGGGGCACCTGGGTGGGCCAGTGGTTTAAGCTTCTGCTTTCAGTTCAGGTCATGATCTCAGGATCCTGGGATCAAGCCCCGCATCAGGTGCTCTGCTCAGGGGAAGCCTGCTTCCCCCTCTCTCTCTGCCTGCTTCTCTGCCTACTTGTGATCGCTCTCCCTCTCTCTGTCAAATAAATAACTAAAATCTTTTTTAAAAAATATATGGGTAAATATAACAAAATGTTCTTCCATTATGTTTTCTAAATTATGTCAAATTTTTTATTTTATAATATTGTTTGACGTGGTTCTTAATATATGTATAAGAAATATTTAGAGTAATTAATGTTGGTGGCGTGAGTGGTAAAGGAACATAGATGGAAGTAATATTTCTATACTTTAGTCAAACTGGTAAAATGCTGACACCAGTAGTTTGCAACAAGTTACATAAATTATGTACTATGTATAGCAACCACTAAAACACACACACACACACACACACAAAACACTATGGATAAATCAAAGTAAAATCCTAAATAGTGTTCAAGAAGTTCGCAGGAAGGCAGGAAAAGTGAAATAGGAATGAAAAACAGAGAGAGAGGGGGCCTGGGTGGCTCAGTTGGTTAAGCAACTGCCTTCAGCTCCGGGCATGCTGCTGGAGTCCAGGATAGAGTCCTACATCAGGCTCCCTGCTCAGCAGGGAGTCTGTTTCTCCTGCTGACCTCTCTCCTCTCATGCTCTCTCTCTCTCCAATTCTCTCTCTCTCTCTCTCTCTCAAATGAATAAATAAAATCTTTAAAAAAAAGAAAAAAGGGATAATAAAAATAAGCAATAAAATGGTAGGATTTTGCTTTAACCTATCAATAAGTACATTAAACGTAAATGGTATAAATCACATCAATTTAAAAACAATATCAGAATAGATGCTCCAGTGTGGCTCAGTGGGTTAAAGCCTCTGCCTTCAGCTCAGGTCATGATCCCAGGGTCCTGGGATTGAGCCCCACACCAGGCTCTCTTTTCAGCAGGGAGCCTACTTTCCCGTCTCTCTCTGCCTACTTCTCTGCCTACTTGTGATCTGTCTGTCAAATAAATAAAATCTTTAAAAAAAATCAGAATGAATTTAAAAGAAAAAAAAGGGGGGGGAGCAAACAATATGCTATAACCAAGAAACTCACTTCAAATATAATGATACAGGTAGATTGAAAGCAAAAGGTTAGAGCTTTCTAACATGTCATACAAAAGTCAATCAAAAGAAAGCAGGAGTGGCTTTATTAATATCAGATACAGTAGATTTCAGAGCAAAGAAAAACAGAACAATATTACATAATGATACAACAATCAACCCATCAAAGAAATTTTAATAAAAAGATCATATGCCCCAAACAACAGACCTTTAGAATATAGGAAGGAAAACCAGTAGAACTGAAAGAAGAAATAAGTAAGTATTCAATTACAAAGGGATATTTCAACAGTCTGCTCAAGAAGCAGACAGAAAATCAGCAAGAAGAACTTAATACCATTGACCAACTAGAATCTAACTACATTTATGGAACACTCCACTCAGCAACTAAGTAATACACATTTTTATGAAGCGCCTGTGAAATATTAACCAAGATTGACCATATCTTGAACTATAAAATGAAAACAACAAATTTAAGACAACTGAAATTATATCAACTATGTCCTCATACTTTATCAAACTCATACTCAATCAAACCAGAAATCTGTAGCACAGCAAAAATAAATTCTTTAAACACTTGAAAATTAAACACACTTATAAATAATCCATGGGTCAAAGAGGAAATCTCAAGGAAAATTTCAAAATATATACTGAAAATACAATATATACTCAAGAGAATGTAGAAAAACTATATCTGTCATACTTCGCTGGTGGGAATGTAAAATGTTGCAGCCACTCTAATTTGGTCCTTTTATTCTAAAAAACCACATGTACACTTACCATATGACACAACAATTATCTTCTTATAGCACTTTTTCTTTTTCCATTTTTCCCAGAAAAAGGAAAACTTAACTGCTACACAAAAACCTGTTCACAAATGTTCATTGCAGCTTTATTTGTAATAACCTAAACTGGTAAACATCAAAATTTCCGTCAATAGGTGAAGGTTAAACAAATTGTGGTATATCCATACTGTGAAATACCACTCAGCAATAAGAAGGAATAAAACTACAAAAACATGGAACATTATGGACAGATCTCAATGGAATTATGCTGAGTGAAAAAAAGCCAATCTCAAAATGGTCAGGTCATATCGTGACTGTTTATACAACATTCTTGAAATGACAAAATTATAGAGATGATGAACACATTAGTGATTGCCAGTAATTAGGGATAAGATGGGGGAGTGAGTATGACTTTAAAACATTAGTAAGAAGGATCATCGTGGTGATAGAACAGTTTATTCTGTATCTTGACTGTGATACTTCACAGTGATTACTTCAATTTACACATGTGATAAAACTGCATAAAACTACACACACACACACACATGAATGCATGTAAAACTACCGAAATGCTAAGGTCTGTTGATTGTACCAATGTGAATTTCTTCATTTTTTAAAATATTTTATTTATTTATTTGACAAAGAGAGAGAGACCACAAGTAGGCAGAGAGGCAGATGGGGGTTGGAGGGTGGGAAAGCAGGCCCCCTGCTGAGCAGAGAGCCCAATGCAGGGCTTGATCCCAGGACCCTGCGATCATGACCTGAGCCAAAGGCAAAGGCTTAACCCAATGAGCCACCCAGGCGCCCTAGTTTCTTCACTTTGATATCGTTTTATAGTTACTTAGAACACTATCAGTGGAAAAACCAGACAAAGTTTGCACAGGACCTCTGTGTACTATTTTTGTAAACTCTTGTGTATCTAAAATTAATTTGGAAAAAAAAAAGTATTTAAAAATTCATCTTGTGAGAGGCTGGCCCTGATCCTAGAGTTGTAAGTTTAAGCACCACATTGGGCATAGAGCTTACTTAAATTTGAAAAATTATCTTGCCAATAATACCTACATTAAGACATTGCCACTCTTGTAAAAAACTGATTCTGGACTCTATTCTGTTTCACTGGGATATTTGTCTACCCATATATTGTGCCAATACCACAATGTCTTTATGTAGATTTGTGATGTCTTGATATCTGGTACAATAAGTCCTCTAGCCTTGCTTTACTTTTAATAGATTGTCTTAGGTATTGATGATTCTTTGAACTTCCATATAAATTTTGAAATCAACTTCCACCCCCCAAAAAAGCTACTTAGATATTTTTTTAGAACTGAATTAAATTATCAATATCCAATCCTTTACCTATATTAAATCTTCTAGTTCATAAATATTTTACATCTAGCCATTTAAGTCTTTACAAATCAATCTTAGTGATATTTTGTACCTTTTTAGGGTAGAGATTTTTTATATAATTTATTGGACTTATCCTTATATATTTGTTAACTTTGAAATTATTTGTTTCTGAAATATATATGGAAACACAATTTTGTATATTTTTCTGATATCTGGAAACTGATAATTTCGCTTTTTTCCTGTAGTTTTATTTGTGTGTTCGTTTGAATTTTCTACATACCTAGTCTTGTTATCTATGAATAATGCTAGATTCGTCATTTTGCATTTTATGTCTTTTTCTTATGTATTTATAGCTCACATATTTTATTACACCACCTAACTTCTGTATTATTTTAAATAGAAATAATGAGACATCCTGTTTCCCAATCTTGGGGGAAAGCTTTCAATATTTCATCATTATATTGGTGCCTGTTAATAGCGTTTTTTATTTGTGTTCTGGTTTGGGTAGATATTCTCAATCAAATTAAGGAAATTCTATTCCTGTGTGCCAAGAGGCATTTTCCCTTTTTACTTACAAATGGGTACTTATCTTGCACTTATGGTATATTTGCATGACCTGAATTACTAGACTGTGAACCCTTGACTTAATTTAAATCACATTTGAATATATTTGTTGAGTGCCTCTAATGTGCTAGGTCATCTGCAAGGTATTGGAAATTCAGATAAACTGTCATAGAGTGGGTACTAAATGGTTCTGAAGTAGACTAAAAAAAATGACTAACTGTAAACATAATACCAAATATATATATATACATATATATATCTATCTTATTAAAACAAATTTAAACAAAATCGGATAGCAATCATTAGAATAGCTTTAATCCAAGCAAATATGCATAATTCAATTTAAACTGTTTTATCTTTCAGAGTTGGGATGATGGTTTAGCAAAGGTTGCTAAAGCATGGGCAAACAAGTGCAAATTTGAACACAACTCCTGTTTATCAATACCATATGGATGCTATTCAAATTATAAATTTGTTGGAGAAAATATCTGGTTCGGTGGATTACGCATATTTTCACCAAAATCTGCTATTACTGCTTGGTTTAATGAAACTGAGTTCTATGATTATGATAACCTATCATGTTCCAAAGTTTGTGGCCATTATACACAGGTAAATATTTAACATTTTGTTGATTAGTTCTTATTTATGCACCTTTTAACAAAAGACAAATTTTTAAGCATTTTCTTTCGAGCTTCCTTTAAGTATCTAAAAAAGCACTTTCATTTGGAAGATAATTATACTGGGAATAGATTTCTATATACTAGAATTTTGGTTTGTTTGTTTGTCTTGTTTTTCTGGACTTTAAAAATCTTACTCCACAGTCATGTCACAGTGGAGTAAGATTTTTAAAGTCTCATCTCATCTGCATTGTTTCCAACAAGAAACCTACTATAATCTTTTCTTTATTCCTTTGTACTTTATGTGTCTTTGCTCTTTTACAATTCTTCCTTTATTACAAGTCGTGAGCAATTTCATAATAATGCACTGAAGTTTTCTTCATGTTTTCTCTGTTGAAGTTTACTGAGCTTCTTGGGACTGTGGGTCTACAGTTTAAATCAAATGTTGAGAAACGTTTGCCATTATTTCTTCAAATATTTCTGTCATTCTCACTTGCTACCCTCTTCCCAGAGTTGTTACTCATGCAGAAAGCCACTTGAAGTTTTCCATAGTTGACTGATGTTCTCTTCTCTCTTTTCCTGATTTTTTTCTTCTGTGACTAAATTCACATTCATTTAAAATAAATGCTTTATTTTTAAGTTCATTAATTAATAAATAATTGTACCCTGTATATCTAATCTTTCATCTAGGATTTTAATCATATAGAATACAGTTATAATCATTATTTTGATTTTTTCCTTCCCAATTCTAGCATCTAGGTTAGTTGTGGGTTAGTTTCAATGGACTGATTTTCCCTCTTCATTATGGTCCATATTTTCTTGCTTCTTATCATGCTGCTGGGTAAATTTAATATATTCCCAAATTTATAAATTTTGCTTTGTTGAATGCAGGATTTATTTATATATCTCTAAATATTCTTGAACTGTCTTCTGGGATACAGTTATATTACCTAAAATTTTTTTAATTTTTTTTTTGGTTCTTATAAAGCAAGACTCCTGTGCATACTCTACCAATGCCCCAGAAATTGGTATTTTCCAGTGTGGCTAGTAGGAACAGCCTCGAATCCTGGGCCTGTTTAAGTCTTCACATCCTTCTTCTAGTTTTTATAGGTGGTTCTTTCCCAGGCGTCGGGTAATTTCTTCACATACATTCTGATTAATGCTCTGCTGAATTGATGATGATGACTTTCTGTAGATCTCTACAGTTGTATCATGGTGAAATTTTCACCTCCCCACTACTGTATTCTCTAAACTCCTGCCTCCTTGGTCTCCCCAAACTCTCAGCTATGCCTCTCAATTGTGAGAATCCATCAAGCATCTGCTGGTTTTCCCAGATGCTTCCTCCCATCCCACCCCCGCCCCGCCCAGCCATGGCATGAAAACTTTCTCAAAGCAATAATCTGGGACAATTGTACAGCTGGATCCTCTCCCCTGAACTCACAAAAGGCATTATCCTTTTCAAGATACCAGTGTCCAGTAACTTTATTTCACATTATTTTCCCAATTATTCTCATTATTTTGGTAGGAATTTTTGCTGAGAAGTCAAAGTTGTTTTTAAGCTAAACCAGTCTTAAAAATGTCACTGAACTCTTGGAAGCTCAATTTAAGCAATAAAAAAGGACTTTCTTCTCCAAACTTACTCATCTGTATAAGACATATTAGTATATCGTGACTTAAAGCAAGTCCTTTTTATCAGAGGAGCTCTGACCAAAGAGATTAGCAACTTCCATGCTCCCCTTCTATTCATTCCTTGCCCAACAACAGGACACTATAAATCTGGAAACCCTTCTCAGGACAGATGTCTGCAAAGAATATGGTTTGGCTACTGCTAGGAAAATCAAAAGAATGGAATCCAAATGTTAGGTGTACTGATAACAAGCAGAATGTAATACCCCTAATATGCCATCAAGACTAATTCAAGAGCCTTTATATAATCCTTCGTCTCTCTTTTGCTTCAAGTCAAAAGGAACCTGTTTCCAAATACTCCTTCTCTGCTATCATTGCAACATCAAAATTGTAAGCTCACTTCACACTGACTAATTTACACATATGCTTAAATAATTAGAAATGAGTTCCTTCTTTCTACTTGTTCAGCAACTACATCTTGCTTTATGTTCTAAACAAAATGAGTTAAAAATTTCCTGCATTTACTGTTTGCTGACATTCATATTGAAGTTACAATCAGTGTTCATGTTGTCACATCTAGTCCCTTTAATGAAAGTAATATATTATAAAACAGAATAATAGAATAATAACTTTGTTACATTAAGCAAATAGAATTTCATGGAGTAGCCATATACTCATGAACCAAATTTTAAAACAAGATTTCTTGGAAAATATATATACTTGCGGTTGTATGGCATATTAACTTTTTGAAACATCCTAAAGGAAAAGGATCTTTTAAGAATCAAGCACAACTGATGTCAATCTCTTAAGCTACACACATGGTTAGAAGCAAAACTCATCTCTTCTCTCTTACTCTTCTCTCATCTGTTACCATTATTAAAGAAACAGTAGCCTTCTTCACTCTTTTCTCTCTCTCCCCTGTCTAGTTTTCCATAGGAGTCATCTTCCTTTTGATAACTTTGCTATTCTTTCCAACTAGACAAAAATAAAGATACGCCATCTCTGTGACAAGTATGTTTTGCAGAAGACTCATTACATTCTTAATCTCTATCCTTATCTGTCTCTTGTTTACTTAACAAAGGTAAGAATATGGTTAAGACCACAAAATTTAAAACATGATCATAAATGAAGTAAAATTTTTCTGAGAAAAAGAAGTTTTTATTATTTTCATTTATAGTCTGACTTTAATATCATTTATATAATATGCCCATGGAGGAAATTAAAATACATTTCATAAGTCATCTAGAAAAAAACATAATTTTGTTTTTATGTTATATCCTCCTTTCAATTTATGCAAATTAACAGTGAGGAAAACCTACTTAAATAGACCTCAGGAAAATAGCCTTAACAAAATAATTGTTTTAAAATTAATATTAAAAATTAAGAAAATAAATAGAGAGTAAATAGTTATGTGCATTCATTTTTGGTAGCATGACAAAGACTATACCTGCTCCCATAATGCATTGTTTGTATAAAGTTGTTTGGCATATTTTATTTTAAAATTCTTTCCTTTGTAGGTAGTTTGGGCCGATTCATATAAAGTTGGTTGTGCGGTAACAGTATGTCCTGGATTTGAGGGATATGAAACTGCAATGTTCATATGCAACTATGCACCTGCGTAAGTTATTTTGCTATTAAAAATATTTTAACTTAAAATACATGTTAAGAATTGTTCCCAAAATAGATTAGAACCTTACACTAAAGTGACAAGTATTTTTTTTAAGATTTAATTTATTTATTTGTCAGAGAGAGTGAGAACAGGCAGAGGCAGAGGGAGAAACAGGCTCTCTGCTGAGCAAGGAGCGCGATGTGGGACTCGATCCAAGGATGTTGGGATCTTGACCTGAGCCGAAGGCAGCTGCTTAACCGACTGAGCCACCCAGGCATCCTGGGGACAAGTATATTTTTAATAAATTTGAAGTCTCTCTCTGTAGCGCAACTAAAAAAATACAATAAAATAGAAGGTGGTGAGAGAACATTACCTTATATAAAAAATTATTCCTATTATGAAATACTTAAATTTGAGAATGAAAATTATGGAAAATGTTTAACTTAAAATAAGAGAATATAAAATACATTGCCCCAGTAATATCTAAATACTTGGAACACAGAAGAGGTTGGCAGATGCTTCTCTAATATGACATAATTGAGATGAGTAAATGATTGAGAATGACAGTGAAATGCACATTCTTCTAAGAAAAGAATATCATAATTTTTAATAATTGCATATCTAAATGGAAATACAACATGAGCCTAATGGGAGTCCCCAAAAATGAAAATCTGGAACTCTAAGCCCAATAGATCTATACAAGGAAGAAAATAAAAATCAGTTAATAGTCCAACTCTTTTAAGAACCGAAAATTTTTTTTTAAGTACAAAAGTTAAAAACACAGGAAAAGAATAAAATATACATAATTTGCAAAAAGGATCTGAGATATGCCGAAATGGCTATGGAGAAGTACAAATGTGTATATCTCTGTGTTTTCTTTGGTTGCCTCTCAATCAGTAACAAAAACAAAAATGACAAATGCATACTTTAAAATGTCAGGCAAAGTTCAGTTTTTATAAATACCATAGAAATTGCAGAACTACTGAATACTTACTTATTACCATCCAAAATAGAATATATAAGGAAAAAGAATCCTAAAAAGATAAAAAGACACTGTTATCTGTGAGATAATTTAGGCAGAATTGATTTCCTGGAAGAGGCAGGCCAGAAAAATATTTTAAGAAATATGGCCCAAAACTTTCCAAGCTTAAGGAAAATTATAAACTCACAGAACAAGAAGGCTAACAAATCCCAAGACACAAGAAACATCAAGAAAACTGCACCAACTCACCTTATAATAAAATATTTCAGGGGACACCCAGGTGGCTCAGTTGGTTAAGCAACTGCCTTTGGCTCAGGTCATGATCCTGGAGTCCTGGGATTGAGTTCTGCATCAGACTGCCTGCTCAGCGGGGGACTCTGCTTCTCCCTCTGACCCTCGCCCCTCTCATGCTATCTCTCTCAAATAAATAAAATCTTTTAAAAATTTTTTTCAAAAAAAGTAATAATGAGAAAATCTTAAAAGCTGCTGGAGAACTAAGACACATTACATACAGAGGGACAAAGATAAGGATGACAGCAGATTTCTCAGTGGAAGTAATGTCAGAGAGAAAACAGCAATATCTTTAAATACTGAAAGAAAAAAAAACTGTCCACTGAGAATTCTATGTTTTGAAAATATATTTTAAAATTAAAAGAATAGGTTTTTTCAAACCATTGGAAATATTAACTACATGAGGAATATATAGGATGTTTTTCTTATTATTTAATTCTCTTCCAAGGATAATTGTTTAATCAAAGATAATAGCAATGCATTGTGAGAGTCACAACTACATAAAATTAAAATATGTGATAACTATAGGATAAAGGCCAAAAGAGAAAAATCTAAGTATATTAAGGTTCTTTTACTCTGTTAAGTGCAGTAATTTAAATTGACTGTGATAAGTAAAAGATGCATACTATAGGCTCCAACTACTTAAATAATAAAATTAGTTATAGCAAAGGCATCAACAAAGCAGGTAAAATTAGATTTTAAAAAATATTCACTTAATCTAAAGAAAGGCAGAAAAAAGAAAAAGGGGAATGGACAAGAACCGAGGAGATGACTAAAATAAATAAGATGATAACCTCAAACCTAACTATATCAATAATCACATGAGGGGTGCCTGCTGACTTTTCCAGACACTTTCAGCTCAGATCATGATATCACATTCATGAGATCAAGACCCATGTTGGGCTCCACATTCAGCATGGAGTCTGCTTGAGATTCTCTCTCTCCCTCTCCCTTTGCTCCTCCGGCCCCACACATGTTCACTATCTCTCTCTCTCTCTTTCAAAATAAATAAATAAAATATTTTTTTAAAATAATCACATCAAATTTAAATGATACAAACATCAATAGAAAAGGCACAGATTCCAAGATTAGATAAGAAATCAAGTACCAATTACATGCTGTCTACAAAAGCACACTTTATTTTTTTGTGTGATTTTATTTTTAAGTAATCTTCATACCCAATGTGGGGCTCAATCTCACAACCCTGAGATCAAGAGTCACAAACTCCACTGACTGAGCCAGCTACATGCCACTACACAAACACAGTTTAAATATAAAGACAGAAGTAATGAAAAATCAACCCAAGAAAAAATATGTAAAGAACATAAGTACATGGAGGTTAAATAACATGCTATTAAACAATGAATTGGTCAACCAAGAAATAAAAGAAGAAATATAAAAAATACATGAAGACAAATGGAAAATGAAAACACAATAGTCCCAAATCTTTGGGATACAGCAAAAGCTATTCTAAGAAGGAAGTTTATAGCAAGACAAGCCTACTTTGAGAAGCAAGAAAAATCTCAAATAAACAACTTAACCTAACACCTAACAAATTAACCTAACACCTAAAAGAGCTCAAAAAGGAAAACACAACTCAAAACCAGCAAAAGAAAGGAAATAATAAAGATTAGAGAAGAAATTAATGAGATAGAAACTAAAAACCAAACCAAAACAAAAAGAACCAATAGAACAAATCAATGAAACCAGAAGCTTGTTCTTTGAAAAGATAAACAAAGTTGATAGACCTTTAACCAGACTCACAAAAAAAAAAGAAAGAAAGAAAGGAAGACTCAAATAAATAAAATCATAAATGAAAGAGGAGAAATAACTGATACCACCAAAATACAAAGGATTATAAGACAATATTATGAGAATCATATGCCAACAAATTAGACAACCTAGAAGAAATGGATAAATTCCTAGAAACACATAACCCACCAAAACTGAAGCAGAAAAAAATAGAAAATTTGAACAGACTGATTGCCAGTCATGAAATTCAACCAATAATCAAAAACTCCCAACCAACAAAAGTTCAGAACCAGATAGCTTCACAGGCAAATTCTACCAAACATTCAAAGAAGAGTTAATACCTAGTCTTCTCAAACTATTCCCCCCAAAAAGAAGGAAAACTTCCAAATGCATTCTATGAGACTATTACCTTGATACCAAAACCAGATAACAAAACCAAAAAAAAAAGAGAACCATGAACCAATAACTCTGATGAACATAGATTAAAAAATTCTCAACAAAATATTAGGAAACGGAATCTAACAATACATTTAAAAAATCATTCATCACAATCAAGTGGGATTTATTCCTGAGATACAAAGGTGATTTGGTATTCACAGATCAATATACTTGTGTCACATGAGTAAGAGAAAAGATTAAAAAAAAGGTTGTATCAATAGATGCAGAAAAAGTACTTGACAAAGTACAACATCTATTCATAATTTTAAAAAAAGACCCCTCAACAAAGTTGGTTCAGAGGGAACATACCTCAACATAATAAAGGCCATATATGAAAAACTCACAGCAAACATCATACTCGATGGTAAAAAGAAAACTGTGAGTTTTTCTCCTAAAATCAGGAATAAGACAAGGATATCCCCTCTCAGCACTTTATTCAACATAATACTGGAAGTCCTAGACACAGCAATCAGATAAGAAAAAGAAATAAAAGGCTTTCAAATAGGTGAGGAAAAAGTAAAACTTTCACTATTTTCAGATATGACACAATACATAGAAAACCCTAAACTCCACCAAAAAACTACTAGAACTGATAAATGAATTCAGTAAGGTTGCAGGATACCAAACCAATGTACAAAAATCTATTGCATTTCTATACACTAATAATGAAGTAGCAGAAAAAGGAATCAACATTGACAAAAATCTTATTTACCTTAACACCAAAAATAATAAGGGGAACCTAGGTGGCTCAGTTGGTTAAACATCTAACTCTTGATCTCAGCTCTGGACTTATTCTCAGGTATGTTCAACACCATGTTGAGCTTAAAAATAATACAATAATAATAAAAGCATCCAGGAACTTAACCAAGGAGATGAAAGACTATAAAACATTGATTAAAGAAACAGAGGACACAAAGAAATGGAAAGACATTCCATTTCATGGATTGGAAGAACAAATATTGTTAAAATGACTATGCTACCCAAATCAATCTACAGATCTGATGTAGTCATTATCCAATACCAACAGCATTTTTTACAGAGCTAGAACAAATAACCCTAAAGTTTGTACAGAATTACAGAAGACCTCAAGTGGCCAAAGCAATCTTGAAAAAGAAGACCAAAACTGGAAGTATCACAATCCCAGATTTTAAGATCTACTACAAAGCTATAGTAATAAAAACAGTATGGTACTGGCATAAAAAGACAAAGAAGAGGGAGCCCAAAAGTAAACCCAAAATTATATAGTTAATCTTTGACAACAAAGCAAGAATATGCAATGGGAAAAGTGTCTTCAATAAATGGTGTTGGAAAAACTGGACAGCTACATGTAGATGAATGAAACTGGACCACTTTCTTACACCATACACAAAAATAAACTCAAAATGGATTAGGTACATAAACATGAGACCCAAAAACAAAAATTGTAGAAGGGAGCACAGGTAGTAATTTTTCTGACCTCGGCCATAGCAACATTTTTCTAGATATGTCTCCTAAGGCAAGAGAAACAAAAGTAAAAAACTATTGGGGGACTGTATTAAAATAAACAGCTTCAGCACAGTCAAGGAAACAATAAAACTAAAAGACAACCTAATGAATGAGAGAAGGTATTTGCAAATGATGTATCTAATAAAAGGTTAATATCCAAAATGTATAAAGAACTTACACAATGCAACACACACACAAAACCAAAAATGGGTCAAAGAAAAAAAAATGGGTCAAAGATAGAAACAGGCATTTCTCCAAAGAAGACAGACATGTGGCCAACAGACCCATGAAAAGATGCTTAACATCACTTATAACCAGGAAAATGAAAATCAAAACCATAATGAGATATCACCTCACACTTGTCAGAATGGCTAAAATCAAAAACTCATGAAACATGGGGCACCTGGGTGGCTCAGCATGTTAAAGCCTCTGCCTTTGGCTCAGGTCATGATCCCAGGATCCTAGGATCCAGCCCCACATCGGGCTCTCTGCTCAGCAGGGAGCCTGCTTCCTCCTCTCTCTCTGCCTGCCTCTCTGCCTACTTGTGATCTCTGTCCATCAAATAAATAAATAAAAATCTTAAAAAGTACTCATGAAACAAATAGTGTTGCTTAGGATGTGGAGAAAAAAAGAACCCTCATATGCTACTGGAGGGAACATAAACTTGTATAGTCACTGTGGAAAACAGCATGGAGGTTCCTCAAAAAATTAAAAATGGAATTACCATATGATCCAATTATTCCAATACTGACTCTTGATTTTGTCTCATGTCATGATCTCAGGGTTGTGAGAGAGACCTGCATCACGTTCCACACTGAGCATGAAATCTGCTTAAGGTTCTTCACCCTCTCTCTCTGCCCTTCCTCCAATACTCATACATGCAGTCTCATGTGTGTTCTCTCTTTTCTCTTACAAAAAAAAAAAGACAATAGGGTTAATCAATCAAGAGGCAATCTGGTGAAATGGAAAAATTCCTCCAAGGACACAAATTGCAAAGGATAAATGAAATAAGGAAAACCATAGAGCTGTGAATATATGTATAAAAATCCTAAACAAAATTTAGCATTTGAATCCATCAATATGGTAAAAGGCTAAGAGACCTTTTTAAATGGAATTTATTCCAGGAATATAGAGGTGGCTTAACATTCTAAATACATCAATCAATGTAATTTACTGCATTAATCAACACAAAAATAAAGATCACATGATCATCTCAATAGATTGAGAAAAAGCTAAACATTCATTCCTGATATAAGGTCTTAGAAAACTGGGAATAGAAGGTAACTTCTTAAACCTAATAAAGGACAGCTGTGAAAAATCTATATGTAATATTACACCAATAGTAATAAAAAATTTCTCTGAAGTACCAGGAAGTAAATATATTAAGCTTTGCATGCCATATATATTGTTACCTTCATCTTTGCTTTCATTTTGTTTTAAATAACCCAATAAAAATATTTAAAAAATTAATTTGCTTTCAGACTGCACAGAAGCAGGCCAGACTTGGCCTATGGGTCATAATTTGCTGACTTCTAGTTTGTAAGTCTATATTAAAAAAAAAAAACTGAAAATTTTTCCAAAACTAGTAAGTGAACTTAGTAATTTCAGGATACAAGATCAATATATAAAACTCAGTTACATGTCTGTACACTAGCAATAAATAATCATAAATCAAAAAAACAATACCATTTATAACAGCATCAAAAAAATAAAAATTATCTAGGAATAAACCTGGCAAAAAACATGAAAGACTTCTACACTGAAAACTATACAATATTCATGACAGAAATTAACAAAGATACAAATAATTGGAGATATTATATGCTGTTAATGAATTAAGACTCGATATTGTCAAGACATAATTTTTATGAATTGATCTATAGACTCAATATAATTCAATACAAATTCCAGATTTTTATGGAAGAAATTGACAAACTGATCACAAATTTCATATGGAAGTGAAAAGGACTTTTAAACCCAAATCAACTCTGAAAAAAAATTTTTTGAAGGGCTAACACTATTTTTTTTTAATTTTAATTTTTTATTTTTTGAGAGAAGAGAGAAGAAGCATAGGGAGAGGAAGAAGCAGACTCCCTACTGAGCAGGGAGCCCAACGCCAGGCTCCATCCCAATACCCTGAGATCATGACATGAGCTGAAGACAGATGCTTAACTAACTGACCCACCCAGATGCCGTAGAAAGGCTAACACTATTGTTTTCAAGAATTACTAATGCTAGAGTAATCACAACAACTGATATACAGTTAAACAAATAGATCAGTGGAACAGAATGTGGAGTCCAGAAATAAACCTATACATGGTGGTCAACTAATTTTCCCAAAATGCACAAAGGCAATGTAGTGGGAAAACATTTTTTTAATAAATGGTACTGGTACTGTTTGTCATTCATATATAAAAACAAAAGCAAACTCAGGTCTATACAACATACAACCTATAATAATTAACTCAAAATGGATCATAAACCTAAATGTAAAACCCAAAATTGTAAAACTATTAGAAGAAAACACAGATGAAATCTTTGTGACCTTAAAATAGCCAGATTTTTTTAGCTATCACATCAAAACCATGACCCATAAAAGAAATAATTTGGATTTCATTAAAATTTAAAATTAATGCTATTCAAAGACACTGGTAAGAGAATAAGAAAACAACCTACTGTAGACTAGAAGAAAGTCTTTGTAAAGCTTATCTAAAAAATGGCTTATATCAAGAATATAGGATGAACCCTGACAATTCAATATTAGAAAAACTTAAAACTCAGTTTTTTTTTAATGGACAAAAGATTAACAAAGAAGACATGCAGATGGCAAATAAGCACATGAAAAAATGCTAAACATCATTAATCATTAGGAAAACACAAATTAAAACCACAATGAATGTCATTACACAATTAGAATGGTTAAAGACTGGCCAATCCAAGTCCTGACAAGGAAGTGAAGCAACCAGAATTTTCAACACTCTGGTAGAAATATAAAGTGTTACAGTAACTTTGTATAACCTGTGTGGAAGTTACTTAAGAAGTAAAATATGCATCTACCATATGATCTATTCATTCCTTTTATCCAAGGAAATGTAGGTCCATGTTAGGTCCATGTAAAGACTTATATATGAAAATTCAAAATGTGCATAGTAACTGTATTTGGAATAAACCAAATGTCCATCTACAAATGGATAAATTGCCACATATTTTTAATGGAATACTACTGGTGTTATTAATGTTTTTCTTTGTGTACTCTGGGTAATTAACACTTTTTAAAGCCTTCCACAGATACAGAGATGGGGAGGAAAGCAGTTTGTTAAAATGTAGCCACTTATTTTCTTGAAAAGCAGGCATAATAGTTACCAAGTCTTATTGATACATCACCAAGAGAACTAGATAAGAACTATGGTACTGAACATAAAGCATATGTTTCTCCTTGCAATTTAAATTTTTATTGTATTTACAAAATCAAGTGATAATCAGTGTTTACAATAAGAATTTTGTAACTGTCAGCATGCATAATTACACGGGGTTCACATCTAATTTGTATTTTACAGAATATTCAAGTATATAACTGCCACATGGATTAGGGACATCCTGTAAACAGTTTTAATTGTTTCCTTTTACCAAAAAAAAGGAGCCTAAAATTGGGACCAAAGTTATTTTTCCTTTCAAACATTCATGAGTGAGTGACCAAAACAACTTGCATAAATTCATGCACAACATTAGAGAAATTAATATCCATTTGGCTAATCAATTATTCTCTTTTTACAGAGGAAATTATCAAAATCAACCTCCTTACACTAAAGGAATATCCTGCTCTTTGTGTGCAGAAGAAGAAACTTGTATAAAGAACCTCTGCGGTAAGCAAAAAGGAAAAAAATAATCATAACATTCTATTTGGAGACCAGTTTCCATAAATTAATTGTATTTTAAAGTTTGGATCCTCAAGTATATAAGGAATTACTGACTATATTCCTCTTTGCTGCTATATGGTGATAGAAATCATTGGTCATAAATTACCATATTTAAACTCAGATGATCCCTCCCTACTTCACTGATTATTTTTCCTCTCAAGCTTAAGGACACACAGGAGTAAGGTATAACTGTGATCCAGTTTGCTACGATACTAAAAATATCTGTTCATCGAAATGTTTCTTATTTGTAATTGCTCTCAATCACTTCCGTTTATTAGTTATTATCAAAATAGTGACTCACGTAGAAATAATACATTAATCAATGTGCAAATTAATTGTGATTTAAAGCTAATATGTTTCTCCTCCATTTTCAATCTTTTGGTTCTCAGAACAAAGATTTTTTTTTAAAGATAAGTGCATAAATTCTTGATTGAAAAAATTTTCAGTGAAACAGCAAAGAGAGGAGATCATCTGAAAACTAAAAAAAAAAAAAAAAAAAGAAGAAGAAGATGATGATGATGATTTGGTGCCATGAGAGAAAATAGACACAAAAATAATGCATATTAAATGATTTCATTTATATAAAGTTCAAATATTGGGCAAAACTAATCTACATTTGGAGTCAGGATAGTGGTTATCTTTAGTGACCAAAAAGGAGTTAATTAAATAGAATAGGTTACAAGAAGGTCTTTCTATAATTATGCTATGTTTACCTACATGTGTTCACTTTGTAATAATTTCCATTTATGAGGCATGTATACTTTCATATTGATATTTACTTCAGTTAAACAATGAATTAGAAGTATTAGAATAATTTTAAATTTCATTCAAAGCAGTTTAAGAAATAAATTCATTGTATATCTCCTATTTGCAAACTAATGTTTTTTAGTTAAAGGGACATAAAGATAACAATGATACACTTTTTTTTTTTTTTTTTACCTTCCCCTTCCTGCCCAGTATCCAAGCCACTGTCATTTCTTGCCTGAGTTAGTAATCTCCCACTTCTCTTCCTTCTCCAAACTGTTTCTACAGAAAGAAAATCCAGGTCAAATTGTTTTCTTAAAATTCCTCAGTTGCTTCTTACTCCAGTTAAAGAAAAATATGATTCTATTCCAAGGCCAGTAAGTCCAGTTATGATCACTCTGGCTCTTGCTTTTCTCCTCTACTACTTTTGTTGCTGTTGTTGGTATCCTCCCTTTGACACACTAAGTTCCATGATTACCAGCTTCAAACACTCCAAACTCTTTCTGCAATCTCCAGCATCTCGATCACCTGGTCTGTTTCTAGTATCAAGATTGTTTGGTTTTCTCTTCGTTTTGGTAACATGCTCTTTTTCTTGGTGTGGAGAATTATCTTTAAAGATGGCGACTAATGATTCCTCCCTTCCTTTACATATATGCCACTCCTCCCAAGAAAGTGGAGAATATTTCTCCTCCTCCTCCTCCTGAAAGAGGTCCTAATATTATTGCCAGTTCTGGCCCTACCCTTTAGAAGATACTTGCAGCTTCTGCTTTTGCTCTGTTGGAATCCTCCCAGAATTTCAGTTCCACACTTTCCTACTGGAGAGGTCTCACGGAGAAAGGCCTTGGAACAGGAGAGGTCAATTTTCTATTTCAACCCCCATCTGAGCTCTAGCTAAATGCAATTATGTCATTGAGTCCTGAAGACACTACATAGAGCAGAGTAATTGTCTTGTAGAGCCAGCCAATCCAGATAATTGTAATAAATAATAATAAATCTTTATTGTTTTAAGCCGTTGTTCTGGAAGTTTGTGTCACAGCAGTATACTGCAAAAACACTTGGTATATGCCTAATAAGTGCCTATTAAGCAACTAACAATATGTGTAAAACAAAATGTAGGGAGTTCTACCTTTTCCTCTGCTGAACAGAGTCAAGGTTGTTCACCTTAATCCAAACACAGATTAGTCAACCCTGGGTTAGAATTCATGCAAGGCTTGGTCTACCTCTGTCTCTGTTCCAAGGGCATATATTTCCAGAGCTTTCCACTGAGAGACTGATGTGTTCACTGTTGCCTTTCCCTAAGAGGTTCTGAATTCTAATCTGCCTTACTTTAGCATTCTGAGATTACTGAAAAATCTGCTTTGCTTTCCAGAGGCTTTCAGCCTAGGATTTTAGTCCTGTTGTTCATAGCTTCAAAATTAAACAATTTAAGGGCAAAATGACCATCTTGGACTCATTCTTCCACCTTTACCTTTCACCAGGATCTTTTTTTTTTTTTTTTAAGATTTTATTTATTTATTTGAGAAATGGAGATCACAAGCAGGCAGATAGAGAGGAAGGGAAGTAGGCTCCCGGCTAAGCAGAGAGCCTGATGCAGGGCTCGATCCCAGGACCCTGGGACCATGACCTGAGCCGAAGGCAGAGGCTTTAACCCACTGAGCCATCCAGGTGTCCCTTTCACCAGGATCTTGAACTCGATTCTCCAATATTCTCTATTTAGTCTTAGAAGCCCAGCAAAAGCTCCAATGGTTTCTGTTTATCCAAAATCAGCCTCTGCCTGGGCAAAGCCCAGATTTTCAGCCCTAGACCTGGGCCCAAGATGAAATGAAATGGCTCCTGGGGTGGGAATCAGCTTTCATAATGTCAGTCCATTGTCTGTGGATCTCCAGCGCTGAAATCTTGACCCTCTAGTTTTTGTCGCTTTAGGAAATCTCTGGGTTCTTAAACATCATTTTGTTGTACTTTATTTGGATATTCTACTTTTACTTGAGGACTTTTTCTGTCATGAGCTTCTTCATCCCAAGATTCAAGCAGTTATCGACAATGAATCTCCACGACAGCACCACACAAGCTGCAAAGGTTACAATAAGCTTTGCTACCCGGTAGGAGGTGTTATCCCAACTTGTTTCTCTTCTAATTGTTCAGAAATCACGCAGCTCTTCCTCAACCTTCGCTCTTGCAATTAACCACGAGATAAGTTTATTAGTTCTACAGAGGACCTTGAAATTTTGGTTGGAATTACATATAAATATATTTGTAAAGAATTAACACCTTGGGGATGCCTGGGTGGCTCAGTCAGTTAGGTATCTGCCTTCAGCTTAGGTCATGATCTCAGGGTCCTGGAATCAAGCCCCGCATCAGGTTTCCTGCTCAGTAGTAAGTCTGCATCTTCTTCTTCTCCCTGTTCCTGTTCTTTCTCATTATCTCTGTCTCTGTCTCTGTCTCTCTCCAGTAAATAAATAAGTACATAAATAAATCAATATTAATATCTTTGCTGTGGTATGGTTCCACTTATCTAAGTCCTATGACTGTTGATTTGTGCTTTTTCCTCTTTTTTGTACAAAGAATATATAGCCAATATATAAAAATATATTGGCTATATAAAAATATATTGGCTATATATATATATATATAAGACTCTCATCATATATATATATATATATATATATATATATATCCAATACAAAAATATAAAGCCAATTTTTAGTTTTGTTGACTTCCTTTTTGAATGATGGGAGCAGATTAACAAGAGACTTTCTCCCCTTACTTTTCTGTAAGGAAACTTTATTTTTTCCTGATAACTATTATATCTAAAGCCTAGAATTATGTTCAATACAGAGTACAAACTCAAAAAGTGAATAAATGAATTAAATTAAATGAATTCTTAATAAACTATAGGATCTTGTTAAATAGAGGAAAAAATTTTAATGACAAAAAGACACAGAGTAAAATTTGGAGCAGGAGCCACACCAGAAACAAATGAGATATTTAATGGAGGGCTCTGGGTACCAAAAAGTCAACATGAGGGAATTACATTCTTTTTCACAGAATTTAAATGGACATGGCAGAATTCTACAAGTAAAGTCAACTACTTTATTTAGTTTTGTCAATTTTAGTGGTTTTTTTCCCTTCAACATGAAAGCTTCTCTAGAAATATCTGTTGACATGACTTTCTGGCAGAGGGCATCATATAGATTTTTAAACACTGCAGAATTGGGGGGAGGAAACTTTCATTTTCTTAAGTTAAACTAAGTTTAAAGCCAAACTAAGTTTCCTAAGTTTATCTTATTTAAAAAACCAGAAAAGCAAGTGAATGCCCTTAATTCTATAATTTTTTTTGTCTACTTTAGGTAATAAAGAGCTTGATGAATCTGAAAGTACGTATCAAACTATTTCAATATTGATTCAATTACTTCCTCCCCTTGAAACTAAATGGAGCTTTCAACTGTTGTGTTTTATTGACAGACTATTCAGATTGGAATCCACAAGGGACAGCACCTCAACAGATATCATGTAACCCATTGTGCCTAGTTTCTGTTCTTCTTGAGACTATTTTAATGGTCATTTATATATAAGAAAAGTTCTCAAATGTGACAATAAATAGTTTATGGCTGAACATAAAACTCTCATCAGTTTAATTCTTTAAAACTTCTACACTCTTGTCTGTTACCTAAATTTAATGTCTGATTTTAACAAAAGATGTATTGAGTATAGAAGGGTAGCAGTAAAAAAAGAAAAAAAATTTTTTTTAAATTGTTTTCTCTTTTTTTAAATTCTACATTGCATCAAGAGTCCCACTCTCTAGTTTTCTAGATTTTCATTTTAATTTTTTAATTTTTTTTAAAGATTTTATTTCTTTATTTGACAGAGAGAGATCACAAGTAGGCAGAGAGGCAGGCAGAGAGAGAGAGGAGGAAGTAGGCTCCCTGCTGAGCACAGAGCCCGATGCGGGGACTCGATCCCAGGACCTTGAGATCATGAACTGAGCCTAAGGCAGCGGCTTAACCCACTGAGTCACCCAGGCACCCTAGATTGTCATTTTTTTTTAAAGATTTTATTTATATACTTGACAGAGAGAAATCACAAGTAGATGGAGAGGCAGGCAGAAAGAGAGAGAGAGAGGGAAGCAGGCTCCCTGCTGAGCAGAGAGCCCGATGCGGGCCTCGATCCCAGGACCCTGAGATCATGACCTGAGCCAAAGGCAGCGGCTTAACCCACTGAGCCACCCAGGCGCCCCCTAGATTGTCATTTTAATTATAGGACACTTAAAGAACATTTCGGATATCAGGTATTTTCCTTATATTCCAGTAATTTCCTTTAAGAATACCATTAATATTATTCAGAAACAAAATGTTATTAAGGAAAGTTTCAGATAGCATGTAATGTCATAAAATAGTTGGAGAAATGGATGGGAAAAGATTAAATTGATTAGTTTAATTGATTTAATTAATTTAATTGATTAAAGGGAAATCAATTAAATTTTAAACCTCTGAAAAGTAAATGTATGTTCTTTTAGGAGATTTTATTTTAAAATGTGACCTTATAAAATAACAGGATACAGACAGTATAACTTTTAAAACCTACACAACTGTAGTAGAGTTAACACCACCTCTACAAACCAAAGAATCAGTCAATTCTGCCATTTCTTTTGTCTGAAGACAAAAAACAAAAACAAAAAACAAAAGAAACTATTCAATTAATTCAGTTTCAAAAATCAGTTATGTTGAATTGTTGACTTCTATGGGCTAAACTATCTAGATCTTTTTCTTCTCAACTAAAGCAATCACCAACCTCCTCAGATATAAATATTAAAAATCATTTTAAAATTTATTTTTAAACAGACAGTTTTTAGAAAGAGAGATAGAGAGAGCAAGGAGGAGAGGAGCAGAGAGAGAATGTTAAGCAGACTCCTTGCTCAGCATGGGGTCTAACATAGGACTTGATTTCATGACCCTGAAATAATGGCCTGAGAGGAAATTAAGAATTATATGCTAACTCACTAAGCCATCGAGGCACCCCCAAATGTATTTTTAACATGATTGAGAGTTATTTTGTTTATATTGCTAAATACCTAAGTATCTCCACATATGTGGATGATTATTGCTATTCTTTAAAAAAAAAAAAAAACAAATGATTTTATATTTCAAATATGTTTCTATTAGTCAAGGTTCTCCAGAAAAACAGAACCAACAGAGAGAGACAGAGACAAAGAGAGGGGAAAGATTCAATAGAATTGTCTTATATGACCATAAGCTAGCAAGTCTGAAATCTGTAAGGCAAGTTGGCAGGGTGGAAATTCAAGTAAGAGTTGCTGTTGCAGTTTTGTGTCTGAGGTCTTGGAAATCAGGCAGAATTTCTATCATGCAATCTGAAAACAGAATTCTTTCTTCAGGAAATCTCTTTGCTCTAAATGCCCTCAACTGATTGGATGCAGCCCACCCTCACATGGAGGGTAATCTGTTTTACTTAAGTCAACTGATTGTAAAGTTAATCATATCTAAAAAATAACTTTACAACGATAGCTAGAGTAGTGCTTCACCAAATACTTGCCATCATAGTCTAGCCACACTGACACATAGAGTGTCACCACAGTCTAGCCATACTGATACACTTAAAATTAACTATCACACTGCTATTTGTCATCATCTTTATAGAATCATTATCTTTTCGGTAAACTACTGCTATTTGTTTAACTATTGCATTGTTAAAATTCAGATCCATAATTACTCCTTAACTTGCAGTTTGAAATAAGTGAAAGTTAAGCTGACACATATACATATATTTTGTGTTGTCTTCCTGGATTTTTTGAATTAAATTTTTTCATGAATAATTAAAATATCCTCTGATTTTTAATATAATCATCTCCTTATCTTCTCCAGACACCTTATTCATCCAAAAGCATATTTCCTTAAATCAGATTAACTTAAGTTCTACAGAACACATAAAAAATTAATTTTTATAGATTATATTCTCTGGGGGAGGAGTCAAGATGGCAGAGAAGTAGCAGGCTGAGACTACTTCAGCTAGCAGGAGATCAGCTAGATAGCTTATCTAAAGATTGAAAACACCTACAAATCCAACGGCAGATCGAAGAGAAGAACAGCAATTCTAGAACAGAAAATCAACCACTTTCTGAAAGGTAGGACTGGCGGAGAAGTGAATCCAAAGCAACGGGAAGATAGACCCTGGGGGGAGGGGCCGGCTCCCTGCAAGCGGTGGAGCAACGGAGCACAAAATCAGGACTTTTAAAAGTCTATTCCACTGAGGGACATTGCTCCAGAGGCTAAACCGGGTGAAGCCCACACGGGGTCAGCGTGGCCTCAGGTCCCGCAGGGTCACAGAAGGATCAGGGGTGTCTGAGTGTCACAGAGCTTACAGGTATTAGAACGGGGAAGCCAGCTACAGAGACAGAGACAAGGAGTGAGCTCCCAGCTAGGGGTTACCTTGAATGGGTCGCAGGCTTGGTGAGCTTGGAGCGCAGCCGGAGGCCACGGAAACAGGAGTAATTGGGCGCGGTTCTCTGAGGGCGCACTGAGGAGTGGGGCCCCGGGCTCTCAGCTCCTCCAGGCCGGAGACCAGGAGGCCGCCATTTGTATTCCCATCCTACGAAACTCTACAGAAAATGCTCAGGGAACAAAAGCTCCCAAAAGCAAACCCGAGTGGATTACTCAGCCCAGCCCCTGGTAAGGGCGGTGCAATTCACCTGGGGCAAAGACGCTTGAGAATCACTACAACAGGCTCCTCCCCCAGAAGATCAACAAGAAATCCATCCAGGACCAAGTTCACCTACCAAGGAGTGCAGTTTTAATACCAAGGAGAGCAGCAGAATTCCGGAGGAGGAGAAAGCAAAGCACAGAACTCATGGCTTTCTCCCCATGATTCTTTAGTCTTGCAGTTAATTTAATTTTTTTTCTTTTTCAATTTTTTTCTCCTCTTCTGCTAAATTTTTTTTAACTTTTATGCTTTTCTTTTTTAACGTTTTTTAACTAGTTTATCTACTATATATATATTTTTCTTTTTTATGCTTTTTCTTTGTTTTCTTTTTTTAATTGTTTCTTTTCTTTGCTTTTTTTTTTTTTTTCTTTCCTTCTGAACCTCTTTTTATCCCCTTCCCCCCCTCATGATTTGGGATCTCTTCTGATTTGGTTAAAGCATATTTTCCGGGGGTTGTTGCCACCCTTTGAGTATTTTACTTGCTCCTTCATATACTCTTATCTGGACAAAATGACAAGGTGGAAAAATTCACCACAAAAAAAAAGAACAAGAGGCAGTACCAAAGGCTATGGAGCTAAGCAATACAGACATTGGTAATATGTCAGATCTAGAGTTCAGAATGACGATTCTCAAGGTTCTAGCCAGCCTCGAAAAAGGCATGGAAGATATTAGAGAAACCCTCTCAGGAGATATAAGAGCCCTTTCAGGAGAAATAAAAGAACTAAAATCTAACCACGTTGAAATCAAAAAAGCTATTAATGAGGTGCAATCAAAAATGGAGGCTCTCACTGCTAGGATAAATGAGGCAGAAGAAAGAATTAGTGATATAGAAGACCAAATGACTGAGAATAAAGAAGCTGAGCAAAAGAGGGACAAACAGCTACTGGATCACGAAGAAAGAACTCGAGAGATAAGTGACACCATAAGATGAAACAACATTAGAATAATTGGGATTCCAGAAGAAGAAGAAAGAGAGAGGGGAGCAGAAGGTATACTGGAGAGAATTATTGGAAAGAATTTCCCCAATATGGCAAAGGGAACAAGCATCAAAATCCAGGAGGTGCAGAGAACCCCCCTCATAATCAATAATAGGTCCACACACTGTTACCTAATAGTAAAATTTACAAGACTTAGTGACAAAGAGAAAATCCTGAAAGCAGCCCGGGAAAAGAAGTCTGTAACATACAATGGTAAAAATATTAGATTGGCAGCAGACTTATCCACAGAGACCTGGCAAGCCAGAAAGAGCTGGCATGATATATTCAGAGCACTAAACGAGAAGAACATGCAGCCAAGAATACTATATCCAGCTAGGCTATCATTGAAAATAGAAGGAGAGATTAAAAGCTTCCAGGACGAACAAAAACTGAAAGAATTTGCAAACACCAAACCAGCTCTACAGGAAATATTGAAAGGGGTCCTCTAAGCAAAGAGAGAGCCTAAAAGTAGTAGATCAGAAAGGAACAGAGACAATATACAGTAACAGTCACCTTATAGGCAATACAATGGCACTAAATTCATATCTCTCAATAGTTACCCTGAATGTTAATGGGCTAAATGCTCCAATCAAAAGACACAGGGTATCATAATGGATAAAAAAACAAAACCCATCTATATGTTGCCTCCAAGAAACTCATTTTAAGCCTGAAGACACCTCCAGATTTAAAGTGAGGGGGTGGAAAAGAATTTACCATGCTAATGGACATCAGAAGAAAGCAGGAGTGGCAATCCTTATATCAGATCAATTAGATTTTAAGCCAAAGACTATAATAAGAGATGAGGAAGGACACTATATCATACTCAAAGGATCTGTCCAACAAGAAGATCCTAACAATTTTAAATATCTATGCCCCCAACGTGGGAGCAGCCAACTATATAAACCAATTAATAACAAAATCAAAGAAACACATCAACAATAATACAATAATAGTAGAGGACTTTAATACTTCCCTCACTGAAATGGACAGATCATCCAAGCAAAAGATCAATAAGGAAATAAAGACCTTAAATGACACACTGGACCAGATGGACATCACAGATATATTCAGAACATTTCATCCCAAAGCAACAGAATACACATTCTTCTCTAGTGCACATGGAACATTCTCCAGAATAGATCCCATCCTGGGTCCTAAATCAGGTCTCAACCGGTATCAAAAGATTGGGATCATTCCCTGCATATTTTCAGACCACAATGCTCTGAAGCTAGAACTCAATCACAAGAGGAAATTTGGAAAGAACCCAAACACATGGAGACTAAACAGCATTCTTCTAAAGAATGAATGGGTCAACCAGGAAATTAAAGAATTGAAAAATTTCATGGAAACAAATGATAATGAAAACTCAACGGTTCAAAATCTGTGGGACACAACAAAGGCAGTCCTGAGAAGAAAATATATAGCAGTACAAGCCTTTCTCAAGAAACAAGAAAGGTCTCAGGTACACAACCTAACCCTACTCTTAAAGGAGCTGGAGAAAGAACAAGAAAGAAAGCCTAAACCCAGCAGGAGAAGAGAAATCATAAAGATCAGAGCAGAAATCAATGAAATAGAAACCAAAAAAAAAACAATAGAACAAATCAACGAAACTAGGAGCTGGTTCTTTGAAAGAATTAATAAGATAGATTATATTCTCTGATTTTGAAGAAATATTTCTCAGAATATTAAATTGGCACTGCTATGGAAACTTGCAAGTAGTGGTATTTCTTAGAAAAGGGGGTCTCTATTTGCAGAGTTCTCTACGCTGAAGTGTGAACAGAAGCTTGGTAGCTGGAGTGCCTCTGCCTTTCTGAGTGGGGCTTCCTCTCATTGCCAAGAAGAAAAATTCTGGGTCAAAGAGTTGTCTTTTCTATTCCTTATGATCATATCCATAGGCTTTTCAAAGGACATGTTGGGAGGGCTGACATCATTAGCCATTCTTTTACTCTGAGAAAATCTTGTTCTTAATAGTGACCTTAAGTAATTAACCCTCCTATTTCACTCAGTTTGCCATTACTATACAAACTGCTCTGGGTTTGGCCTTTTCAATTTCCTGAAGGCACTTAACTCGGAATCTAAACAGTGCATTCTTTTCGGGGGATCCTCTTCTCCTACTAGGGTATCTTTGAAATTCCCACAAATTTGACTAATCACTTGGCGGTAAACTCATCAGACTCATCAGTCGTAGCTGGGCCAGGTTTATCACATTCCTACCCCTTGGGAAGGATCATAAACAGATGGCTTTAAACAGCAGTCTCTATAGTTTTTTGATTATGTATCCTTATCAGTAAAATAGACAGATAGACCGATAGATAGACTGGTCAACAGCCCTGCTTTGCCTGGGACTGAGGAGTTTTCAAGGACACAAAAAAAACAGACCAAACCCAGGGCATTCCCTAACAAGTCAGGGAGTTGGTGATTCTATACTGGTGGCTCGGTGGGCTGGGCCTCAGCCTTTGGCTTGGGTCCTGGTCTCAGGGTCCTGGTATTGAGCCCCGCATCGGGCTCTCTGCTCGCCGGGGAGCCTGCTTCCCTCTCTCTCTACCTGCCTCTCTGCCTACTTGTGATCTCTCTCTCTGTCAAATAAATAAAATCTTTTTTAAAAACGTATACATATATCATTTAATTACATGTATTATGTGTAGTTTTATAATAGAGCAATATACATTTTAAATACTCAAAAACTGAACCTGAAAGGGATCACATAATAATGAATTTAAAAATAGGTGCTAAAGAGAGGTTTGTGCCAGGACGATGATAAGAATCAACTGATACTCGGGATACCTGGGTGCTTCAGTCAGTTAAGCATCTGTCATAGGCTCAGGTCATGAGCCCAGGGTCCTGGGATTGAGTCCCTCATCAGGCTCCTTGCTTAGCCTATAGCCTGCTTCTCCCTCTGCCTGCCACTCCCCCTGCTTGTTCTCTCTTTTTTTCCTGTCTCTCTGACAAATAATTTTTTAAAAAAAAGAATCAACTGATACTGTTTGTTTGCACTTGTGTCTTTACAACTATAATTAACCTGTAATTTCCTTTCAGCAAGACATGTGATCATCTGCTAATGGTTGGCTTAGTTAAAACCAGGTAATATACTCTGTAATTAAATCTACGCAGGTTGATATACTGCACAAAAGAAATAAAAAAAATCCCCAAATTATCACTCCCTGTAGAACTCCCATTTTCCCTCAGGAAAGCTATATACCATTTGCCATTGCTCTCTGTCAAAAAATGCCAAGGACTCACCTGTACACACTGGATTTGCTCCTTATCAAAATAATTCAATAAATATGTATTAAAAATGCATAACGTGTCTGACACCATACTATTGGTTAAAAATTTATTTTAGTTCTTGTCAATATAAGCAAAAATGAGGTACTGTTTATTAATAGTATTAATTTAATAATAGTAATACCTAACACTAAGTAAGGTTTACAACGTGCCAAGTACTAAGTGCTTCACATATAATAATTATATAGTCCTCTTAATCCTGTGAGGTAGATGCTATTACTTTCCATTTCTTGAACTACTAATAGGTTTAAACATATTTTTATAAACTTCATTCAGATTTACAGATATATTTTTTGAGCGTTAAGATGGTGTGAGGGAAGACTTTCCTTTGGTCAAGGAGTCCTAGGAGTCATTGCATATATACAACCACTCTAAATAAATACTGACCTCAAGAATACAAACATAATATAAATTTAGGAGTCAAAATTTCATATAAATATTCCCAGATTTATATTCAATTTTATGCTTTTGACTTTTAGATAGAGGTATACTATATTTTATTTCCTGAGGTCTAAACTCTTCCTGGAAGCTGGTTATATACAGTAAAATTTTATCTATATGTGAGAATGATAGGTGCAACATGAAATTTCCACAGTTTCTGGCCTTTTTGTTTTTTTTAATCAATTGCCTACTTATCTCCTTTATTTTTCTAATTGTGTTGTTCATTTTCTTAGGAATTTTAAATGATTCTTAAATGTATCTTGATGGCACATCCATGATTTTAATCCTTTGATATTTATCTAGCTGATAAATATCAACTCAGTTGTTTTCTATTTACATTTTAATGAACTAACATCCATCTTTCCATTTGGGAATGTTCATCTTATTTGTGCATCATTTTGGTTTTTCTCTTATAATGGTTCTCATGCACCATTATTATAATTTGAATTTTTGGAATTATAGAACAGATCAATCAAGTGAAGACTGACATAAAAGTGAAAGAATAAGAGTAAAGTAAAAACAGCATGTCTCCTCAATAATATCTCTACGGACAACAAAATAATCTTTGGCCTATTGCATGATCATTCTTCTTAAGTGTACATAAAAAATGTATTTTTAAACTTGTTAGTTTTTATCAAAATCAGAGTGTGAATTAGAGTATTTTTCCCTAAAATTTCAATCACAATGTACAGAAACTGAAAACAATCCTAAAGACATCTGAGATAAGCAAGAGACTTAAAGTCTGTATTCTAAAATTACCCATACTTTTCAAGTGAAGACAATATCTCTGTAGACACAACAGAAAAGTAAATCAGTATTCAAAAAGAACATCTGCAGCAGAACTTTAGTAAAATAAATAATTTAGTGATAATTTATTTTTCACATTGCTTGTAAAGAAATAGATTATTCTGTCAATACACTTTAACAATTCCAATGCCTTCAAGAAATTTAATGAGTTAAATTATATCACCACTTTCAAGATTAAACAAGTTAAAACTCTTTGAGGGCTAGATGAATAGGCTAAAATTTCAAAATTCAAAAAGTCACAAGCTATAAGAACTTATGAGAAAATGAACATCTTTTAGTACCACTGGGGAGAAGAATTTCCTTTCCTATTCATGGTCCTTCTGGCTTGACTAAGAATCAAATTGTCATGAGACAGATTAACAAAAGAAAATCAAACTTGATTTTGTATGTATGGGGAATCCAAACAGACACAGAAATTCCAAAGACAGGCAAAATAAGGTATATATATCATTCTGAACTAGGGAGAAGGGAACAGCAATCTGGATCTCAAAGAGAAAAAGTGCAATTCACAGGAAGATCAAAAAGTAAATGTATAATAAATGTTTGCTGGACCTTTCAGAAACAAAGGGACAAAAAAAAAAAAAAAAAAAAAAACAAGGGGACATAGAAGACTTTGATCAAACAGACCCTGCTAGGTTCCTCCCTGTCTATCAAAACTAGGTCATAGTATAATGTAGTAATCTATGGCAATAACTCTCTTCCTGGAGCAGTCCTCTATCTAAATTCTTCATAGAGACCTCACAGTTGCAGGGAGATAAAGAGCTTTTCCTGAATCTGATGGGTTTTGATTGTTTTTGAACTCAAACTAGTCTTCATGCCAAAGTGTCCCATCTTGGGATGCCTTGCCCAAGTCCTCTGATATAGACTCTGTGATTTTAATACATAAAATGTTAAACAGTGGTTAAATAATCCTCAAATATAACATACCCCTTTAAATTTTTTGAAAAATGTATTTTAGAATCTAATACATTTGAAGTGTTTCTTGTATGAAGTACATAATGTGGACCAATTCACTGAAAGACTGAATATTTTGCAAAACATTCTCAGCAAACCCAACCTCTTTCTGCACAAAAAAAAAACTACCTGGATTTATGGGCCCTTCCTCTGTACTTCCATTTTAGTCACTTGGGTTTAAAAACTAGCTTTACCATATACTGGCTGGTGACTTTAGACCAATTACGTGACCTCTTTTTCTGAGTTTTCCATCTGTTAATCAGATAATCATAGTGTCTGTTTCTCAAACATTTATGATTTAAATGAATTGATATTTTCCAAGCATTTTAAATAGCCCCAGATAGTTCTGGAAACACTAATGACAATTATACAATACTGTGAATGTAGCTGCCACTGAATTTTACACTAAAAATGGTTAAAATGGTAAATTTTATGGTAATGTGTATTTTACCACAATAAAAAAATTTAAAAAATAAAATAGTGCCTGTAACAAAATAAGAATTTTTAAAATAAACTAAAAGTAGCATTTACTGGGGCACCTAGGTGGCTTAGTTGATTGAGCATCTGATATCAGCTGGAGTCATGATCTCTGGGTCCTGAGATGGAGCCAGCATCAGGCTCCAAACTCAATGGGGAATCTACTTCTTCATCTCCCTCTCCCTTTGCCCCTTCCCCTGCTCATGTTCTCTCTCTCTCTCTTTCTAAAATAAGTAAAATCTTTTTCAAAAATAGCATTTACTACTCTGCATCATAATTATTAGTTTATTTGAATCACCCATAACTAAAAGATTCATATGGATAGACTACATATTTAGTTTGTTCAGACTACATATTTAGTTTGTAACTCTAACACCTATAAGGGACTCAGACATATAGGAGGTCCTAAAGAAATACCTGTGACTGAATGTGGTGTCCAGCAATAGGTTGCCTAAGAGACAGTAACTTCCTTCTTAGTATAATTATTTAAGGAGAAGTATAATGATCTCCTATTAGTGATGTGTCAGAGCGTCTGACCAATACATAGGACTAGTAAAATTGTCTAAAATTTCTTCCTAATCTAAGATTGCATTATACTACTTATCTTGTGCCTTGATACAGCAATTTTCATAATCTAACAACAGTACCAACATAATAAAGGAATTCCATCTTTCACCACATGCCACCTCCATCCCTGTTTTAGTACCTGCTCGTACTAAAACAGTTGTAGTCTTTTCAGATCTCCTGGTATAATTACATGCTCTTTTCCCTTTGCTTAGAACGTGCTCTGTCACGTGTATGCTTCATATTCTTGCAGTTACGTTCTCTAGAAAGGCTTCCATGGTACTCATAAAGGATGTTAATTGTCCCATACATGCTGCAACAACATTTTGGTTTTATTTTTATCACATGTTAATAGAGTTACCAATTTGCTAGTTCTCTAAACTATAGGCTATTTGGCAGCAGAGTCTGGGTCTTTCTCAATTATCTAACACATTGCCTGGTAATAAACACTTATTAGAAGTATAACAGCATGAATGAAACCATCTTGTGAGGTCTACTGCTTTCAATTGTATACATCATCATTTTTTAAAAGATTATTTATTTTAGAGAAAAAGAGACACAGAGCAAGACCATGACAGGAGGGGGAGAGGAAGAGAATCTCAAGCTGACTCCCCACTGAGAGGGGAGCCCAAGTTGAGACTTGATCCCACCATCCCAGATCATGACCTGAGCAGAAACCAAGAGTCAGAGGCTTAACCCACTGACCCACCCAGGTGCCCCTGTACACTGTAATTTTTAAAGCACATTTTAAAATATATTTTGACCAGCCAGATGCCAATGCTTTCTTTGTGGCAAACTTCTGTCCCAGTGTCCCTGATTTCAAATACCTCTTCAATGCTATGGAGCACGGTTGGTTATATGCAAATGTGTATCCCAAGCCAAATATGTGCTTTTATTTTGTGCCTAGAACTTATATTCCTCAAAGCAAGTTTTCTTCAGCAAAATGTTTGAACGCAAAGAGACCAAGCCAAAATCTGCTAAGACACTAGCCATTTTGCCTGAAAGAAAGAAATGAAAACAAAAAATGAGTTCTTACCAACTGTGAACAAGACAATTTGTCAGAGATGATGAACTCTGATATTATAGGCTGTCTATACAGATCTGATGAGATGAAATGAAAATACTTTAACCTTAGGAGAACTTGATGTTTTCTACTCTACCCCCTACAAGCTAAGCTTTCCAGTCTTCCATTTATTCTGTGGTTCCTCACAAAAGATTATTAAAACACTAACAGAAAAATCTCAGTGAGGAAGTCTGAATTAAAGAGGAAATGCCTTTGTCCATGAGGATAAGAAAGGGTGCATCCCGCACTAAATTTTCAACTCAAGAGGCAAGAATGGAAGAAAAAGATCTACTGAATTTTCAACAGTATCAAAGAAGAATGCTCATTTCCCCTTGCATAATTAGAAAGTTCCTCAAACACGTTCATTATTCAGCAACTGGCATTCAGTACAGATGGCTCATTAATAAACGATGACACATCATGTGATATCAGAAATCAACGTTGGATAATATTTAGTTTTAGTTTTTGTTTTTTTAAAGATTTTATTTTTTATTTGACAGAGAGAGAGATCACAAGGAGGCAGAGCGGGAGGCAAAGAGAGAGAGAAGGAAACAGACTCCCCGCTGAGCGGAGGGTGGATGTGGGACTCGATGTGGGGCTCGATGTGGGGCTAGATCCCAGGACCCTGGGATCATGACCCGAGCCAAAGGCAGAGGCCACCCAGGTGCCCCATATTTAGTTAGCTTAGTTTAGTGAAAAGCCTGTACTCCTTTGACTCAAGCCTTTCTTCGGTTAGTTCTACAGATTGCTATGACTCTCTGCCCCTAAACCTAGGACTTTGTTACCGCTTCTCCCTAAGCACCTCCAAAAGCAGGCCCAGCTTGCGTAGGTCGGGGTGTGGCTTGGAAGGGGCGGGCTGGCGCGTGCGCACTGGCCTGTCTGCGACGGGTGGGCCATGGAGGGTCCAAGGCCCTTTGCGCGGGAATGGTGCGCCCAATCACTTCCCCTGATGCGAGGAAGCATTTTGAGGCTGTGGCTTCTACTGCTGGATTTCGGTTTGAACGCAACACTTCCTCACGAAGAGGATGTACACTTTATCAATGAGTACGTGAACCTCCACAATGAGCTCCGGGGCAACGTCCTCCCCCGAGGGTCTAACTTGCGCTTCATGGTGAGGCTCTAAGGCGGTTACCCAAACCAACAACCTCCTTGTCACAATGCCACCCCTCAACCTCAGAACCCGGGCACGGTTTCACTGAGGTTGACGGATCGCGGGGAACAACACTTTTAGTTTGGGTTTAAAAAATACCCTCAGATAAAAAAACATGTCACTCGTCACACACGGTTATTGCCAAGATTTTGCACAGTACTGGGATTTGTAGAAGTACTCAGCTGAGGGATTGTCTCAGTCACCCATCCCAGCCCTGGCCTTGATTTTGCATTCCCTTACAATGTTGTTCTTCCTTTTTCCTCCATTTTCCCCTCCTATTTCCATTTTACACCTCATCAACTGTTCTCTTGCTACTAGTCTTTGTGACTGTCATTTAAATAAATATTCTCTTACCAGGCAATTAGGAGGTTCCAATTTATATTATTAAATGATATTACAAGGATTGTTTCCATAGACATAAGTTTTTTCTTCCCTCTGGATTAGTTCCTTAGACAAATTCGAGAAATAGGATAAATAAATTAAGGGTACGGTATTTTAAATTTATATGATATATAGCAATTGCTCTTCTAAAGGACTATGCCAAATTAAGCAAATACCAGCAGTGTATTAAAAAGTATTTTCCCATAACACAGCCATGGGAAGCAATGACTAAATGCTTACAAACTTGGACTTGAGAGTTGGACTTCCTGGATTTAAATCCAGGCTCCACAGTTTACTGACTCTAAGTAGCTATAAGTAAACTACTTAACTTTTTTGTGTTTCAGTTACTTCCTTTGTGTGATAAAAGCAATAATTATGCATAAGTCATGGGATTATTGTGAACACTGAGGGAGATAATGCTTAGAAAACACTTAGAATAGGGACTAGTACATAGTAGCATGTGATATATAAACAATATGCAAAACAAAGCAATAGAAGGATAGTCCTTGGAGCATTGTTTGCAGATGGAAAGCTGTCTAAAAGGTCATTAATAGGGGAATGGTAACAGGTGTTATAAAATATCCATATTGGGGAATAATACTGTGCTGACTTTATAAAACTTGGGTAGATCTAGTTATGCTAAAATGGAACAATCTCTCTTAAGTGAAAACTGCGAAGTTGAAGGCCAGTTATATTGTGTATGGCATGATTACAATAGTATAGAAAAAAAATCACCCAATACCTACCTACCACATCCCTGCTTATATCTTATATTTGAATATGTTTGTTTATGTATATATACAGAGATAGAGAAATGTATACATAAGCAATATTTTTAACAATTTTTACCTTTGGGGAGGAAAGTACGAGGGATATTCTAAAGAAATATTTGTTTTCTATATTTTCTATATGTATAATCTATGAAATTAAGAAAACTCAAAGGAAATCTTGGTATTCGTTTTTAGAAACGTTTATTTTCAGATATATTGGAGCATGTACAAACCATTTTGATTTTACAACTTTTTTGTTGATTTATCTAAATGTACAGTGAACTTAATGAGTCTCAAAATAGTGAAAAAATTACACAATTCTGAATATTTCTAGATAGGTAACAAGGGAACAGTATCTTGTGATATTTTCTTATATTTCTGAGACTATCCACAAAACTTTACATGTGCATCTTTTATAATATTCAGCAAGTACAACTATGTGTTAAAATTTTATATTTGTAAAATATAGAAGACAAAATTTATGCCTGACTTTGTATTTTATTCCCCACATTACAATAGTTTGCATATACTCAGTATTCAATAAATAGTTCTTGGATGAATACTTTAAATTATTGTATTATTATGTAGAAAAGGAATGAGATTAAAAGTATATATTCTGAACAGAATACATGTTAGAGTGTATAACCATTTGCATCATCTAACAATATGATTTTTAAATTACAATTAGATAGATAGTCCTTTGCCTCAGGAAATACTTATTTCATTTATGATTAACTCAAGAACATTTTCCCCCATAGAAATTCTACCAACAAGCTCATAAGCACAATTTTGAATTGTTTTCCTTAAACAGAATATGAGAACTCAAGGAAAATAATTTAGAGAACAAGAAAAAAAATGCTCATTATTATTATTTTTTCTTTGCTTTTTGCATTTTTTCAGACTTGGGATACAGCTTTGTCACGGACTGCTAGAGCATGGGGGAAAAAATGTATCCTTGACCATAATAATCATTTAGAAGAACTAAACATGGCCCATCCTGTATTTAATGGTATTGGTGAAAATATATGGGTCGGACCTGAAAATGAATTCACTGCAAGTATTGCTATCAGAAGTTGGTATGAAGAGAGGAAAAGGTACAATTTTGAAAATGACAGTTGCTCTAGTGACTGTTCTAATTATAAACAGGTATCTAATTTTTATATTAATTCAATAGACTCCTTAATTGCGTTCTACGAAGTTTTTGATTATGTTTCAATTTTATAAATAACCTCAAATGGTAAAGTTACTACTTCTCATAGAATCAAAATTCTAATCAGTCCTAGATCTTCAAAATGTCTGTGATTGCATCTATTATGTGAACCATACAGTTAAAACATTCCTTTAAATGTAGTAAATCTCATTTCCATACCCAAAAATGAAAGGTGCTTTTCTAAAAGTAATACACACTGGAAAAGGAAGAAACTAACAAAAATTATTTTTAAATTATTGACTATAGACATAAGTAAAGAACTTCTTATTTTTTGCACAGATCTGTACACATACTACTATATAGCTGATTGATTAAAACATTTTAAGTGCAAATTAATGATGTTGTTTTCCTGTCTCATCTAACAATCCACCTTTACACTTTATACTCCAGCAATACTGAACCACTTGTTATTTCCTCTATATACACTTGTTATTTCACTGTCACATTATTTATAATCTATATACTCTGCTGAGTACAGAGAGTTATCTTACGCATACATTCTCAACACAACAAGAACATAACATTATTTTGGTTTTCCATAAATATTTATATCAGGAATCAAGAAATAATTGGATTAATTTCCAAGGTGGTTTAAGGGATGATTATTTAAAAAAAAAAAAAGAGATGATTATTTTTCAATCAATAGACTATGATGTCATGTTTTATGCAGAACTTAAAATCCTATGATTTTGTCATGTTAAATTTGTATCTAAGTTCCATCGAATGAATCGTGTTTCAAAGCTGTTTGATCCATTCTTTCTTCCAGAAAGTTAGAATGGTTCTCCATTGTTTTGCTCATATCAAAGTCAGACTCCTTAATACGATTTTAATAATCCCAGTAAATTAACCAAGTCTACTCCATGATCTTGTCCTGTTATTTTTTCCTCTTTAATTCTGATATCCTAGAGATTTTTGTTTCCTGTTTTTTACCTGCTTAATTCCATTTCAACTACTGCTGACATTCTCTTCTCTACTCTTTTAATATATCACTCTGTTTCTTTAAGAATTGTTTTTTTAAATTTAATTTTTTTTCAGTGCTCCAAGATTCATTGTTTATGCACCACACCCAGTGCTCCATGCAATATGTGCCCTCCTTAATACCCACCACCAGGCTCACTCAAGCCCCCATCCCCCTCCCCTCCAAAACCCTGGGTTTGTTTCTCAGAGTCCACAGTCTCTCATGGTTCATCGCCCTCTCCAATTTCCCCCAACTCACTTCTCCTCTCCAACTCCCAATGTCCTCCACGTTATTCCTTATGCTCCACAAGTAAGTGAAACCATAAGAATTTTTTTAATTCTTTTTTTAAAAATTCTCATTTTTTTATTCTTTATTCTTTTATTTTTTCTTTATTTTTTAATTCTCATTTTTTAAAACCACTAAAGCTTAGGATAAGGAGAAAAGGATACCAGAAACTGTTTCTCTCTTCCACAGATGTTAACAGACAAAACAAGTACTTTTTTTGTTACATGGAAGTATTTGAAATACTAAAGTCCTACAGAGAATTTCTGGAATATCTTCAATCATTCTCATATTGTCACTCCAATTCAAGACATGTTTTTCTTTTTATATAAACCAGCTCTTTTATACATTTTTTTAAATTGCAGGTCCAGACTCTATTTTATTTTATAATGGAATTTCCTCAACAAAAGAAGAGAAATGCTGACTGCATTCAGTTACCCTCTTCTCTTATATTGCTTTTACATCCTTTCTATAATCTTGATGTCATTTTTCTCCTTTCCAGTCACAACTTCCAGTATTCCAAAACTTCTCTTTTCCTTGTTCCTCTCTGTGAATAACCTAGAACTCTCAGATTCAACAGGAGTTTGAAAATTGATTCAAGGTGTAAAACTCTCTGGATCAGTGTTTCTCAAACTCTTTATCCTAAGGCAGAACCTGCTAAAGGTTTCCTAAATAGAGTTTGGGAAATGCTTCCCTAAATTTGTGAGAATTCTCTACCTGCATCCAAATAGAGAATACTTCATATTCCTTAAATTGCTTGGTTAACAGTTCCTTGTGAATTGACTATATTATTGTTTATAACATGACAGTAAATGTTTAGAATCAAATTTTGTTTCCTTTGAAAATTTTATTTTAGCTTGTTTGGGACACATCTTACAAAGTTGGTTGTGCTGCTACTTCATGTACAAGAGTTGGACATATTAGATATGGAGTAATTTTCATATGCAACTATGCACCAGGGTAAGTTGTTTTAAATTTTAAAAAGAATATAAAAATAAATCGGGAATTTTTCAAGGTTAAATTTTCCTAACTTTCAAAATATTCTTCTAAATGTCTTTGTGCACTATAAAAGAATTAAATGTAAGATTCTAAAGATTTTAGGGCGCCTGGGTGGCTCAGTGGGTTAGGGCCTCTGTCTTCGGCTCAGGTCATGATCCCAGGGTCCTGGGTTCAAGCCCCACATCGGGCTCTCTGCTCAGCAGGGAGCCTGCTTCCTCCTCTCTCTGCCTGCCTCTCTGCCTACTTGTGATCTCTGTCTGTCAAATAAATAAATAAAATCTTTAAAAAAAAAAAAAGATTCTAAAGATTTTAAATTGAAATAGTTTCAATTCTATATTGAAAAAAGTCATATTTTGGGCATATTGATTTAACATACAAATTAGCCAAGGATTACTTCCTTAAAGAATTTTAACTTTGTGAATGGTGCAAGTGAATGGTCGAGTTTCATTCTTCTATACATAGCTGTCCAATTTTCCCAGCACCATTTATTGAAGAGACTGTCTTTTTTCCACTGTATTTTTTTTTTCCTGCCCTGTCAAAGATTATTTGACCATAGAGTCGAGGGTCCATATCTGGGCTCTCTACTCTGTTCCACCAGTCTGTGTATCTGTTTTTGTGCCAGTACCATGCTGTCTTGATGATCACAGCTTTGTAGTAAAGCTTGAAATCAGGCAATGTGATGCCCCCAGCTTTGTTTTTCTTTTTCAACATTTCCTTAGTGATTTGAGGTCTTTTCTAGTTCCATACAAATTTTGGGATTATTTGTTCCAGCAGTTTGAAAAATGCTGGTGGAATTTTGGTCGGGATGGCATTGAAAGTATAGATTGCTCTGGGCGGTATAGACATTTTAACAATGTTTATTCTTCCTATCCATGAGCATGGAATGGTCTTCCATCTTTTTGTGTCTTCTTCAATTTCTTTCATGAGTGTTCTGTAGTTCCTCGAGTACAGATCCTTTACCTCTTTGGTTAGGTTTATTCCAAGGTATCTTATGGTTCTTGGTGTTATAGTAAATGGAATAGATTCTCTAATTTCCCTTTCTATATTATCATTGCTAGTGTATAAGAAAGTAACTGATTTCTGTATATTGATTCTGTATCCTGCCACATTACTGAATTGCTATACGAGTTCCAGTAGTTTGGGGGTGAAGTATTTGTGTTTTTCATAAAAAGTTTCATGCCATTGGTGAAGAGAGAGAGTTTGACTTCTTTGCCAATTTGTATTTCTTTGCCAATTTGTATTTGCCAACCTTGTATTTCTCTTCATTGTCTGATTGCTGTTGCTAGGACTTCTAGTACTATATTAAACAACAGTGGCAAGGGTGGGCATTCTTTTCGTGTTCCTGATCTCAAAGGGGAGGCTGTCAGCTTTTCCCCATTGAAAATTATATTCTCTGTGGGTTTTCATAGATAGATTTTATGAAGTTAAGGAATGTTCCCTCTGTCCATACTTGGAAGAATTTTAATCAGGAACAGATGCTATATTTTGTTAAATGTTTTTTTTTTAATCAGTTGAACCCAAAATGGATGAAAGACCTCAACATGAGTCAGGAATCTATCAAAATCTTAGAGGAGAGAATATAGGTAGTAATCTTTTTGACACGAGGTACAGCAACCTCTTTCAAGACTTGTCTCCAAAAGCAAAGGAAACAAAAGCAAAAATGAACTTTGGGGACTTGATCAAAATAGAAAGCTTCTGCACAACAAAGGGAACAGTCAACAAAACAAAGAGGCAACCCAGGGAATGGGAGAAGATATTCACAAAGGACACTACAGACAAAGGGCTTATATCCAAGATCTATAAAGAACTCCTCAAATACAACACCCAAATAATAGATAATCACGTGAAAAAATGGGCAGAAGATAGGAACAGACACTTCTCCAAAGAAGATATACAAATGGCTAACAGACACATGAAAAAATGTTCATCATCATTAGTCATCAGGGAAATTCAAATTAAAACCTCATTGAGATACCACATTACGCCAGTTAGAATGGCCAAAATTAACAAGACAGTAAACAGCAAGTGTTGGAAAGGATGTGGAGAAAGGGGAAGTCTCTTACACTGTTGGTGGGAAGTCTCTTACATGCAAGTTGGTGCAGCCACTTTGCAAAACAGTGTGGAGATTCCATAAGAAATTAAAAATAGAGCTACCCTATGACCCTGCAATTGCACTACTGGTATTTACCCCAAAGATACAGATGTAGTGAAAAGAAGGGCCATATGTACCCCAATGTTCATAGCCGCAATGGCCACAGTCACCAAACCATAGAAAGAACCTAGATGCCCTTCAATGGACAAATGAATAAAGAAGATATGGTCCATATATACAATGGAATATAATGCCTCCATCAGAAAAGATGAATACCCAATTTTTGTATCAACATGGACGGGAAGAGATTATGCTGCATGAAATAAATCAAGCAGAGAAAGTCAATTATAATATGGTTTCACTTACTTGTAGAGCATAAAGAATAACCTGGAGGACAGTAGGAGAAGGAAAGGAAAATTGAATTGGGGTAAATTGAAGGGGGAGATGAAGCATGAGAGATTATGGACTCTGAGAAATAAACCAAGGGTTTTGGAGGGGAGAGGGATGGTGGTTGGGTAAGCCTGGTGGTGGGTATTAAGGAGGGCACAAATTGCTTGGAGCACTAGGTGTGGTGCATAAACAATGAATTCTGGTACACTGAAAAGAAATTTAAATTTGAATTCTTTCTCCTTACTTACCATGTGATTGTTTACTCTACACCTGAATACCTTCCTATTATGGGAAATAACTACCTTGCAAAATAGCCTCCATCGCTAGAGAATTTTGTGGGAAAATCTGAAGTTTTGTTATAGGTCAAGATTACATTATAAGTAATACTATTAAAATGTCCAATCAAGTGAGAAAATATCCTAATCAACATGTTAAGAAAACAGTAAAAAGAATGACTACATGCTAGGATTAAGAAAGAATTTCTGCCAGGGCGTCTGGGTGGCTCAGTGGGTTAAGCCTCTGCCTTCGGCTCAGGTCATGATCTCAGGGTTCTGGGATTGAGCCCTGCATTGGGCTCTCTGCTCAGCAGGGACCCTGCTTCTTCCTCTCTCTCTGCCTGCCTCTCTGCCTACTTGTGATCTCTGTCTGTCAAATAAATAAATAAAATCTTTAAAAAAAAAAAAGAAAAAATTTCTGCCAAATAAAATGCTCTGATACTAGCCAAAAAGAAAACACAAACAAACAAACAAAAAAACACATCAGTTACTGATTACTGATTGTATTCCTCTGGTTAGGGAAAATAAGAGAACTATGATATAAATCAAATCACACTCAGAAATCCCCTTCCTGACCCTGTTTTGTGACCCTGAACACAGTCATACAAAACAAGTCAAGACATAGCGTCATTTTAAAACCTCTTAGGCTTCCTTTCATTACTACAGAATGAAAGCATTGGGATGATAACTGTTAAAGGGAGAAACTTTTGAAAGTTAACTGCTAATTGGTATTGAAAATTTAGGGAACTAGGTACAGATTTAAGGGAGGAAAGAGGTTTCCTCTGAGGCACTAGTCTTCATTAATGCACTCAACACCTCTATACAAGGCACAGATTTGTCTACCAACAAGACCAAAAAAGGCTGACCATATTTAGTTTGTAGTCTTGGATGGGAGACAAACAATATATAAATAAACACATAAATAAATAACATTTAATTAGATAATGAAATATGCCATAAAACACAAGGCAAAATAAGCAGATGGAATATAGGCAAGGTAGTTGTAAGAGAAAGTGGCATTTGGCCTGAAGATGACTAAATATTTCAGATAGAAATAAGAGCATATACAAAACCTTTGAGCTTCGAATGAGTTTAGCATGTCTGAGAAATGCATAACTGGTAAGAGATAGGAGTTCAAGTGGAAAATTAGGTGACAGCTACCAAATAGCATGTTAAGGATTTTGGAACTTATCCTACGTAGTGGCCAAGGCAATGGAAAGTCTTAAACAAGTGAGTGAAATGATCTTTTTTATGTTTTGAAAAGAACCCTTAAAAAAACCAAAACATTATCCTTGCTATTATATACTGAGCACTGAGTATAGGAAAATATGGGTACAAAGAAGAAGTAAACACAATTGGATTTTTTCTATATTACAGGCTATAGACTATGGTATTCTTTTTCTTTAAGTAAGCCCTACAAACATTGTGGGGCCTACACTCATGACCCTGAGATCAAGAGTAGCATGCTATACTGAATGAGCCAGCCAGGTGCCCCTAGTCTATTTTGGATTAGGGTTTTAGAATGTGCATTGGTTTTCTTTTGTTACATAATAAGTTACCACAAATTTAGTGACTTAAAACAGTACATTTTGTTATCAAATTGTTCTATAGGCTGTAAGTTCATGCACAGCTGTGGCTGGATTCTCTGCTCAGAGTCTCAAAGGCCAGTATCAAGAACTTGACTGAGTTCTTATCTCTAAGACTCTAGGGAATAATCTGCTTCCAAGTACATTACAATTGTTAGGAGAATTCAGTTCAATGTAATTATAGGACTTGGACCACATTTAGCTGCTGGCTCTCAGCCAGAGGTTCCTCTCAGCTTCTAGAGGCTGCCCACATTCCTTAACACAAAACTGCCCCCATCTTTAAGTCAGTAAAACCTTCTCATGCTTCAAGTCTCTGACTTCTTTTCTGTGACCAGCTAGAGAAAACTCTTTGCTTTTAGAGTGCCAAATAATTGAGTCAGGCCCACCTGGATAGTTTTTCTTATTTTAAGGTCAACTGTGCCATATAACATAAGCCATTATTAATAGAAGTAAAGTTCATCATACTCACTGTCCTGGGAATTAAGCAAGACATGTAGATACCAGGGGAAGGGATCTTATGGTCCATCCTAGAATTTTGCCTATCATAGAATGGGAATTGAGAGGAAAGGTCAGTTTCTGCATATATCATGGAGTTAATCTGGAGCTAATAATATTAGTTTATGGATTTGATTGAGGGATACATGGGATCAATAATCCAAGATGATACCTATGTCTTTAGTTTGATAAACTGGATGAATAATGATGCCATCAATTCAATAGGGAAGAACAGGAAATGTGTTTTGGTTTGGACATATTAGGTGGAAATATAAATATGGGAAATGAAATGAATCATGAGAAGTAAAAAGTTCTGCAAAGATCTGGGATAGGTTTCTAAGCAGAGGACACTACTGGCATATAAGCCCTGAGATAGAAATAAATTACAGTCTTGAATGAAATCACCTTATGTGAGAGTATAGAGATTTATTTTAAGGGTCAAGTCCTGGAACACTACCATATTTCAAATTTAGACAAAGAAGATAAGAGGAAAATCTAAATGGTGCTGGTAAGGGGTACTTGGAAGCCAAGTAAAAAACATGAGTCAATATGCTCAAAGTGGCTAACTGTATGAGATGCCTCTAAAAAAATGAAAAGCATGAGGAAAGAGAGATGACATTTTCATTTGATAAGATGAAGGTATTTGGTGACCTTAATTACAGTAATGAGTGCAAGACTACGCTATAAGTATAGTGATAAGATGAAGCTACAAGGTAGGATTATTATACTTTCCACCCACCTGTCCCATAAGCTTTTCTTGAAATTTCTATCAACCATTTTTCTTTTGATACAAATATTGGCAAGTTTGCCCCATGAAGGATCTAGATTAGAACATACATTAGTCAACTCAGTCCAAGTTTTATTTTATATGTACTCAAAGTAGACAGTAATAGCTATCTTTCATAAGAATAGTTAGCAGAAAAATCAATCCATCATAGTATTATGAAATACTGAGTAAAAATTAATATAAGAGAGACAAACTGAAAATTGGAATGTGTAGGGAACTGGATGGTACCACACCCCCAACAAAGATATAACCAGGTCCTAATTAACAGAACTGTCAATATTAACCTATATGACAAGAATGAGTATTGTCTTATATGGCAAAAGATGTGATCAAGATAAGGATCTTAAGAGGAATTGCTTAGCCTAGAATATTTAAGTGGCCCTAAATGCAATCACATATATTCATGTAAGAGAGGGAAAGGGAAATTTGGCACTTAGTTACACAGAAGAGGAAGAAGCAAAGAGATCATAGAAGAGGTTGGAGTGATATATTAATAAACCAAGGAACTTCTGGAGCCACCAGAACCTGGAAGAATCAAGGAAATCCCCCCATGAGCCTTTGGAGGGAATGCAGTCCTGCCAACAACTTGATTTTGGACTACAGGCCCCCAGAACTAGGAGAATAAATTTTTGTTACTTTAATCACTGAATTTATACTAATCTGTTAAAGTAGCCACAGGAAAGTAATACAGAATGGAAGAATAAGACAGATTTGCCATAGAGAAAATATAAATCAATGACAATCTTGAACCTCTTAGAACACAAAGATGAATAATGGAAATCAAAATATGTTTAAAGAAAGAAAGGAACTATATAGGGCAGATAAATCTATAAACTGGCGCTCCTAAGGAACAGAGAAGAATAAATGGAGTGTAAATAATAATCAAAGAAGAGAGAACGTTCCTAGTCTATAAAATACTCATATAAAGATTAAGATCACTCGTAAGGATCAGAAAAAAATGAACTGAAATAATATTTATATATATCATTTTCTAGTGATTATTATTCAGTTTCAAAGACTCAAATATTTCTAAACAAAATAAAGTAAAAATTTAAAAGTATTAATTAGACTAGCCTTGAACTTAGACATTGGAACTGCTACAATCAAATATGACCATGAAAAATTAAGTTTCAGTGATAGGTTATTTTATTAACTAAGCTAGGAAAAGATATAGTGTGGAGAAAAAGCATTTGTTTATTTTTGGACATGTTGTATCTGTAGGTGACTGCAGAGCCTTTTGTTTAATTAAATATATATTTGTGGGAGGTGCACCAAACACTGAATAGGCAAGAGAATTCCATATTTTTTAATACGGTGTCTATCCTAAAAATGCTTGTACTCTGTTGGGAAGGAAATGTGTAAAAATAAACAAATGTATAAGTAAGTAAATAAATTAAAAGGCAACATTAACAAAATGCACACATACGTATACTTTAAATAGAATAGAGTTGTTGTAAAAGCAGGTATGAAATCATAGAAACATTTACCTGAATATAGGTCTAAAGGTAAAGTAAGGGATCTGGGGTTGATGAAAACGACTTGACTCTAATGCCAAAAGAAGTAAATGATAGTATCCAAAAGTATTTAATAAAGAAAATTTTCTTTATTTAATAGTTAAGGAAATAGAGTTTGGCAGGTGGTGCCATTTTCTTTATTTCATAAACAGATAGCTAGAATATATTTTTCCCAGCCTCCCTAGAAATTTGGTGGGGTCCTGTGACAAACTTTAGCCAGTAGAATATAGGCCACTTTCAGGCCTACCCTTTAAAAACTTTCCCCATGTTCCTTCACACTCTGATCTTTTTTCATCTGTTGGCTGGACACAGAGGATCTGGTGGTAGATTCAGTTGTCCTAGAAGGTGGCACAGCCATGGCTTAAAGTGAGCCAGTGCCCCAGGATGACTGTTCAGAGGAAAGTTCTGCTCTACCACTGTCAATACCTATACTTCTATGACATGAATTCTGCCTACCATTGCATGGAAATGGTGACGGAAGGTCAGATCAGGATGTAGTTTGAAGATGGAGCTAATAATATATGCTGATTGATTTAACTTGAGGAGTGAATGTAATAGAATAATCAAGGATGATATATCTGCCTAATTTGAGCAACTAGATGAGTGGTGATACCATTAAATTAGGTAGGGAAGGCTCATAAATGAATAAACCTTGGGGGAATAGAAAGTGTTCTGTTTCAGACACATTGGGTAGGCAGACAACTATGGGAAATGTAAATGAATCATGAGACATGAAGGTATAGGATAGGTTCCAAAGTAGTAAGAACTGCAGGTAAAGACTCTGGGGCAGAAATGAGTTGGTCCTTCCTGAGATCACCTTGTGAGAAAGTTAAGTATAGAAAATAGAACAGAAGAAACTTAAGGACGAAGCCCTTCATCACTACAGTATTTTAACTTCAGGCAAAGAGTTATCAGGAGTATAAAGAGAGTCTAGTGAGGTAAGAGAGAAACTAGAACTGTGCTAGCATTTTTAAAAAATAACATTTAGACTTATTTTCCCACCATTTTTTAATTCTATATGAGATTGTTCTTTTTCATGTTTTTCTGCATACATAATAATTTATGATTCAATGATATATCATATTGTAATCATTTCAGACATTCTGAATAACAGTTTAAATACATTAAGGATAAACAATGCATATAACCATTTGAAGCAATGATAATATGAAGAGCTATGACAAGTTCACAAATGTTCAGTGACAACCATATCGCATTCACTGCTTGGCTATGATTTTAAGACATCATCAATGTTAACATGTATCCCATTTACAGAGATGTTAAAATATGAAAAGATCTGCATCTTAGAATTATGAAATACAGTATATAACTAAAAGGAAATATCTATAAAACAATATGTATCCTTAAAATAAAAACATGTTATATGAAATAATATTTTGCTTGCAATTTAATACAACTATTTCATATTTTAAAATGTTGGCTATGAAGCACTAAATTTGATTTTATGAACTATTAAGGCTCATGACTTGCAGTTTGAAAAATAATGCCAATTTAGAATACTACTCTGATTAGATGATTGGCAGCAGAGAGAAGAAAAAGAGGTCACTGTGTAGAGTTACATGAAAGCTGTTTTTTATAACCTTGGTTACTAATGCATTTTTATAAGCTAAAGAAAGCCATCAATAAAAGAGAGAGAGGTAGACTATATTAGAACATATGAGGGAAGGGGGAGGTATTGAAGTGCAAGTTCTACACATTTACTTGTGTCTGCAAGTAAATGTAGAGAAAGCTTAATAATGAATATTTTTCTTCTTTTCTTGTTTAATGAAGCTCATGAGGATTTAATCTATTTCATTGATCTTTCAAAAGAAAAGATTCCAGATTGATTCATACTTTCTAATTTCTTTGTTTACTTTCTATTTTGTAATTTTGAGATATTCAATCTTCCAAGTATCTTTTAGGAACAGAGGTTGTTTTTGTCAAGGTATACAACATTCCTTTATCTTTAATCCTACTCAATATTGAAGATATTTACAGTTATATAGTTTCTTCTGATTGCAACTTCTGCTGGCCCTTAGGATTTTGTGTAGTAAAACCTCTTTCTCATTACTTTCTATGGACTGTAATTCTAGGTCATTTTAATAAAACATGTTTACTACTTAATAGTCATAATAGAAAAATCATGATAGAAAATTGAAAAGAAATTAATGTTCCCATTTCTATCTTCCAGTTACCCTCCCCAATATTTTATCTTAAAAGATATATTCTATGCATATACCAAAGTATATCTGTCTTTGTGAGTGTGTGTGTGTGTGTGCGTGCGTGTGCGCGTTTCCACAATTCAAACAGAAGTCTACTACACTTCCTGTGGTGTTCTTCAATTTTTTGTTTACTTAGTGATATAAACTGAAAGTCTTTCCATTTGAGTACACAAAGAGTTTCCAGATTCTTTTTAAGGTCTTTACGGTGTTCTGTTTTTCAATGAGTGTGCAAAAGTTCATTTACACAATGCTTTCAGGGTGCCTGGTTGGCACAGCCAGTTAAGTGTCTGGCTCTCAGTTTGGGCTCAGGTCATAATCTTTGCAAATAGAAAAGAACTCAGTGGGAACCCTATATTTGCCTTGGCTTTCTCTGAGAGAATTCTCGAAACCAGAGCCAGAGAAACAGAATCCAAGCAACAAATGTGTTATTTGCTGAACATAGGAAATATCAGTGGTTATTGATGTTAAGATACCTTATATTCAGGATTAGGATTCCGAAGAGGAGAGGATTGCAAAGAAGGACACCCAAAAACCTATAAAAATTCTTTATGGGTCCTTGGTCAACTCCTAAGCTACCCATCCTAAGACAAGATTCTGGAAAGATTAAATAGGAGCAGTTGCTCAGAAGCTGAAAATCCACACAGAAATTTCAGAAGCTGCACAGCACTGAGAAGATACAGTTGCAGTCTGGGCTCAGCCAAAATGGAGAGATCAGCCTGGGGACTTACCAAGCAGAACATAAAAATCCAGAAAATATGAATACATTTGATTACATAAAAATTTAAAATTAATTTATAGCTAAAGAAATACTGTAGCTATAGCCAAAGAAAAAACAATATACTGTGAAAATATATTTGTGGAATATATGGCAGAATTAGTCTCATTAATTTGCAAAAAATTCATACAAATAATGAAGAAAAAGAGAAAACACAGAAGAATAATTTAAAGAAGATGTGAAAAAGGTCATTTACTAAAAAGAAAAAATTAATCATATGAGGAGATATTCAATTTTATTCCTCACTGAAGTAATTCAAATAAAAACAAATACAAGTTACTACTTTTCACTCATCCATCTGAGATGATAGAAAAGCTTGATATTCTGCACATATGATGGGTCAGTAAATTGGTATAATCTTCCTGGATTTGGCAGAATAATAAAATTTAAAATATACTTACTTTTTATTCTTGTAATATCCTTATTAGAATTTTATCATTTTAATATCTTCATGAAAATAAGCCTATATATATATATATGTGTGTATATATATATTAAAACATATATATATATATTAAAACATACTGAAATGGGTATATATACACAAGGATACCCATTTCAGTATGTTTTAATAGCATGAAACTGAAATTTAAAAAATAATGACTCAAGTAAGAGCAGACTGAACAATTAATTTACCATGCATTATTGTATAACTATTGAAAATACTGGTGTCTTTATGTACCAATCTCACTTGTTAGATGAAAAAGTAAGATTCAGAACAATAATAAGTAAGACTGGGTCTCTTGTTATAGCAGCTAGCATTATCAGAAAATACACTGATTCAGAAGAGAGAAATGGGAAATTTCAGTTAGGTGTGTAAGTCTGCTCTACTAGTCATTCAGAGACCCAGCTTGCTCCCATCTTGTTTCTTCACCACTCCCTGGAGGCAGAATCTATGTCTACAGATCAAGCCCAAGTCACAGATAAGGGTTTGCTTAATCTCATAGTAAGGCAAAAGAAACGTGTTGTCTGCGTGACCATCTCCTATAGCACAAGTGGGAAGTGATGCACATCACTGCCGTTTGCATTCCATTGGATATAAAACTGATCACATGGCCACATCTAAGTTGCAAGGGAAATTGGGAAACATAACATGGTTAGCCAATAATGTGACAAGCTAAAATATTGTTATTTCTGTATTTTAAGATATATTTAGATTGATAGCTAGTAGTCTATCACAATATATAAGTACTGAGAATTTTTATGGGGAAAAAAAACACTTGTTTCTGGTAGGAATCATAAGAAGACATTAAACAGAAGTTATCTCTGGGAAGATAGAAAGAAAAGTAGAGGAAGGAGACATTTTCCCCTTTAAGTTGCCCTTCTCCCTGCTTGATAGAGAGTCAGCTTCTCCCTCTCATGCTCTCCCTTCTCTTTCTCTCAAATGATACATAAAATCATTTAAAAAAAAATAAAAATAAGGTTGCCTTTTCTGCTTCTTCCTTTCCACCATATACTTACAAGTATTATACATGTATTACCTTTACTTATTTATTTATTATTACTTTAACATCAATGAAGGATATCTGGATTGAGATCAGAGAATTATTTAAGAAATATTTAGAAGACAATAATAACAGGCTTTGTAGATCATTATACTAAGTAATGAGAAAGAGGAGGGACAGTGTCCAGTCAGTTAAGCATCAGACTCTTGGTTTTGGCTGGGGCCATAATCTCATGGGATTGAGCCTCACATTAGGTGGCTTCCATGCTCAGCAAGGAGTCTGCTTAAAGATTCTCTCCCTCTGCCCCTGCCCTCACTTGCATGTATGCCCTCTCTCTGAAATTAATTAATTAACTAGTTAATTAATTAAATCTATAAAAAAAGGAAGTAAATAAAAGAGGTAACAGTCAAAGAAGATTCTCAGAATTATAATTCAGGCATGACTGGTATTGCCATTAACTGCAATGGGAAGATCATGAAATCCATCTTGAACATAATTAATTTAAGTTGGCTGTGATTTACCTGCATTGAGATGTTCAATAAGCAGTTGGTTATATAGGTCAGAAGCTCATGAGTAAGGCATGGCATAGAACAAATATTTGGAGTGCAAGACTACATAGGGTAATTGAAATCATGTGAGTAAATGGGATTGCCTAGTGAGAGGTATAAAGTAAAAAGAGAACAGGACCTCCAGAATCTTATGCCAACATTTAAGGGCAGTTAAAGGAAGATGAAGTGTGGAGAGGAACCTAAGAATGATCACACAGGTAGGAGAAAAGAAAGAAGAGTATCATAGGAGGCATAGGGGAAAGCATGTTTTTAGAAGGAAGTAGTAGTCCAAAATTTCTAAGAGGTCAAGCAAAGTAAGGACATTAAAATATCAGATTAAAGAGAAGTTCATTGATAAGCATAAGAAGAGCCATTTCTGTGGAATAGAGGAAAATGAATGAATTCTGGGCTCTTTTATTGTTGCTTTTATTTTGTTTTGTTTTGTTTTTAAAGTGGGAAAGATGTAAGCCTATTTAAATATTGATATGAAAGGTCAAATACAGATAAAACCAATTCTTTGTAAAGAACAAAGGCAGAGTGTGAGTGTGAGTGTGAGTGTGAGTGTGTGTGTATATAAATATCCAAAGGTACAAGTTCCTGAGAAAAGGAATGTTATTAAAGAAATTAGCCTTAGAAGGAAGGAGGGGCAGTTCTCCAGTTGTATTAAAAAGGAAGGAAGAGGGTACCTGGGTGGCTCAGTTGGTTAAGCAACTTTGGCTCAGGTCATGATCCCGGAGTCCCAAGACAGAGCCCCACATCGCCATCCCAACTCAGCCAGGAGTCCACTTCTCCCTCTGACCCTCTCCCCTCTCATGCTCTCTCTCACTCTCTCTCAAATGAATAAATAAAATCTTTTTTATTTAAAAAAAAAAAAAAGGAAGGAAGAAGGAATATTTGTCATGTTTAGTGAAAAAAAAATTCCCATGTTTCAATCTAAAAGGCTATTATATTTCACTGTGAAGTAGGACAGATAATGTCCTGAGAATAAAGGAGACAGTAAAGCTAGAATTTTGAGGTTTGGGAAGGTTTGAAAGAGTTATGATGGAAAATGAGGGAGGAAGCTGATTAGAGAGAAATAGAAAGATTCTCTACCTCCTAAAATGATTTTTTCCCAGCAACACCCAGCAGCCTTGAAGCAGACATGGAGCATGCAGACCGTTAAGGTTCTGTCATTTTTTCCAGCACTGGGGTTTTGTCAGGTAGACATAAAGGAAAAGAATAATGGAGTTATCGGGTTTTAGCCAGATAATATGCAAAGCAATAGACCTAGGCTTTATTGAGAAGAGACAATAGGATAGATAGGGATAAATTAGACTTGCAGTACCAATGAACTTAATGAAGAAATATGACAGGAGTAAATGAGTGAGCAAGCTGCAAGGATAGGAGGCTACAGTCAGTGAATGGAATGTATGATATCGCGAGTTCAGAGGTATAGTTTTAGGGGATAACAAGATCCAGAAGTGGCTCCAACAATTATGGAGTATTATTTGAGATGGTAAAGACATCCAGTAACAGGCCAAGCCTTTGGATGAATCATCCATAAGCACATTGTAATCATCTATGTCCCAAATTTAGGGACGAGAACAATTTTGCCTGAAAAGGGAGATGGTGACCAAGGTACCAAAATGAATGAGGCACTAGATCAGAAGGAAGATGGTATCTTGGGGAGGATTAAAGGAGAGTGCAACTAAATAATATCCATATCATAGAATTTAAATAATGATCTTCTAGTGGACTTAGGCTTAGACATGTGTATAGTTACTCATTAGGCCACCCAGGCAACACAGCCTTATCTAGGGCCTGGACACATGTCCTAGAGTAGTAATATCCTAAACGTATGGCCAAATATGAGTCTAAATAGTGTTCCAGAGGATTGTTTTGACTTGATCTCAGCAAACCTCTAGGCTGATTCTTGGAAAAAGCAAATGTCTAAAAATAGAAATTTGTCTGTTTCTTCAAGTACTTCCAGGGAAGCTTTGAAATCTCAATGGAACTTGCTGGTAATAGGTATTTAATTTTCTTTTCTCCTAATCCAGGCCAATAATTCCAATTGCAATTGTGGAATTGTACTGTAGATTCGGACTTAACTTGATTTACGTTAAACTTCTTACAGATTCAGAACAAGAAAAATATTGGCATGGGAGAGTATTAGTCTGACATTTCTGGCTATATAATATAAATAGTGATATGAAATTCAAATCTTTGGAAAAGAAGACCCATTGTATTCTACCATGATGTAAATTTATTTTGGTATATATTTCTAAGTTTTCACCCTTCTTCTGGATGGCCCAGAGTGACCTAACCAGGGTCTTCTGTGCCTAATATTTGTTTTTAAAATTTTCACCTATACACTGAGTAAATAAGTATTCTTGTTAAATATTATTTCTCTGCCTATCTTCCCTCTTGCTCAACCTAAATCCTTCATATAAACTTCCCAATTTGTATCTATTGTGTGGCCTCTCTTTCTTACCTAGCCCTGGGCAACTGATGTAATAATTTCTCAATTCTTCCCTCTGTTCTAAACAATGAATTAAACCAAATTTGTAAAATCCCATTTAAATTTATTTGCTTGTTTATATATTTACTTATTTTTAAGGCAGACTTTGAGTAAATCATGCAGCTGGTTCTTTAGGACAATAGGCATTTCAGAATTTTACAAACTTTTCAGAAAATTAATATATCATTTCTATAGAAATTTTTATATATTTGTACTAAGCAGAAAGCAATTAATTATAAAACATTCTATAACATCATTTTGAAAGTAAATTTTTGCTACAAACTTAAATTAAAGCAGCTTTTTTTTTTTTTAAGATTTTATTTATTTATTTGACAAGCAGAGATCACAAGTGGGCAGAGAAGCAGGCAGAGAGAGAGAGAGAGGAGGAGAAGCAGGTTCCCTGCTGAGCAGAGAGCCCGATGAGGGAGTCGATCCCAGGACCCTAAGAACATGACCTGAGCTGAAGGCAGCGGCTTAACCGTTCACTGAGCCACCCAGGCACCCCTAAAGCAGCTTTAAAACTCATTCACACTTAAATTACAGTACTTTGTTTTAAGGACATGGGGATTCATTTCAGAAAAGACTATTTTCTTGGGGGGAAAAGGAGAAGATTACATCTCCAACTTCAGTACTTCCTTAAGTCCCTTTTCTTAGTTAAATCACCTTAATAACCTAACTAAAAATTGGTAACCATATTATTTAAATGATGAAATTTGAGACTTTTTTCTAACTAAATGTTTTCTGCTTTTTTGTAGAGGATCTCTGTCGAGAAGGCCTTATAGACCAGGAAAAATTTGTGCTCAATGTAGCAGAGATGACAGATGCACAGATTTTCTATGCAGTAAGATAAAGAAAATAACTTAAACATAAAAAAATCCATAACACATTTGATGACAAGAAAAATGAAGTATTGAACACTAGTTTGTTCTTTGTCATGTTAATATTGTTCTTTTGATCAGAGTGTTGTTATTATATTAACAAAGGAGGGTTGAAACTGTATCATCTCTGGAATTTTCTAGACCACCTTTTTTGCCCTCTATTACCTCTGTTTCTTCCCCTAGCGACCTACCACAATGTCTGAAAGAAGGAATGAGAAAGAATAGTTATCTCCTAAAGAAGCTTGCTAGTTAATTCCTGAAATAGCAGCCTGTTTGAGAATGACTGCTCTAAAGGACAGGATAGTCTAAAATATTTATAAAGAGAAAAGAAGTAAAATACCACACATTTAGTAGCCTTTTCTTTTAGTTTTTATTTCCTCCAAAATATTCAAAAGATAGAAGTAGAAAATATATTTGGGTAAACTTTTCCTTAATTTTTCCAAACATAAGAGCATGTAATCCAAAAGTACAGCCACACCTGAAATATAGGATGCTTACAAGAATGTGTTGGGGGCTAAACTGAGACAGTAAGGGGGCACATTGTAATTTTGTGATAAAGAAACGAATGGACAATTTCATGATAATATCACTGCTGACATGAATCCACTCCAACATTCTTGCCCTTGCTTCTCTTGAATCAAGATGCAAAATCTTGCTCTTCCTCTTCCCCTTTTCTTTCTCCTCCTAAAAGAATTCAATCCTAAAACCATTAAGTAGGTCAGAACAAGGTAGGCATCTACACAGAGGGCCAGAGGATGTGACATATTAGAGCTTAAGCAGAATGATAAGGGATTCATACACAGTGAACATGAGAAGACAGCCTTAAACGGGGAGGACAGTGACCACATGGGGGTATAGTCTTATATAGAAGGTTAGAGTGTCTATGGAGTGAAATGGATGTCCATGAATGAGGTCAGACTTAGGGTATCAGAAACATACCAGAACGAAGAGATCTCCATACCAAGAGGGTTCAGTATGTGGTATCTGAGCCCCAGTAAGTGGAGGAGGGCATCAACATGGGGTAGGATTGAAAGCTTGGCATATAATAGGCTGGACATGTAAGGACTACATCCATGGAGGGACAGTTTGGCACTGGTTGTTTGAACCCAAGCGGAATGTGAAAAGGATTCACATATAGGGATGCCCTGGTAAGAGGTATTAAAATCTATGTAGATAAGAGAGCATCTATGTTTAGAGGCAATTTCACATGATGTATCAAAATTCAAACTAGGTGAGGGAAGCTTTAATGTGGGAGGGAGGTGGCCTGGCATCTGGAAGGGTCAGAGCCCTAGTGGAGAAACAGAGGAATCTACACATTGGAGAAGCCCAAAACTGGGTTTTACAAGTCTGAGCGGGGTGGGAGGGGATCCAAGTGGAGGATCAGCCTATGGGTTGCCAGAGTAAATACAGGATGCCCAGTTAAATTTGGACTTCAGGTTAAAAAAAAAAAAAAAAAAAAAAAAATATATATATATATATATAAAAA
>NC_081562.1:42640637-42656033 GCF_022355385.1 Mustela nigripes | reverse complement strand
TATATATATATATATATATATATTTAGTATAAGTATATTCTGAATATTGCATGAGATATACTTGTCCAAGAGATATACTTGTCCAAGAAATTCTCTGTAGTCATCTGTGATTTGAATTCAACTAGGCATCCTATAAATATTTTTAAGTTTTTATTAAAATTACAGTTAGTTAACATATAGTGTAATATTGGTTTCAGGCATACAATATAGTGATTCAGTACTTCACTTAACACCCAGTGCTCATTACAACCAGTACTCTCTTTAATCCCCATCACCTATTTAACCCATTCCCTACACACTTCCCTTCTGGTAACCATCAGTTTTTTCTCTATAGCTAGGAGTCTGTTTCTTGCTTTGCTTCTCTTTTTCTTTTTTCCCCTTTGTTCATCTGTTTTGTTTCTTAAATTCCACATATGAGTGAAATCATATGGTATTTGTCTTCCTCTGACTTATTTCACTTAGCATAATACTGTCACTCTATCCACATCATTGCAAATGGCAACACCCTATATTTTTATTTGCTAAATCTGGCAACTCTATAGCCTGGTGTGGGGTATAAGAGCTCAAGCAGAATGAGGAGGACACCCATGTAGGGAAGAGAGTAGAGGCAACAATGAAATTGGAAACCTACTAGGAATTGATCAAATAAACAAGTAGATTAAGGATAATGGAAGCCAGCTTTCTCACTGTCAGAGAATGGAGTATTAAAAATGTAAAAGAAGAAAATAAAGATGATTCTTGTGAGGAATTGAAATTAGAGGTATTGAAACTTAGGGGTTTCAATAAATATAAATAACATAGATGTAAATGTTTGTATATGTATGTATCTATACACATATACTCCCTAGCTCAGAGATGGTTTTGGAGCAGTGACCTCCCACCCCCAAAGGAATGAGCAAAACTAGCACCCACATCTTGGTTTCCAAATTTGAGCCTACAGTAAAAGAAATGAGGGCTCATTAGGAGAAAGGTCCCAGGGCTGGGGCAGGGAAAATAGAAGTTAAATCCAGACCATCTTTTCATATCTAAAAGCAAAGAAGTGCTCAAAGAGTGATGGGGACATGTAGCAAAATGGACACACAGGACACAAAAAACATCTTAAAGGGCTCTTAGTGATCAAACCTAGGACAATTTGAGTACCAAAATAAAAATAAAAATTATAACTCCTTGCATATAACAGGAAACTCTGATTCATACTAATGTAAATTAATAAATTAATAAATTAGAAGTTTGATGAGGAACAATATATTACATAGTTCCACAGTAACTCCCTATAAAAATATTTCATTACTAGTGGGAAAAGAGTAATTTCACAATGGAGCAGCCCAGCCGGACACCATCCTAATAAAGTGATCCATGTGAACATCAACAGTAATTGGAAAAATCAAGACCAAAACCCTGCACCACCTGCAATGAGAATAACACAGCATCTCTTCTGTGATACTCCTGCAAAGATACATAACTAGGTCCAATCACAAGGAAGCTCAAATAAGTCCAAATTTCAGGTTTGTTTAAAAAAAATTAAAGATCTGTCTGCAAGATAACTAATGTGTTATTTTCAAAATATGCCAAGATCATTAATGTCAAATAAAGACTGAATCACTGTCCCAGACAGAAGACAATAAAGAGACGTGAAAACTAAATGTAATGCATGAATCTGAATATGATCTTTTGTTACAAAGACACCTTTAGCACAGCTGGCAAAAAAAATGGAAAGAGGTCCAAAGATTAGAAGATAGTAATGTAATAATGTTAATTCCTGATTTTGTTAGTTGTATTACTGTCATGTAGAAAAATATCCTTATTTGTAGGAAATAAATACTCTCAGATATATCAGAATGGCCACTTGCATTAAAATGGTTCAAAATAAGTTATTTGCACTTTATTTCAGCCTTTTTCTAAATGAGGGATTTTCCCGCCATTTTATTTATTTCTTTTCTTCTCAGTGTTCCAGCATTCATTGTTTATGCACCACACCCAGTGCTCCCTGCAATACGTGCCCTCCATAATACCCACCACCAGGCTCACCCAATCCCTCTCTCCCCTCCAAAACCCTCAGTTTGTTTCTCAGGGTCCACAGTCTCTCGTGGTTTGCCTCCCCCTCCAATTTCCCCCAATGCCCTTCTCCACTCCATCTCCCAATGTCCTCCATGTTATTCCTTATGCTCCACAACATTGCTGTAAAACTGATGAATAATAACTTTAGACAGGCGCTCTTGAGAGCAGCTAGGGGGAAGAGATTCCTTACATACAGAGGACAGTCCATCAGAATAACGTCAGATCTGTCCACAGAAACCTGGCAAGCCAGAAAGGGCTGGCTATACATACTAGTAGTTATACATACTCAGGGCACTAAATGAGAAGAACATGCAGCCAAGAATACTTTATCCAGCAAGGCTGACACTCAAAATGGATGGAGAGATAAAGAACTTCCAAGACCATCAAGTTTTAAAAGAGTATGTGATCACCAAGCCAGCACTACAAGAAATATTAAGGGGGGTTCTATAAAAGAAGAAAGAACCCAGGAGTGTCATAGAACAGAAATTTACAGAGACAATCTATAGAAACAAGAACTTCATAGGCAACATGATGTCAATAAAAATATATCTTTCAACAATCACTTTCAATGTGAACGACCTAAATGCTCCCATAAAATGGCACAGGGTTGCAGATTGGATAAAATGAGAGGACCTGTCCACATGCTGTCTACGAGATACCCATTTTGGAGCTTAAGGATACATCCAGACTGAAAGTGAAGGGATGGAGAAGCAACTTTCATGCCAACGGGCCTCAAAAGAAAGTTGGGAGGGGCGCCTGGGTAGCTCAGTGGGTTAAAGCCTTTGCCTTCAGCTCAGGTCATGATCTCAGGGTCCTGAGATCAAGCCCCACATCTGGCTCTCTGCTCGGTGGGGAGCCTGCTTTCTCCTCTCTCTCTGGCTGTCTCTGTCTACTTGTGATTTCTGTCTGTCAAATAAATAAATAAAATCTTTAAAAAAAAGAGAGAGAGAGAGACATTCCTTTAAAAAAAATAAAGAAAGAAAGAAAGCTGGCATAGCAATTCTCATATCAGATAAATTAGACTTTAAACTAAAGACTGTAAGCAGAGATAAAGAAGGATACTACATCATTCTTTTTTTTTAAGATTTTATTTATTTATTTGACAGAGAGAGATCACAAGTAGGCAAAGAGGCAGGCAGAGAGAGAGAGAGAGAGAGAGAGAGAGAGAAGCAGGCTCCCTGCTGAGCAGAGAGCCAGATTCGGGACTCGATCCCAGGACCCTGAGATCATGACCTGAGCTGAAGGCAGCAGCTTAACCCACTGAGCCACCCAGGTGCCCGGATGCTACATCATTCTAAAAGGCATATCCACCAAGAAGATCTAACAATAGTAAATATTTATGTCTCCAATATGGGAGCAGCCAACTACATAAGACAACTGTTAATCAAGATAAAGAGTATACTGATATGAATACATTAATAGAAGAGGATCTTAACACACCACTCTCAGTAATAGATCTTTATACCTTAAAGAACTGGAGAATCAACAACAAATAAAGCCAACCCCACACAGAAGGAGGGATTCTTTTAAATTAAAAAAAAAAATTGTTAATGCAAAACCTAAGGAAAGCAAATCAATTTGAAATTTTTTGATATAGTCAGGAAGGAGATAAGGTTCATACTGGACTATTTGTAAGAGAAATGAAGGTGATGAGATAAATTTGATTAATATTTATGGGGCAAAATTAGCAAATCTTAAAGAATAATTTGACATAGTGATGAGAAAAAAAGTCTAATATAAATACCAGATTTGGTGCAATGGATTGAGATATGAATTATATGAAGAGAGAAAGCTATGGAAAATAGATGATGGGTTTTGATCATTATTAGCTTTAAATACTATTTGATACCTGAGTAGGTAAGACTCATAAGCTTAGGGTATATTTCAAGGCTCTGTTTCAGAATCAAAAGCATATAGACAAGTCTAAAAATATAAAAAAGGAATAACTTATCCAGGTACAACACACAGAGAAAGAAAAGTAGTATACTAAGAATAGGATCCTAGGGGTGGGGGGGAAAAATGAGAAATACTGAAAGAGAATGGTGGAAACAGTGGAAGAGGGATAAGGAGAAGAGGATACCCCAGTGTTCCCTTTCATTAAAGTGTTCTTACTGACTTGGCAATATGGGAGAACATTGAATCTGGGTTTCAAAATCTGAGCCACGTGGGAGGGATCCAAGTGGAGGAGCAGCCTGTCAGTTGCCAGATCAAATACAGGGTGCTCAATTAAATTTGAAATTCAGGTAAACAAAAATATTTTTAGTATATCTCAAATATACTTATGAAGAACTGAAAAGCCACATTGAAAACAACACAAGGAACCAAAAATACTGGAAAATACAGTAAGGGATAGGGAGGTCAAGTCTAAGAAATTTAAAAGACTAAAGAGAAAATTATAAGAAAGCACTGATAAATCTGATTCCTTATGTGAATAATTGGAGCCCCTGACGACCAGAACAAAAATAATACAGCAGAAAACAAAGCAATAGATAGATATATAGGTATTCAAAGAAATAATTTTTTTAAAAACCAGAAATAGAAATTCTTGAATCCAGACATTGAATACCTACTATGGAATGTAAGCTGGAAAAAGTAAGAGGTTCCTTAAAAAATTAAAAATGAACCACATGATCCAGTAATTTCACTTCTGGGTGTTTATTTGAAGAAAATGAAAACACTAACTCAAAAACATATATGCACCCACATGTTCATTGCAACATTATTTACAATAGCCAAGGTGTGGCAAGAACCTAAGTATCCATTAATGGGTGAATGGGCAAAGAAAATGTGTTATATCTGTATCTATCATTACACACACAAAATGAATAGAATTCAGCCATATTAAAAAAAATGAAATCTTGCCATTTGTGACAAAATGGATGGCCCCTGAGGGCATTTTGCTAAGTGAAATGTCAGAGAAAGAAAGATACCATATGATCTTACTTAAATGTAAAACCAAAAACCAAGCTTATAGATACAGAGGATAGATTGATTGTTGCCAGGGGTCGAGGTGGGCAGTGGGCAAAATGGGTAAAGACAGTCAAAGGTAAAAACTTCAACTTCTAATTATAAAATAAATAATTCATGAGGATGTAATGTACAGCATAGCAACTATAGTTAATAATAATGTATTGCATATTTGAAAGTTACTAAGAGAGTAGAACTTAAAAATTCTTATCACAAGAAGAAACTTTTATTACTATATATGATGACAGATGTTCACTAGATTTACTGTGGTGATCATTTCAGTAAATACAAATACCAAATCATTTTGTTGTATACCCAAAACTAATATAATGTTATATGTCAATTATAACTCCATTGAAAATAAATAAGTAATAAATAAATAAAATAAAAACAACCATTTAAAGATTCAAAAAAAAAAAAAAAAGAAAGAAAGAAAATGGATAATAATATGTGCCAGGAAAAAGTGATGCAAATTAGAGGAAAGTAAAGAATCCTTCACGTATCCAAACCAAAACGTAAAATAATTCATTGGAGTTTAATAGTCTGGGTTGAGTCAGGAAAACAGCCACTTTAAATATTCTGATAATACAGTGTTGAACATAGAAAATAGAGCTCACATGAATGGTGTAAACTCTAAGGGAGCAAAGATCACAGAAGTTGCTATGAAAAGGCGGAGAAACTATAGTTAGAAGGTCAAAGAAGCAGAAACAGAAAACCTCTTAGCTTGAAGCACCAAAATAGGTGGTTCTCAAAAACTTACAAGAAAATTGCTGCAATTCTCAAGAATCTTTGAAAAAGCTCCCACCAAACAGTCTCAGTATTTGACAGCAAAGCAGGTAGTTTCCTATTCGACCAAGCAGCCACTGGGAATCTCACATCTGTTCAGGTATCTGGCGAAAAACCACCCATGGAGAATAATAATGGTTTCTTCTTCTCTTTAATCTTCCAAATTTCACATACATCCTGTCATTGGCAAACTCTAACTTGGAGCTATACAGAGGAAGGAATTCACAGAAAGGTAGTTAGTTCCTGATTTCAGGTCTGCAACACAGGATCAACTTGACACCAGTGTGATAGAATGCTGCATTGGCAATTGACAATCCTGCATATTTTGGCTGGTATCAAACTTTTCTGTAATAAGAATTAATGCCAAGAGACAGTGGAATAATTCCTATATTGTTCTTAATGCTGTACATAAATTCAACCAAACCTATTATTCAAATACAAGCAGATAAACAAATCTTGTGGAAACACAAAGAAATTTGTGGTACATAGTTCTCACAAGCACTTTCTCAATAAACCCCTAGAAGATGGCTTTCACCAAAAAGAAGAGATGAATGGAAAATGAAAAGCTACACTGGAAAAACTATCTAGAAGCATAGTTTAATCAATAGACAAAGATTGAATTCTTAAGGCTATAATTACAAAACAAATGTAAATATAATAAATGTTGACAATATAAAACGATATAATTAATAAAACTTGGCAGAAGAAGAGAGAGATAGAAAAATGTGCTTAATTTCCCCATCTTTCATAGCAAGGGGCCAAAAGCTATTATTTAAAGCTGATAAATCAAACAATAGAGATGTAAATAGATTTAAATGTATTTAATATATTCAATCAAGTGCAAAAGTAAAAGAAGAATGGAAAATGTAGAATGGAAAATAGTGATGACAAATGAAGGAAAATCCAAGTAAGAATTATGCTAATTACATCATAGCTCAAACTAAGTGATCAACAGCTACACATACACAGAATGAAGTAGAGAAAATATAGACTTTGTGGTAAAAAAAATTTTTTAAAGGAGTGCCAAATAGAAATCATTGTATAAAATATGAAGTAAAATAAGCACAAAAGGCTGAAATAACATCAAAGATCTGATTGGTCAGTTCATCCCTAGGATTTTCTGAAGAGTGATTTCTAAATTTTCTTATAAGGTTAGTGCCAATTACAAGACAAAGCCTCTGATTCCCATTGGGCTCTCTGTGTGAGAACTCATTTATCCTCTTAACTCTTCCTAATGGAATCCAGGAATGATTTTTTGATCTTCTCTGCTCCAGTCAGCAGAGGGAAGAGATTTATTTCCTGAGAAGTATTATGATAGCTTTAGGCTAGATAGCAGAAATAATAAACTCTATACCAGGCTGCATAGTTTACTTTGGGATGAAATGAAGAGCAATGAAAAGCTCCTGAAAATAAGAATTAGATGAGGAAAGTGAGTATATTCAGAAGATTAATTTGGAATGATCTGGGGGAAAAAGAGAGATGCATGTAAGAGATATTATAAAATCCTAGAATGTTGAAGCTGGAAAAATCTTTACAGGACAGAAGTGAAATGATTCATACAAAGTGACAATGATTTAGAGACAGAATTAGTAATAGAATCCACATGTCCTCATTCCCATACCTCTATGTTCCCCCTAGCAGACTCAGCTGACTTTTACTAGAAGAGAATGTAGTACATTTTGTGATGGGCTACTGGTTGGAGGAAGCACATCAAAGATGGCAGCATGATACCTGAGGACTAGGAGAATAATGTCATTATTTTTAGAAAAATTATTTTATTTCTAGAGAAAGAAGGATTTTTATATAATTCTTTATGGACTTTCTTTTTCTTTTTAGGTAATGCAGAACGTGACCAATCCGTATGTATGTATTGTCATCCTTTATTTCTTGGACAATTTAACTACTTTATACGAAATCCAGCTTTCAATTTTGTTTCTTTATTTACAGATTACCGATTTTGGTATCCCAGATGGGAAGTTCCCCGGCCAATTGTGTGTGATCCACTGTGCTTATTTATTTTCTTTCTGAGAATGTTGTGTTTTTCAATATGTATCGTAGTTGTTTTGATAATACAGTCTCGGTTTCCAAATATATTATTGGAAGAAGAAATGATGCTTGCCTCTGATCTAACTGAGGTAGGGCCAGAACAGTTACAGGAGAAGGAAGAGGAGATGGAGGAAGGAGACAGGGGAAAGGTGGAGGAAGAGGAAGAATATAAAGAAAAGGAGGAGGAAAAGGAAGGGGATGAAAAGGAGGAAGGGGAGGGAGAGGATGACGAACAGGAAAAGAAAGAGAAGGAGTCAGTGGAGGATGAAGATTTACCACCACAATAAGACAAAAGTGTAATACAAAAAATAAATAAATAAATACAAAAAGTAAAACACTGAGCTTTAATAAAAACGAATATGTACAAACCATTACTGCAATACCTTTTATTCTCTTCTTTTTCATATATTTACTCAACAAATGTAAATTTGAAAAACACAGAAACAAACTAACAAAAACATGTATTTTATAGTAAGTATTGTAAGACAAGTTCTCGGACACTGAGAGAAGGTAAAGACCTGATGACAGAAATACTAAAAAAGATTTGACCAGTCTAATTACTTTTTAAGATTTTACTGTGTTATCCTTATAAAGGAAGGAATTCCCATTTTCTAAATATGTCTATCTCTGTGTTTTAAATATTTCCTAAATGGGTTAATAAGTTTCTCAAGTATTAAGATTATACATGTTACTGTGCTTAGGATCATTCTGACTCAAGATAACCATTTAATAACTTTTGGTTTTGTTATTTTTATCATTACGCTTACAGTTGTTATTTTTTTTTATTTTATTTAAAATCGATTAATTACTATTGTAGTTGTTATTGATAGTGGTGATGATGGTGGTGATAATATTGACCATGTGATATCAAGGCATTGAATATCATTATGTATATTTGTATTGTGTGTGTTTGGGAAATAGTTTAAGTGGTACTGTACATGTTGTTAGGAGACAAATTTTTATTTCTACTTCATGTTTGCTATTTCATTAAAGCCTTGTTGTAATTCTTTATTAGGCTATATAATTTATTGCCACCAAGGACAAATAAATGTCAAAAGTTTAATTATTTGTGATTGAGCAATTTGGCTGCTTCCAAATTTATGTGGTAAAATAAAATAAAAATTTAAAAAGTTATTTGCTTACAGTTATTTAATATGTTCAGTAAAAGTTCACAAATTAGTAATATAAATTAACTACTTACTATTTGTAGTACTAGTAAGTGATCTGAATAAAAATACCTAACATAGCACACATCAAATTGTATAAACTCCATATTTTTAACTTTATTATATTAAAAGCTGATTCTTAAATGGGGCAAGATGAGAATTATACAAAAACGCCCTACATTTATGTAATTTCTATGTAGTCAGCCTCTTTTCTAACCAGCTTCCTAAGAAAAAGCCTTAGGTAGTGAAAAGGGCTGGTTCTCTACAATGATTTTATTTATTAGTATTTTCTGATATTTTTATACTATTTCACAGCTTCCAAGGTGGTTTCACATAATTTTTTAATTTCCAAAACCACTCTGTAGAGTTGATATTGCTTCCATTTTTAAAATGAGAAGACTGACCTTGGATTTGTCAAGGTCCTACAACCTAGGACTCAAAACAAGTTAATGTCTGGACATTCTGATGCATTTACAAGTATAAATTCTTCATGATCCCGTGTTCAGTTCCCACTATGATTAACTTATATATTTGTATATCTAACTTCTACCCATCTAACTTTACTCTTCAACATATTCTCCAGGTAATTTCATGGAATATAACTGCTATAAGCCAGTGGTTCTTCTCTGGGGGCAATTTTGTCACCTCTCTTCCAGGGACATTTGGCAAAATCTGGAAACAATGAAGCTGTGACCAGGAAGGTGCTACTGGTATTTAGTGGGAAGAGGCCAGGAATGCTGGTAACAATCTTATAATGCCTAAGACAACCCCCACAGCAAAGAATTATCCTGTCCAAAATATTACCAGTGCCAAGTTTAAAAAATTCCCCTGTTGGCTTATCTCCACCCCCAGATATGTGTAAATAATGAATGTATTGTAGATGTTATTGTACTTCCCTAATTTCTCATTTTTCTAAAAATCGTTCTCTCGTTTTCTTTCCTACCCTTCTTGCTTCACCTTTTTATATCCATAAGTTACCATGGGAACCATCATTTTGCTGTTGAGCTTCTGTCTTCTTACTTTGAAGATGGTCTACTAAGCACAGATGGGCGCAATCATAGTTTTTGGCTGGGAGATCCAGACAGACTTTCAAATGAGGTTCTCCTTGATGGCACAAGTTGTAATATGTAAAGCTCTGAAGCTGTTTAGCAGACTGCATGGAAAGAAAGAATGAATACCAACAGAGAAACAGTGAAAGGTTGTTGTCTCTGATGCTTAGTTTTATCCCAACCTTTCACACGTATTATTTTTCCAGAGTATATCCTATTTCCATCCAGTAAGTTTTCCTTAGGTTATTTTGAATAGGATTCTGTAACTGACTCAACTGATAGGACATTCATAGTATAAAGATATTTTCGTTAAAATGTCCTTTATTGGGCACCTGGATGGCTCAGCTGATTAAGCATCTGCTTTTGGTTCAGGTCATGACCCCAGGGTCCTGAGATGCAGCCCCACATCAGGCTTCCTGCTAGCAAGGAGCCTACTTCTTCCTCTGCTTCTACTTGTCACTCCCCCTGCTTATGTGTGCTCTCTCTCTCTGTCAAATAAATAAATAAAAATCTTATAAATAAATAAGTAAATAAATAAATAAATAAATAATATGTCCATTATTCTGAAACAGCATTAGCAATAATGGCACTAAAACTGAATATGTAGAGATTCTTTATAGCATCAAGTGGTCAAAGAATAGGATGTCTTTTAAAGTTTTATTTCCTAAGTCTTGGTTCTTGGTATCATACCATATCTCTCTCCCAGAACCATACACCCTATGTGCTTAGAATGCTTACTTTATTACACAAGTTATAGGTTGACTCCCTACATAAGGGATCATTCGTATGAATCTCAGAGGTATCAGGGAAAATTACCCTTACTCAGTTTCCATGGCACTGCGTTTCAGGAATATACTTTGACCAGGATTTTCTGACCCAAATGGTCTTGAGTGGAGAAAGAGTACTTAAAGTACCATATATTCTATTCTGCATTATAAAACTGTAAGACTGTTAAAATATTCTTGGCCCTAGTAAAGTAATTTCCAGCTACATTATGTGTAGTATATACTTGCCCTTGGTTTGACTAAGGGTTCGAGAAAGTGTCAAAGAGTCAGTAAACTTAGTCAATAAATACTAACAAAATATTAGGTGATCCAATGCTATCCTGAGTCCTTGATTTAAATGGTCAAGGATCAAGTACGTTATTTCTTAAAACTGGATATTAAATGGTCAAGGATCAAGTACGTTATTTCTTAAAACTGGGTAAAGGTAAGATTATTGGGCTTTCTATTGGTTCCTCAACTCCCCACAGCAATGAACTGTAGAACTGGATGGTAATAAATACACAAAGGGAGGCTGGGGAAGAACAAAATGAATACAGAATGTTCACAAGGAACAGCACAGCAATAGCAAAGGAACTAGATAGAGTCATAAGGATCTGGTGACTCTAGAGGGAGTAGGAGGATTTGCAATTATTTAGCATAGCCATGAACCCCGTCCACAACATTCAACATAATGTTGATGGGAAACCAGGTTGGCCAAAAGTGATGGGCTGGGGCAGAGTGGAGGACATCGGACATTTTCTTACCATTCCATAGCAAAAGGAATTGCCAAAAACATATGCCCACTCAATTTCAAAGTACCACCTGAGTGAGGGAACTTGATTATGGGCAGTATTAGACAAGATATCTAAAAATATTTAAATCTGAGAAATACTATTGATACTCCTGTTATTAAACAGATCTGATAGACTTCAACATTGCAGTAAGACATCTGATGGAATGCTAGCTTGTGTAATGTTCTATTCCTGAGGATCAGGCCCTCAGGAAACCCATACATGGTGGTGTTGGCTAAGACTCTTGGGGCAGGAAAGTCACACCTATACCTAGAAAAGATGTCAGAATAGGTGTCTATTTCAGTGAGAATGAACCACTGGCTTTTCCAGAATGAAAGGAGCCCAATGTAGTCAACTTGCCACCAAGTGCCAGTTGGTCTCCTCAAACAATAATGCTATGTTAGAGACCCAGAATTCATCTCCATTGTTGGTAGATTCTATATACAGAGGTACCTGGAACAACACTGATACATGAAAGTCTATGCAACTGGATCTGTATGTGGCATCCATGCATTCCATTTGTCTGCCCATCAAACTAATTCTAGGTGGGCAAAAGACAAAGGCTAACAAATGTAAATTGATGAATTATTTTGTCTACCTTGTCATTTGATGCATATGGTGGGCAATAATCTGTTAAAAAAAAAAAAAATTCCGCCTACCATTCCCACTTCTTATTTCCATTCATATGCCTCTGCCCCAGATCTTCTTATTTCTTACCTTTCAATCCTTTTCCTTCCAAACTCCCAACCTAAGACTAGATATTTGCTATGGTCCATGTGATCATATTGATTCTCATGTCAAACCACTTGTACTTACATACAAAGTGGATACAGGTACCATTCAAAGTTCCACCCTGAAGATTTTCTCTTACTGCTGCCTGTCGAGGCTATAATGCAGTTATTGTCCATTTTCTGCTTGCACCCACATTTTGGACCAACTGATTGATAAATTAACATTTGGCTTTCAAAAATTACCTTTACCTAGAGGTTCAAGACTTCCCCACCCCCCCATAATAGTCACAAGTGTGAACTGAGTTCTGGTAAAACATTGGTGGGTGAGATGGAGGTCTAGGTTATCTGCTCATGTAGCATACTCTTGCCCTTTGGTTCCACTTGGATTTGATCCCATAATGATGCTTTGGTTCAATGTCAACTCAGATCATGTGTCCAATAGCTCCCAAATGTGTGGATATTCCTCCCTTCAAATAGATATTCATTCAAGTAAATGTCCATGGGTTCCTTTTGGAAAATGCTCAGAAAATCTTTAAAGTGCATACTAGTGGCCTCCTAGGAACTCAGTCACCTCTTCAGTGGTTTCCTGTGTAAAAACTGGCTCAGTTCCAGTAACTAAGCAAGAGATCATGATTTCTTGCCACTTGCTTCATTGGATCACTAGTGAAACCAACTGTGCCTGTTCATGTCCTCCTGAAGCCAATGTCAAGACAGAATTAGAAGTATAAGAGATTTATTAGTTGATGCCTATAAAACTTGAGGTACCAAACTATATAGTACGGGAAAGAGGGGAAAAAAAGAGTAACTTTATAGTGGAGAAACCTGATAAACACTCTGGCAGCCAGGTGATCAAGATCAAGATCAAGATCAACAGTGGTAAGTCATGCTAACAGCATGTATCCTTGATATGATATGATGAAAATGGCATTTTACCTCTGTGGTCGTCTTCTCAAAAATCCAGTCAAATCATGAGAAAAAAATTAGACATCCCAATTAGGGGACAGTCTATAAAACACCAGTACTTCTAAAAACCTTCAAAACCTTCGTTATTTTAAAAAACAAACAACAACAACAACAAACTTCCGTTAATTCATCAAAATAAGGAAAAACCTGAGACACCATCAGTACCAAAAGGACTCTAAACCTAGACATAAGACTACTGAACATAAGATGGTATCTTGGACCAGGATCCTGAGACGTAAGAAGGGCATTAGGTGGAAACTAAGAAAATCTTAATAAGTATGTGCTTAAGCTAACAAACATGCATCAATATTAGTTCATTAATTGTGACAAATCTGCTGTAAGTTGTTAATAATAGGGGAAAGTGGGTGGGAGGTATGTGGGAACACTGTACCATATTCATAATTTTTCTATAAATCTAAAATTGTTCTAAAATATGGTTTTTAAGAAAATTAAAAAATTATGGGACATGAAAATTACATAAAATTCAAATTCCAGTGTCCATAAATGAAGTTTTATTGGAATACAAAAATGCACACAAAGGGTTGGAAGAGAACATTAGTAGATAGGGAAAGACTTCAGACTATAATGCAGATCTGACACCTGTAAAATTCAGTCAGAAAAAGGCTCAGACCACACAGTGCAACTCAGAAAAATGTCATCCCACACAAGGCAGGAAGCTGTGGTGCAAAAACCCCTTATAGAGATCTTTCGTGTTGGGAGAAGTATGTGTTGGGCAGTGTTGTCAGAATTTCAACCTAAAATCAAACCAGAGGGGGGAAAACAAATAAAAAAAATCAAACTAGAAGACACAAAATGGAAAATCTCATGTCCCTTCAGGATCACAAAACTTAAGGACTGAGAGAATGGTTTCCCATAAATGGCTGATTTATAGAAAACTTATTCACTGAAAACTTTTTAAATGTATGGAGTTGGTCAGGGTCTGCCTCATATTGACCTTGGGAAATTTTGCTTATAGTTCCCGGAGGAAAAATGTCCCCATTTGGTTGGTCTTGCAAAATAAGCTGAATTGAGCTTTGTTCATATGACTGGATGGGTTTTATCTGCTCAGGGAATTTTCAAAACTGGTCTCTGTTTTTTATTTTAACAGACTCTAAGTGAACTTTCTAAACTCTTTACATTCCCTGCCCATAAATACAGACCCTCAACAGACTCCCCTGTGGCTTGCCACAGTTTGCATGTTCTGAATTGCAAGTCCTTTGCTAATTCCCAAATAAACCAGTCTTTCTGGCAGTTTTGAGTCTGCCTCAAATTACCTCTTTATCTAGGTTGATAGCAGCTATGGATTAGTGCAACTGTCATTCTCAGTCACTGACTATACTCACCCAGGAGAAGTAGAGCCTTGGCTGAGGTGCTGTAGCAAATTCCAAAGTGCTGTGGCTAGAGGCCATCAGCTAACTACACGCCTTGTGACAGGCTCTATCTTGATGAGAGATCTGAGGAACAAGCCTCCGTGTTGCCCAAGTGGGTATTCCCCTACAGTAGCTAACACCTCACATGGGTCAAAGCAGATATGCAACATAACTCGCAGCTTTTAAGATTCCGAGGAGGAGATAAAGGGGAATTAATTGTTAAAAAAAAAAAAAAAAAGTGGGCAGCAATTCTGATTAAAGACTGTGAGATTAAACTCTCCTCCATAAGGAAAATAATTCCTGGACTATGATATGAAAATTTCAATGGACAGGCAGGCTAGAAAGGTCTGAAGCTGTGTGATGAGGTCACATTATAATGTCCTGAGAGGATCAATGACAGAACTTTTCCTGGGTTTCTATATACCTGGCTCAATGCCAATGTAACTCAGATTGTAGGACATGAAACATATGTCAATACCGAGGGGAGAAAAGGATATAGCACTAAGAGTGAAAGATGGTAGGATAGCCCATTCTGCTATGAAGAGCAGAGCGCATCTATGGTGAGAATGGTGTGAGTGAGTAGGAAAACCTGCTGCTGTCACTAAGCAAGTAAGGATGGGTTCTTTACATGGGAGCCTTGGAGTAATCAAAGCTGAAAGGCATGGGTGAATTTAATGACTTGGACCCTGAGGGACATAACAAAAA
>NC_081562.1:42501535-42640627 GCF_022355385.1 Mustela nigripes | reverse complement strand
ACTGTTCTTCCAGCAGAAGACGGAAGGAGGGCTGCAGGAAAGAACGTTGTACTTTTTGAATTAAGGATACTTGATCCAGTTACTTGCCATTTTCCCTTTGAAAGGCGATTATAGACATTCTACTGGGCTGAATGCCTTGGTTGAGACTTTACTAATAAAGGACCCCATCAGTTTTAAGATCAAAGATGCCAGTAAGAACCTGGGCATTGTCAGAAAAGCATTTAAATAAAAAACATGCAGCTCATCAAAATAACCCAATTAAATGGGAATGATAAATTCAGATATCTGTTTGTAAATAAGGAGAAGCCATCTCCCTGGGGCTAGATGATTTACTTCTGACATTGAAGGTGTGTTCCCCACTATATGAGTCTCTATGTGCAGAAAGAAAAAACAAGATAGCGCTTCATTGCGGATGGCAATGCTTGATTGATGAAGATTATTTTTCTGAAAGAATGCCAGCTAACAGAAAATTTCTAGTAAAAGAAAAGTGGGGTGCCCAGGTGGCTCAGTCGGTTAAGCATCTGCCTTCGACTCAGGTCTTGATCCTGAGGTCCTGGGATAAAGCCTGCATTGGGCTCCTTGCTCAGAGGGGTACCTGCTTCTCCTTCTCCCTCTGCCTGCCACTGTTCTTCCAGCAGAAGACGGAAGGAGGGCTGCAGGAAAGAACGTTGTACTTTTTGAATTAAGGATACTTGATCCAGTTACTTGCCATTTTCCCTTTGAAAGGCAATTATAGACATTCTACTTGTGCTCTCTCCTCTTACTTCTCTCTATGAAATAAATAAAAATTTGGGGAAAAAAATAGGGGGGGTGCGTAATCAGCGATATGGACAGTTATATACAGTATATCTAACACAAACCCTTGCTGGGATAAGCAGATGGGATGGATAGATAGATAGATAGATAGATAGATTGATAAGGATTCAGTCAATGACCAGTGGTCTAACCATTTGTCTTGGCAAGTAGGACACAGGGAACCAGACTTTAAAATACTATCATTTAGATGCTGGACTTAAAGAAAAGCCATGAGCTTTTCATCTTAAAATATGGATCAGTCAGAAAAATGTATGGACGAGTCATGTTGACACCCATCAGTCACATTCAGAGGAGAGAAGTGCTAGTGACTGAGAAAACAAGATATGTTTTATTTGTGCAAGCTGTGACAGGGTTAGGTCCCTGAAATTGCTGTTGTTTTGTGTCCAGCTTATATTTTACTAAAGACATGCTTACATTTTAGTCCATTAACCTATCCCAAAGTTACATGGCTCAGCGTCTGTGGGAGTAAGAAGTTATAACTAGGTTTTCTCTGCTACTGACAATTTTGGGACATTTGATTTCATGACTGAGGCCTTGACAAATGCAAAAAAAGGCTAAAAGACAAGACTATCCATATATACAAAGCCAAACTTAGATACCAAAAGACCAAGGAATAATAGCATTTTATAGACATACGGTATAAGACAGACACAAAGGAGCAAGAAATGTAATATGAACTGGTGCCCTCAATAATCCATCTCAACCACTAAGCAGAGGAATAAATGAAAATTAAAACAGGCACTTTAAGTAATTGTAGCCTCCTTGATCTTCATAACTGGTATGGTGACCTTTAGCAGGTATTCATTTTACATGATTGAATTACTAACCTTCCTTTCGTAGCTACAAATCTTATTTTTCTTTCCGGAAGAAGCACTGAAAGCCCTTGCCCATCACAGAACAGGAATTGTACAACACAGAAAGCCTGTCTCATGGAAAGCTGTAAATGGGCACCATGAAATCTCCATGAATAAGGAAATGTCACAGGCCACTGCACCTCTCCCCCCACTGATAAATCACACCTTATCCCTTTAAAACCCTCTTGGGGAGGCAGAAAGCCTGGAGTTGGCTTTGGAACCATAGTCTTCCTCCTCCGCAGGTGGCCAGCCTCCTGAATAAAGCTCCTAGTCCTTTTCAATCAATACTGGTCTCTGGAGTATTGAACAATGGAAGAGAAGGGAAAGTGGGTTTCAGCAACAAAATTACTAGGCAAAACATGGCAGGGGAGTTGTGATGGAGCACTAAGGAGGAATATTCCAGGTTAAAAGAATGTGTTTCAACTCACGTTGCAGGTGATAAAGGTAGATCACTAGCTGAATCGTATCAAAGAAAGGGAGTTGGCAATGAGGGGGGAGACATGAATGATGCAGCTTTCTGAATAACTTCTCCAGAGGCAACTTATTTTCATGCCCCCTACACAAAGCAGCATCTGGCTATCTCCATTGTGTCCCCAGTCTGAAATAGAAACCCTCCTCCTCTTTGTTCTTTGTACTTGGAGTGTGGACATGAAACCATGGATGGAGCCGTAGCCCTGTGACCATGAAATAAGCATGAGTACAAAAGCCACATGCTAAGGATGGTGGGATCGGAAAACAGAAAGTGCTGGAAATAAGGGCATCGTTTTGCTACTGCAGCAGCCCTGCACTCTCCACCTTTGGACTTCTTGCTATTTTAGAAAAATCATACCCCATTGTAGTTAAGTCACTGTGGATGAGTTGTTGTGCAGCTATCTCTCCCTTCAAAACACCACCTCAGGGAGCTCCTCTGTGAATCAGTCAGTTAAACCTCCGACTCCTAATTTTGGTTTCAGGTCCTGATCTCAGGGCTGTAAGATCGAGCCCTGCATGGGGTTCTGTGCTGAGTGTGGAGCCTGCTTGGGATTCTCCCTCTCCCTGTGTCCACCCCCCCACCCCACACTTGTACTTGAGCTCCCACACTCTCTCTTTAAAAAAAAAAAAACCAAAAAACTGAAAAGAGTGAAATTTGAAACGCAGAAGACTGTGTGAAATGGACTGCTTGCTTGGAGCTCCCTGCTCATGCAAACCCATGATTTCATACCTGCATATCTTCCAGCTCAACATGAGCAGATAATGTCTTTCATAAAAATAACAAATAATATATATATTTAGTTCTAAGTTTTATGTTATTTTTGTTTTTTTTGTTTTGTTTTGTTTTGTAATTTTTATTTATTTATTTGACAGACAGAGATTACTAGTAGGCAGAGAGGCCAGCCAGGGGGCAGGGGGTGGGGGAAGCAGGATCCCTGCTGAGCAGAGAGCCTGATGCAGGGCTCGATCCCAGGACTCTGTGTTCATGACCTGAGCCGAAGGCAGAGGCTTTAACCCACTGAGCCACCCAGGTGCCCATCCTATTCTTTTTGTTTTAAACGAAAGTGTGACCTACATTCTCTCAACTATTAGGGAAGTTGCAATTTGCTGTCTCATTGATGACAGCTGTTCTCCTCAAAACCCACAAAAGGGTTATTGTTGGGGTCCATTCCACATTAAAACATGTTAAGCCCCTAAGGCCTCCCTGGGCCTACTTAGCCATAGTGACTTCGTGTTACCTAGGTAGACATTTTGTTGTTTAATAAATGCCTCAACAGTTATTGATATCAGTTCCAGGTAACTATTGCTAAAACACACACCTAAAACAAGGCCATTTTGTTTATATGGGTTCTAGGTAACTATTACTAAAACACATACCTAAAACAAGGTCATTTTGTTGTTTAATAAACGCCTCAGCAGTTACTAGTATCGGTTTCAGGTAACCGTTACTAAAACATACAGGTAGGAGACATCCAATCAGCCAAAGCCACATATGTAGATGTCTGCGATTGTGCCCTATAAAAACTAGCCTGTAAGACCAAGGGGCGTCGCTCTCTTGGGAGGCGACCCTGGCCAGTCAGTCTGACTTCTAATGCTTGGCATAAAATAAAGCTTTACATAACTTTCACTTTATCTCAGCCTCATTTCCCTGGCCAGTCAGTCTAACTTCTAATGCTTGGCATAGAATAAGGCTTTGCATAACTTTGTCTCAGTCTTGTTCCTTTGGTAACGGACCCAACATATGGGGGCTCATCCAGGATCAAACGACGAGAACTGAGCCAGCATCAGAATTTCTGGGAAAAACCTCCAGAGGTAAGATCTCCATATTCTGTGAGATCTGGTCTGTCTGGCTGTGGAACTCCAGGGTATGGCCCACTGGGGAGAAGCTTGATGCAGCCATGCTCCCCAGGGTTGGAGTGGATGCAAGGGACACCTCATCCTTCTTCTGGTAGATCGTCTGGGGGTCCAAGCCCCCCCCCAGGCGGTCATCTGGGTCTGTAGGGGGCCAGGAAAACCCCCACCAGTGGGTGAGGGCCGCTGGGTCTGTGTGTCTTTGTCTTGTCTTTTTGTTGTCTGTTGTTGCTAGTTTCTAGGGGAGCAAGAAAATCCCCACCGGCGAATGTTTGTAGGGGACGGAGAAAATCCCCACCAGCAGCAGGTTCTGGGTAAGGGCCGCTGGGTCTGTGGTTGTCTGTGTCTTGTCTTTTTGTTGTCTGTTGTGTTGTTTGTTGTGTTTGAAGAAATGGGACAAGCAGAGAGTAAGGGGACTCTGACTTTCATCTCTCCATTCCTCCTAATAGATGTGGGACTTCTCCCTTGCTTATTTCTTGTGTTAATGGCTATAACTGGAGCCAACTGTGGTTGGTCTAACTCGAGACAGAGACTTTAAGGAATATTCCCAAGCAGCTGCCAAAACTCCTTTTGTTTCTGGGAAGTTCCTTGCCTTCTCTGGCCCGACCTGGACTACCTAGCCCCTCCCCTTTGCTGTCTGTCTCCCCCTTCTGTTTCTGCACCAACTTGGGTGTGGCTTGCATAACTGGCCTCTAGCCCATCCTTGGTGCTTCCTGCACCATGGCTCCTTCTCTCTTCACTGTCAAGGAAAAAAAAGAGCACCCTCTGGACCTAACACCCCCCACCCCAGATCTTCCCACCCATGTCTCCGGTAAACATTAAAAGTGGAGTGGTTCCACGTGAAATGTAAATCAGTATTTAAACTAAGTAATGTTTGTTGGTTTAATCAAGGCAGACATGTCTTTAAAGTTACAGCAGTAAATGCAAAACTTCAATCAAAGTTTCCTAAAGGTCAAATAAGCTCATGTTATTTGTTAAAATCTATTAGCAAAGAAATAACTAAACTGATGTTTTACTGTCTGTCTCAAAGTTTTAATGGGTAATTGTTAAAGTAACTTTCAAAGTCTTTCATAACCTGAAACTTTAAAGGTTTGTTTGGATGACAAGTGGAATTAAATTTGCTGGACATCTAGGTCTTAACCAAATAGGATAAAATACTACAGCATTAATTAATGGAACCAAGTTTGTGCTTTTGACTTCTTACTGCAAAAAATTTAAATCTCTTGGTAAACATGTTTTGTGCTTGACTGATTCATAAATTTGCCATCTACAGAATTCTGTTGTAATCATTCACAATTGGTTAATACTTAGCCATCACTAGAGACTAAAGTATTTCTGAGAATAAAAAATTCTGCTAACTATAACTAAGACTGATGAAAGTAAGAGAAAACAACACTATATGTAAAAAGTAGGAGATAAAAAAATAAGAAATAGAAATACATTTTGTTAAAGATAAAAGGTAATTTTTTCCTAAATGAAATAATTGTTTGAAAAAAAAATGGCTTGGGACAAAACCTAGATGCAAAAAAGTTGTAAAAGTTTTATGAAGAAAAATCTTCAAAAAAAGAAATTTTAGGTATGGTCAGAACAGATGAAAATTAAAATGAATTTTAAAATGTAGCACATCAGAATAATAAATCACATGAAATGACTCCATGTATTCTAGAATACCAAAAGAAAAACGCCATTAAGGTTTTTATTAAAAGTTTTAATGCTGTCTAAAAAACCAGAGGAAAGGCAGTTGACTGATGACTGATAGTAAGTTTAGAATAACTGCACACACAAAAAAGAGGGCCTAAGAGAGTAAGTAGTTTTATCTTAAAAATATCTGGTTGCACCAGAACATGAAAGAAAATAATAAAAACTAAACTTGAGGGTATTTAGTAAGTCATTAAAGGCTTGGGGAAAGTGACCTTTATTTGCCTTTGTTTATAGGTTTGAAAGAGAACAATGAAATACGTTGGAAATTTAACCATATTAGATCAGTTTTGCTGGATGCATTCACAGGAAGGAAAAAAAAAAAGGACAAATAAAACTTTTCCTATAAAATGTTTCTGTTCTTAAAAAAAAAAAAAAAAGACTAAAGCCCTGTGTCATGACAAATCTATATTGGTGATCCACTCAAGTATATATTGACTATTATGTAAACTAAGAAAACACTTGTATAAAAAATCTGCTTTCTTTCTGTTCAAAAAACAAAGTTTTCTTAGATTAATTGATCTGCTGTTAAGGAGAGAATATATGGTTTTCTCTTTGCCTGCCCAGAGAAACCAGTTTCTGTATTTTGTTTTATCCGTAATCCTATTTAAGCAGTGCTTTAAAACTTAAATTTTAGCAATTGTCAACAAGATTTAAATTATAAATGAGATCTCTTAGACTCATAAGCCTTTTCCTTGGTATGCTAATTACTCAAAAAGTACTGCTAAACCAGTGATAAACCTTGGGTTACATATGGGTAGATGCTATAACTATTATAGAAATTCTATGCATTTCCTAAAGTTTTAACCTTTTGATAAGGTCATCACGTGATATTGTAATTATTAAAATGTTATGTGTCACAGAAGTAACCTGATTTTCTTGCGAGTTAAACTGTAAAACCATATCTATTCTGAATTTTTGTCATTTATAATTATTTTAATTCTCTTATAAAATAAATTCTGCCTTAAAGAAAATTCATATGGGAGACTTCCAGGACAAATATCTTTGATATCTTGAAATCCTGAAACTGAAATGAATAAAAATTTCCAGAACTAACTAAAACTACATTCAAACTAAACCAGAATTAGTAACATGGGACCTCAATCCCCAGTGAATGAAGAACTATTGCCCAAAGGAACCCCCTGACTGGAACCCAAACTCTGATAAAAGTAAGGAGAGTCTACGTTTCTACTGCCAGGCTCTGCTGGGAGACCTCCATGCGACTGCAAGGACACCCATAAATTTATCTAAAGTTAGTACGGTAACTCAAGATAAGGATGAGTCTCCAGGGGCTTTTCTAAAAAGGCTTATGGAAACCTATAAAATGTATAGTCCAATGGACCCTGAGGTGCCCGAAAATCAGAGGGCAATAAATCTTGCCTTTGCCGGTCGGTCAGCCCCAGATATAAAGAGAAAACTTCAGAAAATTGAAGGATTTGAAGGGAAGAATTTGACTGAGTTAGTGAGAATATCAGAAAAGGTGTTTAAAAACAGAGATACACAAGAAGATGAAAAATAGACTAGAAAAATGGTTCAAGTTTTGGCATTATATGAGGCGGGGAGGAAACAAAGGAAAAGAGGTCAATGACCAGGAGAAAGGCAGGTAGAAGAGGTCAATGGAAAGAAAAGCCTAAGTACAAAGAAAGCTGGTGGGAAGCCTTAGCTTCAGATCAGTGTGCTTACTGCAAAAACCAGGACACTGGGCCAAGGAGTGTCCCAAAAAAAGATGGCAATGCTGGCCACCAGAGACTGAAGGGGCCATGGTTCAGAGCCCCTCCCCGAACCTCGGGTATAAAAATGGAGGTGGAGGGGAAATCAACTGATTTTTTGATGGATACGGGAGCCCAATTTTCATCATTGCTAGAGCCTATGGGAAAACTATCTGAGGAGGAAGACTGGGTACAAGGGGCAAATGGCATAAAGAGACATAAATAAACAACAAAAAGGACTTTAAATTTGGCCCACGGCTGTTCGCGGCTGGCAGTACTCCCTCCCCTGGGAAGCAAAGAAAGGGAACTCCATAGAACACACCTTTGCTTCCTGTCAAAAGGCCGAAACTGGGGAATACCGACCCATTCAAGACTTGCAGGAAGTTAACAAATGGATTGAAGATATCCACCCAATGGTGCCTAACTCCTATACCCTACTCTCCCTCCTGAGCCCCAAGAGAACCATATATACTGTCTTAGATGTCAAGAATACAAGAGAGTCTCAGCCCCTCTTTGCTTTTGAGTGGTCCAACCCACAGAAAGTGTTCCAAGGCCAGCTCAGCTGGACAAGAACAAATGCCCGAGTGACAGAGTATCAGGCCCTCCTCCTCAACGAACCGAAAGTGACTTTCTGGTCCCTGGCAGTGCTAAATCACGTTGCTGCCAGAGGAGCTGACTGACCACAGTACTTGCTAATAGTCGCTGAGGACTATGAGTCACGCTTGCAGGGGACAAGCCACTTATTTAGACTTTGATCTCCAAGAAGGAGTGTGTTCACTGAGTCCAGGAAACAGGTAACGAACCAACTGATACCCCACCCCACCCACACAACTGCGGGGAGGTCCTAACCCAGGTCACAGGAATAAGGCCAGATCTCAGAGACACTCCCTCCCGGACTCTGTTCACAGACGGGGCGGATGAAAGAGGTGTGCGGGTGCTGTGATGGTTTCTCCTGAGCAGGAACTCTGAAAAGCGGCCCTGCCGCACATCTATAGGAACAACAGGTATGTCTTTGCTACTCTCCATATACATGGGGCTATTTATAAGAAAGGGGCCTATTAACAGCAGAAGGAAAAGAAATTAAAAACAAAAAATACTGGCTCTCCTTCAGACTATTTGGGACCGGAAAGAGGTGGCCATTATGCATTGCCCAGGACACCAAAAGTGGACTGATCTGGTTTTAAAAGAAAACCAATTAGCAGATCAAAGGGCAAAGCAAACAACCAGGAAAATAGCTCAAGAACTGGTTACACTCCTGGCTCCAGCCCTACCAGAAAAACCAGATTGTTCAGAGGAAGATTTAAAATATTTACAAAAATGGACTAAATTGGGGTGCCTGGGTGGCTCAGTGGGTTAAGCTGTTTCCTTTGGCTCAGTCATGATCTCAGGGTCCTGGGATTGAGTCCTGCATCGGGCTCTCTGCTTGGCAGGGAGCCTGCTTCCCTTTCTCTCTCTCTCTATGTCTGCCTCTCTGTCTACTTGTGGTCTCTCTCTGTCAAATAAATAAATAAAATCTTTAAAAAAAAAAAAAAAAAAGAGGCTATAGGTCAAACCTCTATTTAAAAAAAAAGAAATGGACTAAATTAAACTATAAAGGGGACTGAGCTAAGACCAGGACAAAAAAGTTAATTCTTCCTCGCAGACTAAAAAAAAAAAAAAAAAAAAAATAGTAAACTGAATACATCAGGGCACTCATTTAGGGACACACAAACTTAAGGAACTCACTGGCAAGCAATTTCAGGTATCTAAATTAGGGCGTATGGCTCAGGATATAGTTGATAGAGGTGCTCAATGTCAGGCAGTAGAAGCGGGAAAACTAGGATGGAAAAAAAAAAAGAAGTAAAAACCAGGAGTTTATTGGGAAGTGGATTTTACAAAAATAAAATTTAAAATGTAAGTTTTTATAGATACCTTTTCAGACTGAGTAAAAACTTTTTCTGCCAAACATAAAATAGCAGGAATAGTAGCCAAAAACTACTAAAAAATAATTCCTAGGTTTGGGTTGCCTCTGTGATTGGGTCAAACAATGGCCCTGCAATTGTGAGTTCAGTCTCACGGGCATTGGCCAAGGCCATGGGCACTAATTGAAAACTACATTGTACCTACCGGCCCCAGAGTTCCAGAGAAGTAGAGAAAATGAACAGGACTCATAAAAAAAACCTTGACAAAGATAATTCTGAAAACTGGCGGTGGATGGGTAGATCTCCTTCCCTTGGTCCTCCTTAGGGCACGATGTACACCCTACTTACACAAGGTTACCCCATTTAAAATAATGTTCGGGAGACCCCCTCCACTCTGCCCACGACTACAAGAGGTTGCCCTAGTGGAAATGACTAATCAGTCTGTATTCCAGTCACTGCAGGCATTACAGTCTGTCTTAAAAAGGAGCCCACACAGGGATCTGAACTGCCTACACTGAGATGAAAACGGAGGTAAAACCACAGCCTTACCAACCCAAAGACTTGGTTTGGATACACCGCCACCGAGTGAAAAACTTAAAGTCTCACTGGAAGGGATTGTTTACTGTCATCCTATAGAGGACCCGAGGGATTCCAACATCTTACTGCAGGAATAAAACGGACAAAACCTGCGGTTCCCATCCTAATTCTAGCACTAACTGATTCTTTAAAAAGTCAAAGAATTGACTAATCTCCAAAGAAAAGAGGGGATGTTGGGGTCGATTCCACATTAAAACATGTTAACCCCCTAGGGCCTGCCTGGGCCTACTTAGCCATAGTGACTCCATGTTGCCTAGGTAGATATTTTGCTGTTTAATAATGCCTCAACAGTTATTGATATCAGTTCCAAGTAACTGTTGCTAAAACACATACCTAAAACAAGGCCATTTTATTGTCTAATAAATGCCTCAGCAGTTACTAGTATTGGTTCCAGGTAACCATTACTAAAACATACAGGTAGGAGACATCCAATCAGCCAAAGCCACATTTGTAGATGTCTGCGAATGTGCCCAATAAAAACTAGCCTGTAAGACTAAGGGGCATCGCTCTCTTGGGAGGTGGCCCTGGCCAGTCAGTCTGACTTCTAATGCTTGGCATAAAATAAAGCTTTACATTACTTTCACTTTGTCTCAGCCTCATTTCCCTGGACAGTCAGTCTAACGTCTAATGCTTGGCATAGAATAAGGCTTTGCGTAACTTTGTCTCAGTCTCGTTCCTTTGATAACGAACCCAACAGCTATCAGAACAAACTTGCTTTTTCATGTGTGTGATTTTATTTTGTTTCGTCTCTGCTGACTTCAATCTTAGCTATCGTATGAACTCAGACACTGTCCATTGGTAGGGTTCCCATTTGGTTTTTGATCTGGCTTCCAATCTCTCAATCCTTTCTGCTGGGTTAGCCTCTCCTAAGCTCTTAGCCCTCCTTACAGTAGGTAGCCCAATGGAAACCTGGCTGAACCTACCTATATTGGGTTAATAAAAATGGTAACTCCCTAGCAAGACTGCTTATGAAAAAAAAAAAGAGGAAACAAAAATTATCAACATCAGAAATAAAACAAGGAACACTACTAGAGATCCTGGAGGAGAAATTAGAAGAATAATAAATGAAACTAACAAATACCTTTTTGTCAATAGATTAAATGATTTAGTTGGAATGAGCAAATTCTTGAATGAGTCCACCTTCAAAACCAACGTGAGAATAAAGAAAAAATCTAAGTAGCCTCCCATTAAAAAAAATAATAATTAAAAAAAGATAACTATGAAAGGTCCAAGACTGTATGTTGCTTGCAAACTAACAAGTTAGTCAAACACAGTTTCAAGGATACTAGAGAAAATACAGGACTTCTGGGTCAGAGACGAAGGACAGTATTTTATAGCAATGGTAATGAATTAAAGATTTTTAAAAACATTTTTTCTCTTTTTTCCTTTTATTTATTTGAGATAGAGTGAGAGAGAGAGAGAGAGCACAGGCAGAGAGAGAAGCAAGCTCTCTGCTGAGCAGGGAGCCCAACCTGGGGCTTGATCCCAGGACTCCGAGCTGAGCTGAAGGCAGACATTCAACTGACTGAGCCACCCAAGCACTCCCCAAAACATTTTTGTTTCTTAAATTATATTTATATTTAAGAAAGCAAACAGTCTTTTATGGCCTGTAATAAAAATACAGTTGCCCATGGAACCACAACTGGCATAACATACTAAAGATGTTTTAGCAGAGAAACTGCCAAAAGAAAACAAAGGGGAAAAAAAAAGAACTAGAACATTGAAAGGAAACAGCAACATCTTGTTGAAACCACCACTTCCTTTGAGTTGATCAAGTTCAAAACCATTTCCTTCTCCCAAGTGAGAAATTTATTAGGCTAAAAGTGTGGAGCTACTTGAATAGTATAGATGTTAACTGGGTAAGTCTCGATGTTATGATTATATTGGCTACATTATCTCTTTGACTGTTTATATCCCGTATTCCTACCTGGAAACACTTGGGTTATGTTCAGATACCTAACGAGGTACTCACGTTCAGATACATGACAAGCTTATCTCATGAATGATTAAATCTAGCAGCATCTTACATTATGCAAATACTTCATAAACACAAGGCTTCTGATTACTTAATATAATTTGAGGTTGGGATTCTGAATTAGAGGGTATATTGACTTACGGTTTGCATCCCCTCCAGATTCATATGTTGAAGCCCTAACCCTCAGTGTGATGGTATTAGGAGACAGGGTCTTTAGGGAGTAATTAAGTCTAGATGAGGTTGTGAAGGTGGAGCCCCTATGAAGGGATTAGTGTCCTTATAAGAAGAGGAAGACAGGGCGCCTGGGTGGCTCAGTGGGTTAAAGCCTCTGCCTTCAGCTCAGGTCATGATCCCAGGGTCCTGGGATGGAGCCCCACATCGGGCTTTCTGCTCAGCATGGAGCCTGCTTCCCCCTCTCTCTCTACTTGTGATCTGTCTCTCTGTCAAATAAATAAATAAAATCTTAAAAAAAAAAAAAGAAGAAGAAGAGGAAGAAGCCAGATTTCTCTCTTTCTCTCATTTTCTCTACTATGTGATGACAGAGTGAGAAGGCAGCCCTCTACAAGCCAGAAAGAAGCCTCTGACAACCAACTGAATCTGCCTGCCCACAGATGTGGGATGTCTCAGTCTCCAAAACTGTGAGAAATAGAGGTCTGTTGTATAAGCCACCCAGTCTGTATTTTGTTGTAAAACTTGAAAGGACTAAGGCAGAAGCAAAGATGGTAAGAGGTAATGTAATGAAGACAAACTGCTTCTGTGTCATAATTTAGTGGAAAAGGAGAACAGGTGTGTAAAGGGAAAAAGAGAACACAAAGGAAAGGAGAGTCAGAAAATGCAACAGAGAATGAGAAACATTTGAGTTGAGCCTTATGGGATGAGTAGGAGTTGGACAAAGAAAGAAGTAAGAAAATGAGACTTGTGTCAAAAGGAACAGAATCACTGATTCAGAGAAGAACTTGGCATTTTGTGCCTGCCGAGAAGCTTAAGGAAGCTGAATTACAGGAGACCAGTTCCTCAGGGTGGGTCAGTGGCTTAAGGATTGCAAAAGGCTTGGATACACCACTGCTCAAAATAAAAAATGTATCTCATTTAAAATGCTGAGGAACAAAACAAAACAAACAAACAAAAAAAACCATGGTGATGATGACCATCAACATAGTTTTTCTACTTTCTATAATTCTACTTAGTAAAAATTAAACCAACACACATTCTTTGATCAAGGATTGGCTGACCAAGCTCACAGAGAGATTCCAAAATAAGAATTTGGAAGACACTGGTGTGAACATGCTTGTGATTCCTGATCATTGGTATCTAGGCTAGATAGAAAAGGAACAAGCAGGCCAGAGTCAAGGGAGAGGATGAATGAAGGAATAAGATGAGAAACTTTTGAGTCACCAAAAGCACAGGCAGCCGATTTAGTAACAGGGACTGGGAGGTGGGAGGCAGAAGATTGTAGGAATTTAGAGGTAGAGTAATGCCAGTTAGAGTTTGGAAGTGCAGCAACCCTAGTTGATAATCCATGTGAATGATTTCTTAAAATCATTTAAGTTGAATGGGCTAAAAAGTTTGTGCAGGATGTTAGATATCTAAATGGAGACAACAGTTATAGGCTATGGCCCAAGTCCTTGAGGACTTTAGGGGAGGTCTGAGGAGGATGAGGGTAAGAATGGAATTCAGTGCAAATGGATGTCATGTACTCACAAAGTCTTACTGAAGAAAGCTTGTGCAACAATGGAAGCAGCAGTAGAAACCTGGGAGAATTTTGATCCTGACATCCTAAGATACAGAGAATGAGAATGAATAAGTGCCTTCAACCTATGTTCTTTGCCAGAGAAAAGTTGTCATTATGGCAAAGAGAAATCACGTGGTGGTTCTCAAATGGCCAAAACCCAGAAATACTGGGGAGAGCTGATTTAAAACAATGACAAATTGTGGTGATGTGAACTGTCAAATGCACAGGATATGGATAGGAGTCATTGGTATAAAGAAGAGAGATGAGGGGTGTCTGGGTGGCTCAGTCAGTTAAGAGTCTGCCTTCAGCTCAGGTCATAATCCCAGGGTCCTGGGATCAAGTCCCACATGGGGCTCCCCACACAGGGGGGAACCTGATTCTCCCTCTTCCTTTGCCCCACCCCCTCCATGTATGCTCTGCCTTTCTTTCTCTCTCTCTCAAATAAATAAATAAAATCTTTAATAAAAAATATGATAAGCTTCTTTCATTTGCTGTAAACTCGAGGAAATTACTTAACACTTAATTTCCTCATCAAATATTTAGCTATATAGTACACACTTTCCAGGATACTAATGAGGGTGAACATTAACTGAGAACATGGTGGGCCATACTATAATGGAAAGTATAAGATCATGGATCTCTGTCTTGTGAAAGCACCAGGATGAACTGGCAGAAGAGCGCCACCCTCTTGGTGTAAGCGGAATAGTCCAGATAGGCTTATTTGTCTTTTCAGTGAGGGGCAGGGTAAAAGCAAAATGGCGGAAGGTGAAGGCTTGTTGCTATGGTAACTACATACCAGCTCTCAGCCTCTCCACAAGAGAGTTCCTCTTCCTGCACACAATGTGCAGTTGGTATCAAGCTCTTTGCTGAGCTACTGTGAGGCTGGTAGTGTAACCGTGGTAGCACGAAAAACAGGCTCTGAGGTTGCCATGAAGGCACTTGAGGGAGGGCACAATAAGAACTTCTCTCTTGCTACCTTCAAATCAGAACAGCATCGCTCCACAGAGAAACAGAAAAAGGAGGATCAGGCAGATTTTATGCTAAAACTGAGTTAAGTCATATTTGGACTCTTACCAAACTAAGAAATGCAACCAGAGGATGTGATGCTTCAGTAAATGTTTTCCTCTGAAACAGATCAAGCTAGGGGAAGTTTTTAGAAATGTGTATACATAATTCTTGTGTGTATATATATATATATATATATATATATATATATATAGGAAGACAAGTGTGGCAATGTTTAAGAGTTCAGAAATATATGTTACTCAAGTCTCATGCTAACATCATCTTTGAGTTCTTTTTTTTAAAAGTGACTACTCTCTTTGAGATTGAGCAGAATTGATCCCAGTGCTTATAAATTTCATTTGGATGCCATCTCTCTTGTTAAGTGGAAGGCAAAATTTAGAAGTTCCAAGTGACTTCCTTTTTGAAAAAAACTGTTCCTTGAGGTCTGTGTGGCTGAAGTGATAAACTAAAACTCAGCATGCAAAAGGATAGAAAAGAAGTACTTAATATGTATGTCAACCAGATGCTCTCCTTGATGGGACTTCAATCAGACTCCTCCAAAGTCCTGTTCTTGACTGGGCCTCAACGTTGTCCCCCACTCCCATCCTTGCCAGACCTGTATAGCCCAACTTTATCAACAATCCTATCAGCTGAGAGTATCAGGGAGCAAGAATTTCCATCCCTGCAAGGTCTTTCCGGCTGGATTAAGAATCAGAGTGACATGAGACATACAGGAGAAAATAAAATTTAATAATGTATGTACAGGGAATCCATGTAGACTAGGAAATTCCAAAGGCAGTCAAGCAAAACGAGGTATATATTAAGAAGGGAATAGAGGTCTAGGACTTCGGAGGAAAGGAATGTACTTCACAGGGGGGTGATAAGAAGAGCAGATGTTTGGTAATTAGATGCTTCCCCTGACATATAGATAGTTCACTCAGATAAAACTTATCTCTGCTAATAATCCCTGTTCTGGGAAAGACCCCCAGTTTAGATTATTCTATCTAGTTAAGGGAGGGGCAAAAATTTCTCTTGAGTTCACAGGGTCTTGCTTACCTTCAGCTCAAAATAATCTTCAACTTCAAAATAATCTCTGCATAAGCCTCCAGAGGGGCCCATCTTGAGGTAGCCTTTCCTTGGCCCCTGTAAGAGAAAATCTCCCTCACCCTTGATATATGACTATCTTTAATATCTAATCAAATTCCTCATGATATCCAATCAGTCTGGCCTGCTCTTTATAATTTTCCATTCCCCAACCCCTTCCTCAACTCTTGTTTTCTTGGCTGTAAATCCTGAGTTGTCTTTACTGCATTCAGAATTGAGCCCAGTTCTATCCTGGGGACTCTTTACCCCTATTGCAATAGTTTCTAAATAAAATCTATGTTTACTGCTTCAGCTGGTGTCTAGCTCAGGTTCTTTAAGACAATATGTATAACCAGGTTCATATTTATACATTATTCCAACATTTAGGATAATATATGAGCTCAATATCCACATGATGGTGTTGCAAGTATAAACTAATACAAGTTCTGAGAGGGTAATTGGACACTATATATTTGGAATCTTACAAACATCCATACTTTGTTACCCAGTCATTCAATTTTAAGGAATCAATCCTACTAAACTTGGAATAGGCTTTATATATAATATAATCATAGCAGCATTATATATGAAGAAGATAAAGAAAAACTGAAGACAATCTAAATATCCGACAATAATTTGTTACCTAAAGTATAATGCATTAATTTGAGGAAACATTGTACAGCCCTCAAAATGTTAATGAAAACTTAAAATAGCCAAAAACATACTTATAAAATGAAGATAAGTAGAGAAAAATTAGCAAGATACAAAATTGCATAAAATCATGTCCTCATTTAACAAATAAATCTCTGCATGTCTATTGTATATGTATATATTAAAAACACATGTATGTCTATGAAACGTTGAAAAGTGCACCAGAATGTTAAAAAATGGAATCTTTTAGTAGGATTTTTCCCCCCTCCTCAAAAAGTTGGGATTCTTAGTTGCAAACAAGTCATTCTGGCAAAATTAAGCAGAAAAGGCCCTTATTAAAAGAAATTAGCTGACCAGGTGACTGAGGGCGCTGGAAACACAGACTACAGTCTACCCTTCTTAGAGCAATGCCCAGGTCTGGCCAATAAGAAAACCATCACTTCTGTTGCTGTCAAGCACCAGAAGGATTTTTCTACAACTGCTGGCAACCAGCAACTCTAGAAAGCTTCCACCTTTTAAACTGCAACCCCCAGACGCTGTACATACCTGTTGCCACTCATCAGGTAATGGAAACAGTGTGGGGGCTATTTCTTCATGTTTCTCATTTCCAAATCAAAGTCTTGGAGGGTTTTGAGCAAAGGAGTGATATAACTGACTTCTATTATGGAAGGGATGCTTCTGGCTGCTGGCAGGAGAATATAGAGTAGGGACAGGGAAGGAAGCGAGGAGTCTACTTAGGAAGGTAATGCAATAATCCAGGTTGGAGGTGAAGATAGGTTGATTGAAAAGGGAGTGGGGAGAAGTGGGTGGATTCCAGATATATTTCAATCAGATTTGCTAATGGATTACATGAAATGTGTGAAACAAAAATCAAGGGAGACTCCAATATTTGGGCCTGAGAATTTGGAAGACTGGGTCATATTATACTAAAAATGAGTAAGGAATAGGCAAGGCTAGGTAGGGAGAGATAGGTAGGGGGCTATGGGATCAGGCTCACAAAAATGTGGAGGTGTAAGGAAACCAGAGATAAGGGAACAAACCAGACCCCTGCCCTAGACATGTGGGGAGAGTTGTCCTTTTTATGATAGTCATCTGTGACCAACAAAGAATGACCAGACCCTAAAAAAAAAAGAAGTAATCTATTAAAGATGTTATCACCAGTCCAGTCCTTACTCAAGCCAAGACATCACAAGCATGATATGACCAAAATCTCCCTGGTCAGCTCTAAATAAAAGACTGACAATGGAGGTCCTCATTGGCAACCCTGTCCAGACCCTTTTCACTCCAGAGAGCTTTTTCTGTATCCTTGTTTAATAAACTTCTAACCCTTTGCTCACTCTTCTTTGTCTGTGAGATTCATTCTTCAACTCCATGAGACAAGAACCTAACTCTTCTGCTTTAAAAAGGGAAGGATGGTATATGGAGATGACAAGTAGAAGCTGAATACATGACAGGAGCTCAACAAATATAGAAATAAAGAAAATATTTTGCATAGTGGCTAAGATGGTGGATTGGGATTTCCTGTTGGGTCTAAGTACAGCTCTGGGCATACCTTGCCTTCTTTGGTCAAAATCCTATTTTCATGAAGACTAAGGAGTCTCCCAGAGGGAACTCTGGCTGAGTTTGAACCAAAAGAAAGTTCTTTAACCTTGACAGTAAGAAAAGATTCTGAACAGCATGGGGACTATCTCTTGGATTTACCTCTTAATCTATATCCCATAAGAACACAGAGAGGAGGTGTAAATAAAAACTAAAAAGGACCTGGACATGGAACCTTGCTTTAAGACCCATCCTTATGGCCTGGCTCCTTTATGGAATAGTGACGCCACAAGAAAAATGACCCAAAAAGTAGCATTGTGCCTAGAAAAGTAGCATAGACTATTGGTGGAAATGGATTTATTCACCAACTAATGGAAAACAAATCCTTGGACACCCTCTTATGGATGGTTTTGCAAGGCTTTGTGGTCCTATGTTAGTCAGTGAGAGCAAGAAACAGTGGAGTGTACATTACTATCCTAACGATGTGGTTGGCTCTGCTTGGGGAAGAAAACTCTGGTTAGAGTATGTATTTTTTCTAATAAAGAGTTGAAAATGAAGGGATTCAGAACAAATCTCCCCAAAATATGCCACTTGGAAATGTGGACTATTTTGAACTGAAAGCAATAAAGGCCCTGTGGGCTCAGGGGAATCATTCCCCCTCCCTAACTGCCTAGAAGAATCTAAACTAGGAGTCTTTATTAGAATAAAGTTATTATTAAAGGGGCACCCAGCTGGCTCGGTCTGTAGAGCATGCAACTCTTGACCTCAAGGTTGTAAGTTCCAGCCCCAAGTTGGGTATAGAGATTATTTAAAAATAGAATCCTTTAAGGAAGAGGGGTAAGATGTAGAGGAGCAAGAGACCAAAATATCATCAGGTCCCAGGAGTTCAGCTAGATAGTTATCAAATCATCCTGAACACCTACAAACTCAACAAGAGATCAAAGAGAAGAGGAGCAACTCTAGGAACAGAAAATAGACCACTTTGCAGAAGGTAGGACTTGCGAAAAGGTGAATCCGCGGCAACATATGGGAAGATAGACCGCAGGCTGGGGCGGGGGGAGGGAGGTTTCTGTCAAGTGAGAGAGCAGTGGAGCACAAAATCAGAACTTTGATAAGTCTGCTCCACTGACGGACATCACTCCAGAGGCTAAGTAGGGGGTGAAGCCCTCCCAGGGACAGTATGGTTTCAGATCCCTCAGCGTCACAGAAAGACCAGGGAAAACAAAAACTAAAAGAATTTGTAAACATCAATCAGCCCTACATAAAATATTAAAAGGGGTCCTGTAAGCAAAGAGAGAGCCTATAAGTGCCATAGACCAAAAAGGAACAGAGACAATATACAATAACGATCTCCTTACAGGCAATACAGTGAAACTAAATTCACATCTTTCAATAGTCATCCTGAATGTAAATGGGATAAATGCCCCAATCAAAAGACACGGGGTATCAGATTAGATTAAAAATAATAATAATAATAATAATAAAGACCAGAGCAGAAATCAATAACATAGAAACCAAAAGACCAGTAGAAAAAAAATCAATGAAACTAAGAGCTGGTTCTTTGAAAGAATTAATAAGATTGATAAGCCCCTGGCCAGACTTATCCAGAAGAAAAGAGAAAGGATCCAAATTAATAACATCATGAATGAAAAAGGAGAGATCATAACCAATACCAAAGAAATACAAACAATTATAAGAACATATTATGAGCAACAATACGCCAGCAAATTTGACAATCTGAAAGAAATGGATACATTCCTAGAGACATATAAACTACCAAAACTGAACCAGTAAGAAATAGAAAACCTGAACAGACCCATAACCAGTAAAGAGATTGAAGCAGTCATCAAAAATCTCCCAGAAAACAAGAGCCCAGGGCCAGACAACTTTCCAGGGGAGCGCTACCAAACATTTAAAGAAGAATTAAGACCTATTCTCCTGAATCTGTTCCAAAAAATAGAAATGGAAGGAAAACTTCCAAACTCATTTTATGAGGCCGGCATTACCTTGATCCCAAAACCAGACAAGGACCTCATCAAAAAGGAGAATTAGAGACCAATATCCTTGATGAACGCAGATGCAAAAATTCTCACCAAAATACTAGCCAATAGGACCCAACAGTATATTAAAAGGATTATTCACCACAACCAAGTGGGATTTATTTCTGGGTCACAAGGTTGGTTCAACATCTGCAAATCAATCAATGCAATACAAAATATTAATAAAAGAAAGAACAAGAACTATATGATACTCTCAATAGATGTTGAAAAAAACATTTGACAAAGTACAGCATCCTTTTTTTTTTTTTAAAGATTTTATTTATTTATTTATTTGACAGAGAGAGAGATCACAAGTAGGCAGAGAGGCAGGCAGAGAAAGAGAAAGGGAAGCAGGCTCCCTGCTGAGCAGAGAGCCCAATGTGGGGCTTGATCCCAGGACCCTGAGATCGTGACCTGAGCCGAAGGCAGCGGCTTAACCCACTGAGCCACCCAGGTGCCCCATACAGCATCCTTTTTTGATCAAAACTCCTCACAGTGTAGAGATAGAGGGTACATACCTCAATATCATCAAAACCATCTATGAAAAACCCACAGTGAATATCCTTCTCAATGGGGAAAAGACTGAGAGCTTTTCCCTAAGGTCAGGAACACAGCAGGGATGTCCACTATCTCCACTGCTATCCAACATAGTACTAGAAGTCCTAGCCTCAGTAATTAGACAACAAAAAATAAAAATTAAAAGCATTGGAATTAGCAAGGAAGAAGTCAAACTCTCACTCTTTGCATATGATATGATATTTTATGTGGAAAACCCAAAAGACTCCACTCCAAATCTGCTAGAACTCATACAGGAATTCAGTGGAGTGTCAGGATATAAAATCAATGCACAGAAATCACTTGCATTTCTATACACCAAAAGCAAGACAGAAGAACTAGAAATTAAGGAGTCGATCCCATTTACAATTGCTCCAAAATGATAAGATACCTAGGAATAAACCTAACCAAAGAGGCAAAGAATCTTTACTCAGAAAACTATAAAGGACTCATGAAAGAAATTGAGGAAGACACAAAGAAATGGAAAAATAGTCCATGCTTATGGATTGGAAGAACAAATATTGTGGAAATGTCTATGCTACCTAAAGCAATCTACACATTTAATGCAATCCCTATCAAAATACCATCAATTGGGGATGCCTGGGTGGCTCAGTGGGTTAAAGCCTCTGCCTTCAGCTTAGGTCATGATCCCAGAGTCCTGGGATCAAGCCCCAGCAGGGAGCCTGTTTCCCCAGCTCTCACTCTGCCTGCCTTTCTGCGTACTTGCAATCTCTGTCTGTCAAATAAACAAATAAAATCTTAAAAAAAAAAATCTTTTTTTTTTCAACAAAAGGGAACAAATAATCTTAAAATTTATATGGAACCAGAAAAGATCCCAAATATCCAGAGGAAGTTGAAAAAAGAAAACCAAAGTTGGTGGCATCACAATTCCAGACTTCAAGCTCTATTACAAACCTATAATCACCCAGATAGCATGGTACTGGCACAAAAACAAACACATAGATTGATGGAACAGAATAGAGAGCCCAGAAATGGACCGTCAACTCTATGGCCAACTAATCTTTGACAATGCAGAAAAGAATGTCCAGTGGAAAAAAGACAGTCTCTTCACAAATGATGTTGGGAAAATTGGACAGCCACATGCAGAAGAATGAAACTGGACCATTTCCTTACACCACACACAAAAGTAGACTCAAAATGGATGAAAGACCTCAGTGTGAGATAGAAATCCATCAAAATTTTTGAGGAGAACACAGGCAGCAACCTCTTCAACCTCAGCCACAGCAACTTCTTCCTAAAAACATCATCAAAGGCAAGGGAAGCTAGGGCAAAAATGAACTATTGGGACTTCATCAAAATAAAAAGCTTTGCAGGGCATAGGAAACAGTCAACAAAACCAAAAGACAACTGACAGAATGGGAGAAGATATTTGCAAATGACATATCAGATAAAGGGCTAGAATCCAAAATCTATAAAGAACTTACCAAACTCAATACCCAAAGAGCAAATAATCCAATCAAGAAATGGGCAGAAGACATGAACAGACATTTATGCCATCCAAATGGCCAACAGACATATAAAAATGTGCTCCACATCACTTGGCATTAGGGAAATACAAATCAAAACCACACCAGTCAAAATGGCTAAAATTAATGAGTCTGGAAAGGACAGATGTTGGCCAGGATAAGGAGGAACCCTCCGACACTGTTGTTGGGAATGCAAGCCAGTGCAGCCACTCTGGAAAACAGTATGGAGGTTCCTCAAAAATTTGAAAATAGAGCTACCCTATGACCCAGCAATTGCACTACTGGGTATTTACCACAAGGATACAAATGTAGTGATCTGAAGGGACACAAGCACCTGAATGTTTGTAGCAGCAACATCCACAATAGCCACACTATGAAAAGAACCTACATGTCCATCAACAGATGAATGGATAAAGAAGATGTGATATATATGTATATATATACATATCTATGTAATGCAGCCATCAAGAGAAACGAAATCTTTCTGTTTGCAATGATGTGGACAGAACTATAGGGTATTATGCTAAATGAAATGAGTCAATCAGAGAAAGATAATTATCATATGATCTCTCTGATATGAAGAATTTGAGAGGCAGGGCAAGGGTCATAGGGGTTAGGGAGGGAAAAAAATGAGACAAGCTGGGATCAGGAGGGAGACAAACCATAAGAGACTCATAATCTCACGAAACAAACTGAGGGTTGCTGGGGGTAAGGAGGTAGGGATAGGGTTGTTGGGTTATGGACATTGGGGAGGGTATGTGCTATGGTGAGTGCTGTGAAATGTGTAAGCCTAATGATTCACAGACCTGTACCCCTGGGGCAAATAATACATTATATGTTAACAACAACAACAACAACAACAAAATTAACAACGTTAAAAAGAATGATAATAATAAAATAAAATCATTTAAAAAAAGAAGAAGAGGGGCACCTATGTGGCTCAGTGGGTTAAAGCCTCTGCCTTCAGCTCAGGTCATGATTTCAAGGTCCTGGGATCCAGCCCCAGATGGGCTCTCTGCTCAGCAGGGAGCCTGCTTCCTTCTCTCTCTCCCTGCCTCGCTGCCTATTTGTGATTTCTGTCAAATAAATAAATAAAATCTTTGAAAAAAAAATAAAGAAGAAGAAGAAGAAAAATTATTACCAGAGATAAATTTTATCTGAGTGACTCATGTGTATGGCAGGACAAACATCTAGTTATCAAACAGCTCCTAATCTTATGGCCCTGAAAATTGCCTTCCTCTTCTTTGAAGCCATTAACTTTTACCCTATTCTTTAGTTCAGGATGACACATATACCTCATTTTACCTCTTGGTCTTTGAACCCCTATGTACGTTCTGGTTCCCATACACATGAATTTAAATTTTATTTTCTCCTGTTACTCCATCTCCTGTTAGTTTAATTCTTACACCAGCCAGAGGAACTTTTAAAGAATAGAGGAAAATTTTTCCTCTCCAACAAAAGGAAAGTAGTAGGAATACAAAAGACTGGATTATTTCTTCCTTAGGTCAAAATAATTGAAAAGATACCACATGACAGAATCCTTAGTAATGAAGGGGAGCAAAATTTGCCACCCCAAATTACATCTCTTTGGGATAAGGATTATCTTGAGCTGGTTATATTTAAGAAATTGCAGAATAGAAAAGCTCTGAAAACTGAGTAGATATTACCCTTTTGTAGGAAACATTTACATTTGCAAGGAAAATCTCCATTTGTCAGCCTCTCCCCTTTTCTGTGCCCCCCCCACCCCGCATAAGAAGAGAGGGATGCTATCTTTCTAGAATTTATAGAAACTCTTATAAATGGAGAAGGCAATGATTTAAATCAGCGTAAGGACCATACATACCCTTGTTTACGGTGCTTTTCCTGATAACCTCCTGTAACAGCCTTTCCCCTCCCTCCAACAAATTCTTTCTGTATTTAAGGCAGTGGCTTGGGCCATTTCAGGAAGTTACTCAGTTTTTATGGGTATCTTTCATGCATACAGGAGGTACACATGTTATTAAACTTGTGCTTATTTTCCAGTGCTAATCTGTCTTTTTATTATAGAAGGTGGCTCAGCCAAGAATCTAGAAGGGTACTAGGGAAATAATTTTTCTTCCTCCACAGTTACAAGAAAAGATTCAAGATAGTTACAGTTATGCTTGAATACACAAATATAATTAACCTCATCCTGAGAACTACATATAACCCCAAGCTCCCAGTTATCCAAATTAGACAAGACATGAACCTTTATAAAGTTACTAGTCTTAACAAGGCAATTGTTTTTTGAAAGCATATCTTCAATTGTTGAGTAGAGAAAAGAAATATATTTAAAAAGAGAGAAAAGAAATGTATAATGCAGCTGAAGACCTCAAAACATAAAAACCAGAAAAGTATTTCAGTTTAACAAATGAAACTGTCAGTATTTCTGCTTTGTATATTATCTTAGAAGAAATGAATTTATTCATTAGTAGGAGCATGTCTCTAGTCCAATGTGTTTATGTGAGAAGGACCTTTGAATAAAAACTGACATTTGCCTACCATTTTCCATTTGATCTCCAAAGATGCTTAAAAACTAATTATAAAATATCATTATGGGTAATTGAGTCCATCCATTTCTAAAATTAAGAAAATAAATAATTTACATTATTCAAATGAATATCAAATGCAGTGGCATAAAAAAATCAAGACATAAGGAATTTATTAAGAAACAAATCTAACACCATTCTGAAAAATATGCATCAAAATCCATTGTCAATCTATCACAATGATTTTTATATTGTCAAGATATATTTTTTTTAATAATTAACTTATTTAAAAGTAATTCCATAAAGTATGAAAATGTTCTAGGGTTTTTTTTTTTTTTTGTACCTGTGGGACACACATATGCATACCTATGTTATTAAAGGGAAGAAATAATAATAGTTAATAGAAGTAGTATTTATGTGTCTTGCATGAACTGAACTTCTTATTTTATAAATAATTTCTTTTTTAAAGATAGGGAAACTAAGGACCAGAGAAGTAGAAGGCTCAGTTCTACAGCCAGTACATAGGACCACCTTTGAACCTAGACAGTCTAAAGAACCTGTTGCTCTTGGACAGCTGGGTGGCTCAGTCAGTTAAGTGTCTGTCTTCAGGTCAGGTCAGGATCCCAGGGTCCTGGGATTAAGTCCCAAGAATCGAGAATGGAGTTTCTTGCTCAGCAGGGAGTCTGCTTCTCCCTCTTCCTGCCCTTCTCTCTCTCTGACAAATAAATAAATTAAAGGAGAAAAAAAAGAACCTGTGCTCAACTCCAAACAGGATTTGCAGTCAGGCAGACCCGATGTTGCCATCTCAGTAGTGCCATGCTCTTGGTCCAGGTGTTTAAGTTCTTCAAAAAAAAAGTCTTAAGATTGGGATGTGTAAGATAAGGATAATAATGTATCTCCCGCAGCTACTGTGCAAGCGCAGTGAGAGAGCGGATATGAACCAGCTCAGCCTGGTGGTTGCCGTCCCTGCTGCCACGTGGCCTAACTCACGTGGTTTCAAAGGTCAGGTTCTTTCCTAAATGTGTGTAACCTCATGCCATGGGACCCAGGCTAGGCAAAGACTTGTTTCCTCATCCCAGCTTCCATTTTTGATGTTATGCTACTATGAAAGCAAGTCCTAGACAAATTCTGCTAAGTGTCTAAACATTCGTTAGCAAGCAGTTACAAAAACAGTTCCGCTCCAACCATTCACTCATATGCGAGGCTCGCCCAACACCCCTTCTCAAGTCCGGGATCCCCTCTTCAGGTGAGGGCTGACACCAGGGACTCTGTTAGAGAGTGTGCTTGGCTATCTCTCTTAAACCTCCTTCATGCCATGGCAGGGGGATATGTTCCATCTTCCCACACACCATCCACTTTGAACAGCATTCAAGTTGCCAATGGAAACTGTTAACATCCTTACCCTAATTAACAAGCTCTCTGGTGTCCGTTTTCCTAACTGTATGTGAAGTGCTCCAAGCACCTCTGGAGTGTGGATTCCTGAGTAGAGTTCTTCAGTGCTGACTAAGGGCTCCTAGGATAAGGATTAGAGTTAACTTGGACCCACAAGCATCCAGACCACTGGCTTGTACCAAGTTATTATTGTGTGAGGTATTACCACACAGACAATACAACCGTGTCCTGTTGGTGTTAGGTTGATAAACGTTACAGTCCTTCCCCCTTTCTGGACCCTTTCCCTCCATCCGTCCCCACCCACCCGCATCCTCAATGTAGAAGGTGACTAGCGCCTCTTTGAAACAAAACATCTACAGAATCTATTAGGGATATAGTCTACATCACTTCTCCCCAAGAAATAAGAAAGTCCATTGTGGATCTAAAAAAAAAAGGGGGGGGGTGTCTAGAACAACACAGCAAGGGTAAGATTTTTCCCGTAATGCATACAATTATCTCCAGCTATTGGAACTGTTGTGTTTTGTATTTTATTTTTTTAGAAGGTTCTTAAGTAAAACATGAAGAGATAGAGAGCCCTACCTCATCATTCATCCACAAGCCCTTTAGTCTTTTACCAAAGCACGGTTTGATCAGCAGTGCATATGTGTTAATTTGTGTGTAATTAGAAAGATCCCACGTTTCTCCAAAATAAAAATGTCTTGGTTTTTTTTCTGATTAAAAAAGATATATGATCACTGTGAAAAAATGTCCATAATACAGAAAAGAATAAGGAAAGTTAAAAAAAATCTAAACTGCCACTATTCAGAGATAAACACTGAAAACAAATCTTTCTTAACACACATACATACTTTTCAAGGAGAGCGTGGCAACGACCCAGGGTCAAGAGAGGACAGACTCAGTAAAGTTGTAAGCCTTCCGGAAAAGAAGTGGAGGCGCGTATTTGCAACCTAGCTGAAAGTATCTGTTCTGAGTAAATTACTTCTGTGGGCTTTTGTTGTGGAAATGTTTTTGTTGTGGAAATTAGGAACTTCAAGGGTTTGGGGGATTGTTGAAGTGATCACAAAATGTCACTGAATTTCCTTGTTTGCAAGGTTTTATTTTTCTTGTTCTGGTGCTCAAAATTCAGTCTAGCTCACAGACTCAGAAGAAGGAGGCCTGCTGCTTACCTCAGAAGGTCTCACTGTTGACTATCACTACGTTGATCAAAAGGTTGCCTCTGAGCCTTACACTAGGAGTCTCAGGTCAGTAAAATGGAATTTTAGGCAGCCTGGACACAATTGAGATTGAGTATTACACAAATGAGTAATTGAGTATTTTGTGAGGTTGTTGGGGGTGGTGGGCGGCAGCAATAATTTCAGTTTAGAGTTCTGGAATGCTTCTTTTAAGAATTTCCATCAGGGCACCTGAGTGGCTCAGTGGGTTAAAGCCTCTGCTTTCGGCTCAGGTCATGGTCCCAGGGTCCTGGGATCCAGCCCCGCATCGCATCCAGGCTCTCTGCTCAGCAGGGAGCATGCTTCCCTTCCTCTCTCTGCCTGTATCTCTGCCTCCTTGAGATCTCTGTCTGTCAAACAAACAATAAATAAAATCTTAAAAAAAAAAAAAGAATTTCCATTAAAGGGACACCTGGGTGGCTCAGTTGGTTAAGCATCTGCCTTCAGCTCAGGTCATGATCCCAGGGTCCTGAAATTGAGTCCCACACTGGGCTCTTTGCTCAGAGGTGAGCCTGCTTCTCCCTCTGCCTACTGCTCCCCCGCTTGTGCTCTTCCTCTCTCTGACAAATAGATAAATGAAATCTTTAAAAAAAAAAAGAGAGAGAGAGAGAGAATTTCCATTAAAAATAATCCCCCAAGCCTATTCTGTTCACCATATCTCTTGATTTTCTAAAATACTGGTGTTTTCTAAAACCAGATCCCACCCCAACTACAGCTAAAAAACCCTTCTGTAACTTCCTATTCGATTTCTGATAAAATCCAAACCACTGGCAGAATCCAGAAGTTTTCCCTGATGTGACTCTTACCTCTCTCCCCAGTTGGATTCTAAATTCCATGAGATCTAGTACCATGTTTCTTACCAGCCCTCCTTGAAGACCATCTCTACCGAGAGAGGCAACATGCTGTGGCTTTCCCGGTTCTTGCCAAAACTTTGTATTTTCACCTTCATAGCTGGATAGGAGACAGGGAAACTGAAGGGATCCCATGAGGAGGAAGGGAGGCTCTTTTTTTCCTTTGCTTCTTTTCCAGTTTCTGGTCTTACTAGGACCTACACCCCCTCCCCATTCTACACATGCCTTGTAATGCAAATAACATATGTTCTCCTTTATTATTACTTTTTTAAAGTAGGTGCAATGCCCAGTGTGGGGTTTGAATTCATAATCCTGAGATTAAGAGTTGGCATAGCTACAGACTGAGCCGGTCAGCCCTTCTACATATGTCCTCCTTGTAAGGGATGAAGAGAGAGGGACCCCTGGGTGGCTCAGTTGGGTAAGTGCCTGCCTTTGTCTCAGGGGTGTGTGTGTGTGTGTGTGTGTGTGTGTGTGTGTGTGTGTGTTCAGTAAACTCTGCTTTCACCTCCTGCTGGCTCAGGTCTGATTTCCATCCTTCGCTAAGCCAAAGACCCTCTTGTTTGGTCTTGTGGGACCCTCGCTGGGTAACTGGACGGGGTCTGCCTGCATCAGGTATGTGGTCCCTATCCCCTCCAGTTCTCTTCCCCTCCTTACCCTTTCTTTGCTTGATCAACACCAGTCTGATTCCAGCTCAGCAAAGACATCGCTGCTGTTGTAGGAAACCATTCTGACCCTTCCCAGAATGGCTTAAGCATCCTCTGTAAGTCCTTAGCCCCAGGTGCCGTCTTCTACCTAGACCTTCAACTGTCTGTGACCCTGTGACCACCATCTCACAGCCCATACGTCTCTGAACTCCCAGTGATAAAGAAAATCTGTGTTCTAAGATGGCCGACCAAGCCAGCAGGGGAATCCCAGCCCCTCCCCCAGGGCCCTTCTGGGTTCTTCTTCCTGCCCCACTTTGTGCGTGCACCCAAAGTGCACCACGTGAACAGAAGTAGAAGTGTATCAATTGCCCCCGTCGCTTGTAGTCTGGGCTCAGACTTCTGGAGCTCACTCTTCTCTGAGCCTGTCGCTGTCAGATAAACTTCTATCTTCCCAGATCTCTGAGAGCCACTTGGTCCTTCTGCCGGGCAAGCCAGTCCAGGTTCCGTAACACTAGATCTCAGTGTTTATCTCCTATTACGAAACTCATTACCCAGAGCAGAAATTTAATATGTGTTGAATTGATATATTCCCCGGTTCATGGGATCCTCCCAAATCCTCTCTGATTAAGGGGCTAGAAAAAGTTTTATTTGCCTCATTCAGTAAATAGGCAGCTGCTGAGGATTATAGTTTGGTAACTTGTCCAAGGTCTTACAGCTAGTGAGGAACAGAACTTAAACTAAAATGTGGAATTGAAACAAGTGCTCTCTCTACCACTTCTCCCTCTCTTTCCCTTGGTTCAACACACACACACACACACACACACACACCGCATCGAGAATGAATTCTGTCAAGTTACGATGTTAGCCAGATATTCCAACTGATAACGAGTCTTAAAAATAGTTTCTGAAAAGCATGTTGCCAGACGTTTATAGAAGTAAGAAACATGTTTCTATTTAACCACCAGAACCTCCGTAAAAATTGAGACTGTTATTTCTGGAGATTCTAGAATTTCCTTTGGAAATATCCCCTAACTAAAAGAAAATCTGATGCAGCTTCATAAAAATCTAAGTTAGAGTAGGTGCTGTGTTACTGAGAGCCACTGAGAAGGCGGGGATTAACAGCCCCAAAGTGGCCGCAAACCATGTAAGGAGAAACCCATTTTTTTAAACTTGTGATGAACTCATGTTCTGCTTTTTGTTTTTTTCTGAAAGCTGAAGTCCGTACCGGTGAGAGAGGCAGCCGGCCAGGACCCGCGGTGGCTCTGGGGTCCCGCCTCCGGGGACGCCGTGCCAGGCACACTGAGCATGCAAGTCGCCCTTGTGATGACAGCTTGGCTGGTTTCCGTAGTTCTCAGTCACGAATATGGAGCGAACAGTTTGCCCGACATCAAAAATGAAGATTTCATCAAAGACTGTGTTCGAATTCATAACAAGTTCCGATCAGAGGTGAAACCAACAGCCAGTGCTATGCTATACATGGTAAGGAAAAGAGCAGTGTCGTGGCAAAAGTAAGTAAAAAACAACTAATGTGTACTGACTTGGGAGGTAAATCCTTGCTAATCTGGAATGGTTTTTTTTGTTTTCATCTTGATTCATGGGTGTGGTGAATTCATAATCTGATCAAAAGGAATCCAGTTCAGCTCTCATAAGCGAGCTCAGGAAGTACCTTTCACTTCTCTTTTGAGATATTTCCTTTCCTCTGGCTATAGATAGATTTTACCTTTTTTTTTTTTTGGCCACTTTCTTCCCAGTTAATTTTTGAAGGTTTTGTTGTTGGTTTATTTTGTCTCGAAACTTGCTTTTTTTTTTTTTTTTTTTTTTTTTTGCTGCTAGCAGGCAATTGACCTTCTCAAGAGGGTAGCATGGCATCTCAGGAAAGGATACGATTTTGAAGCTGGTTTGGGTTTGAGTCCCAGCTCTGTGGCTGTGAGTGGGTTTTTAACGTGTCTGGGTTCCTTAGGGTAGGGCCACATTTTGTATATTAAATTATATAAACAATGTCAAACACAGCATATTCTGCACATAATGGGTCCACAGTGAAATGCTGATCTGTGTCCCTCATTTAGATTCTGAATTCTGCACAACTCAATCATCAGGTTTTCCACTGGCCCTCTAAGTCAAACCTACTCAGCTGGAGGACCCGAGGGCAGCTTCTCCTTCTCTTTTCCAGTCATCACCCTCATTACGCTTCATTCCCCTTTCAGATTCTCACTCTGCTCACTCCTAGTATGTTGTCTGGTGACAGTTTTCATTCTTTTTGAATGGAAAGGGATGGCAGCTTGCTTAATTCAGGAGGCCGGCCACCTGGGCTGGAGGCAGACTCTGGTCCAAAATCCAACACCAGGCTTTCTGCCTCGCCCAGACTGTTTTAAAGGGACAGTGAGGGGAGTGCAGTGGCCTGTAATGTTTCCCGATTCCCCCACAGATTTAGTGGTGTCTGCCTACAGCCTACGGGGCTTGAGGGTTGTGCAAGAGATTAATTCCTATTCTGTGACATGTGAGGGCTTTCTGTTCTCTCAACTGTAGGAGGCTGAGTCACCCTCTCATCACCAGCGTTCTCATGACTCAGTGTCTACACTGATCCCTCTTCAACTCTTTTTCCTCACTGTAGTTGAAAGATCTTCAAAAACCCCAATTTTCATTCTTGACCTTCCCATTGTTTAATGTTCCTTTTGGCAGACGTGGGACCCAGCACTAGCCCTAATTGCAAAAGCGTGGGCAAGAAACTGTAAGTTTGCACACAATGGACAGCTGCATTCCAACAGGCTGCACCCCAATTTCTCTTCAGTGGGAGAAAACATCTGGACTGGCTCTCTATCCCTATTCTCTGCATCTTCAGCCATCACAAGTTGGCACAGTGAAGTTCAGGACTATGACTTCGAGACTCAGAGATGCACCAAGGTCTGTGGCCATTACACTCAGGTAAGCATCTGCCCTGTATTCTCTTGAAATGGTCTCTTCAAGGGTAAGGAGAAAACTGGAATCTGGTGTTAAGAAAATATCTAGTAAGCTGCTGCACCTGTGAATAGGTAAGAGTAGAGGTTGCAAGATTCCTTTAAAAATAAGTAAGTGGAGCAAACTTCCGTAGCCGGGAGGTAGAGCTTGAAGAGTTCAGTTATGGGTGTAAACCTAATGATGAGGCTCACCAGTCTGGACAGACTTCCAGTGTTTTAATAACAGCAACCCCCCTGGGGGATTTTATTCCATTCCTGAGTCATCAGAGGACGTGACACTGAATGCATTTTCAGGGATGGGTCCTCTATGAAATTGGAGACTTGATTTGGGGTTCCAAAATTGGGAGAAATAAGAATGTCTGACTGAGGCTTCAATTTCATATCCTCCCGTTCCTGTGAGTGTGGGCGGAGAGCCTGTGATCTGTCCCAGACGACGAGAAAAACAACAGTGAGAGGCCACCATGTTAAGTAAACCATCCTGTGGCTATTCTGCCCACCAAATCTACAGTATTTAGTCCCAGTGGCCACATTCAGAGGTGCCCATTGAGTTTTGTTTGTTTGTTTATTTGTTTAACTCAAGCTGGTTTCGGTTTCTTAACCCCCTAAGGCATGTTTGCAACATGGAAACATATCCCTCTGGTAGCAACTTCTGTGGTCTTCTTACTCTGCTGCCTCCCTATCCCCACCACATTTCATTTATTTACTTTCATTTCCTGGCAGTCTTTGTCAAGCCAATAACTAAAGGGGCTGAACCCATGCCTGACTGGTTCTAATGTACAAAAATGTGATGGAATGAGGTCTGAGGGCGGAAACATTTTTTAAAAAGATTTTATTTATTTACTTGACAGACAGAGATCACAAGTAGGCAGAGAGGCAGGCAGAGAGAAAGGGGGAAGCAGGCTCCCTGCTGAGCAGAGAGACCAATGCAGGGCTAGATCCCAGGATCCTGAGATCATGACCTGACCCAAAGACAGAGGCTTAACCAACTAAAGCATCCAGGCAACGCCAAAAACATTTCTAACAAGGTAGTTAACTTGGAATAATAGGTGTTTTTAAAGAGCAAAATATTGTTGGAAAAACTCTCAATGTAGTTCAGCCTTATAGAGCCTCTGGTCTCAGTGGTGTGGTTCCAGGCAAAACGATGTTGGCATCGCTATTTATTATTATGATGTGAAGGGAAGGGCATATTTCAGTGACCTTTTCACCTCAAGATTATTGTAAGCAAGGAAGAGTTATCAAACCACCAGTAGCATTCGTCCCTTTCTGGAAAATAAAAGTAAGGTTTCCCCTAGACTTATCCCATGAACCATTCATCTTGGCTTATGTTCACAAAAATACTGTAGCCAGAAAATTGATTCCATCAGAATCCCGCAAGTCCTCAAGGGCCAGAAAGCTAATTCCAGGTTGTCTACAAGGGGTACCTGGTACCATTAAACGTAGGGCTGTTTAAATTTCCAAAAATAATTGTCAGTTTGCCGGTACCGACTCCCATTCAGTTGTATTTAAGCTTCTACCCTGCATGAGGCACTGTTGTAAGGCCTCCCTGCCAACCAGAGCCTGGGACGCTCGCTTATGTCCTACCACGTTACTGAGGAGTGCAATAGCCAAGAAGTCAAAGTGAAGAGAAATGCGGGGTGGGGCAGGGAATGAGGGACACAGATGGCAGTGGCCCCTGACCCTTAGGAGGTGACCTTCTTTAGGGAGAGACATGCGTGTAAGTGGATGTAATATGGTGCTAAGTGGTAAGTTGTGAGGAAACTGACTAGGTGCTGTGTGGGCTAAGAGGACGCAGCAACGTATCTGGCCAAAGGGAGGTCTGGAGACATAGGCCTTGTTTAAATAGCAGGAGCCGTACCAGTTGGTTCTTGAAAACTAAGTGAGAGTTTATCAGATGGAACAGAAAAGGAAGAGATCTCCAGGCAAAACTAACAGATGTACAGTGGGTACAAATGAGCCTTGTACTTCAGAAGAATGGCTGATAGCTCACCACACCAAGTATGAGAAGATCAAAGGACTGATCTTCTCAAAAACTGACCACAGACTTCTTTTTTAATTTTTTTTTTATAAAGATTTCATTTATTTGTTTGAGAGAGAAAGAGCACACAAGTAGAGGGAGTGGCAGAGGGGGAGGGAGAAGCAGACTGACTCCTCGCTGAGTCAGCCAGGAGCCCAATGTGGGGCTGGATCCCAGGACCTGGAGATTTTGACCTGAGCTGAAGGCAGATGCTTAACCGTCTGAGCCGCCCAGGCGTCCCGGCCACAGACTCCTAACCCATGCAAGTTAACACACTCCGTGTCCATCATTCTAGGGACTAAAAGCAAGAGGAGGAAAATTGATTTTACATCATATAGACCTGAGATTTCAGAGACGGCCCTCTCCAAATTAGCAGAGCTTACTTGTAAAATTTCCCCTTAACATCTAGGACAAAGAAGGGCTCACATTTCGGACATGAGAAAACTCATTTCCTTGCATACAGGTTTTAGAGCCCATGCTGAGTGATCCTAACCTGTTCTCAGGAGTAGAGACAACTACTTCCTACCCCCACTTCTGAAAAGCAAGCCTTATCCTGGACAGGGAAGTCCAGGGACACTTTGGGTCTGGGATAAAGCAGCCGCAGCAACTACTTTTAACAGAGTGTGGTACTCATTTCAGTAGTTTCAGATCTCCTTCGAATCTCACCACAAACCTGTCAGAAGCCGCAGTCATCCCAAAAGACATCCCAGTCACCAGACTCAGAGAGGGGAAGAAGTTGTTTTCCCAGATCTCACGTCCTCGCCTGTGTGCATGCAATCTCAGCTGGTCTGCGGGAGACCCCCTGAGCACCAACCCCAGTCCCCCCAGTAAAGTTCCATTTCCTCTGCCACGCATTGAAAGAAACAATCAGGAACCAGGAGAAACTCGCCAAACTGCAAGCACACGTGTGCATCGCGGGGGGAAAGGAACCGCTCGCCCAGAGAAGGTGGTGATGAAGTCTTAGAATATAGATAAGGTTCAGTGACATGGAGTCTGGAGCCCACGGACAAGAAAGAACTCTTGAGACGTCTTTCGTGCAAAATGGTGGTTTATTAAAGCATGGGGACAGGACCCGTGGGCAGCAAGAGCTGTCCTGGAGTTGTGAGGGGTGGTCCATTACATGCTTGCAAGTTGGGAGGGGGTCAGGGATGGTGTTAGTCTCTAAGGAATTTTGGAAGCAAGGTTTCCAAGACCTTGAGGAGCTAGCTGTTGTTGGGGGAAAAAAAGTTATTCATTACCAGTAATAAAACCTTTTCGTGAGACCCTTTAGATGTATATCAGTGGGCCATATGCTTGGGAATGATTGTCAACACTATCTTGGAGGGTTGAGAGATAAAGATTCCAGAGGAATTGTTAAAGTAGACTTACAGGATTCTGGTTGGGCGTAGGGGTCTGTCAGGCTAGGATTGCCCTTTGCCCTTAGCAAAGTGTTCAAGTGGAGGCAGTTGAGTTTCTAGAGGAATGCCACTCTGCCTGTTTTAAGGGCTTGTCAGTGGGTAAGGAAATTTAATAATTTTTCTTCGGCCTCTGTTTCCTCTATCAGTGGTGCATTAGAACGGCTACAGCCGATGATAAAAAAAACTTCAGGTCTCCTTAAAGAAGTTAGGGGTTAACACTATCTCTGGATTGAAGAAACGACTATGTTCACAAACCAGGAAACAACCATCTCCCTTCACAAGCCGAAAAGTTCTAGCATCCCTGGCAGTGAACACTTCGGCCACCACAGGCAGTGCCGAGACAGAGCAGCTGACAGAAGGGCTGCCCAGCGTCTTCAAACAACCTGGTGCAGACAGGCTGCCCACTTCAGGAAGACTGGCTGAAGCTCTGCCCACACAGTCTCTGGACAGAAAAGCACCATTTGCTACCACAGAGGAGGGGGAGGAGGATGAAGTTCCAGATCTTGCAGAATTTCTTTTTAAAGATTTTATTTATTCATTTGACAGAGAGGGAAAGAGAGGGCACAAGCTGGGGGCCCTATGTGTGGACTGGATCCTGGGACCCAGAGATCATGACCTGAGCTGAAGGCAGATGCTTACCCATGAGCCACCCAGGTGCCCCTGGATCTTGTGGAATTCTGATGAGGCTTCCAAGAATGAAGCAAACTGACCTGAGTCATCTTCTGAGGAAGACAGACTTAAGTTACGGGAAGCTGCTATTTTATATGATGACTGCTTTTAACAATTTTGTCCACGGATCTGATGAAATCTAGATCTCTAACTTAATTTTTTAAGCCCAAACTTCTTGGACACTACGCTCTTTTCAGTTTTTGCTTAGACACAATTCATTCTTAGCAGCTAATTAAGCTGAAGAAACCTCAGAATAAAGTTTGAAACAAGGTTAATAAAGTTTTGCCTAGTTAAAAAAAAAAAGGTAGAAGTTGTCTTCCCAGTGTCACATAGCTAGTAAGAGGAAGAGCTGGGCTCCAGATGTCAGGTATGTGATGAGGATTATATAATAGGATTTATATAAATTATATAAATTTATATAGGATTTATATAAATTTACTAGATAATTATGTAAATTATCTAGTAAAGTACCGGTACTTAGTAGCCATTAAACAAAGTTTAGATCTCTTTCATGAGCTGGTCTTTTTGCCAGTTATATTGGAGGAAGATTTTGACAGCCTGGTAAACATGACTTTAGGTTAGAATATAATGTTTTCATCCTTGCAAGAAATGTTATTGGTAGGTTCAAGACCACTCAGTTGCCATTTTAAATTCTTGCTGGAAATTACCTCAAGTGGATATTATAACCCCTCAATTATCCTTATCTTCTACTAATAAAAAGCAAGCTATTTTCAGATTTTGGCTGGTGCAGTTTGGTTGTACAGAGTGAAGACAATAGATTTAGATCCAATTACTAACTCATAAAGATGGGGTATTTCTTGACATGTTAGGTCAACACTTTAGCTCAGTCTTCACTAGAGATAGATTTGCACTGTGTAATAATTTTGGCATATTAATATGGCAGATTGGATATTTTCTTGCCTGAAGTTCACCTTTATAAAACTTGGGAATAGTTTGACTTCAATATACGGGTGGGGCAGAGCTTCAGTTTGGTAGTGCTGAGAATGCCCACTAGATGGCATCAGAGATCTCATTTGTGGCTTTAATCCCTGCTGCACTGCCACCCTCTGGAAATCGTTACTCTAATGGAACCAATGAAAGTGGGACGTGTTTCCCAGTTTGTCTATCTGGTTTTATAGATGTTGCAGTGTCACCATACCCGTGATAATAGTGCCTGGTAATGAGTCAAAAGGACTTATACTGAGACTTGAAAGATGGTAGGAAGAGAGCAGTAGCTCCAAATGAGAGACATACCTGCCCCCTATAAGTTCCCCAGATGCAATGTTTTTGTTAGAAAGGAATAAAAAGTCGTTCCTAGTTCCGCTAAAAGGGAAAGCACTCTGAAGCCTCTTGCTCAGGGCATGGACCGCCCTCACAGTACTTTGTGGTCAGGCAGAGGTAGGTTCCAACTTTCATCTATAAAAATAGGAGCCATACCTCTTTTGTGATTTATTACAAAATTAAACATGATGTTGCATGGAAAGCGCTTAACACTACCTTGGCACCAGGTGAACTCCCAGTAATCAATAGTTCTCTTTGTTTTTTTAATAATTAGCATTTCTTCCTTATCATTTTAAAAGATAAAATAAAATAAATGAAAACATACAACAGGAATCTGCCTGATACAAAGATAGTTTTCAAAAAGTTTAAAACAGAAGAAAATTCGTAATTAGAGAATAAAACATGAACATTTGCTGAGTACGTTCTTACGAGCACATTGAAAATGTCAAAAGAGGTCCGTGGAGTCGATAGTGTTATTCTCACTAAATAGTGAAGGAAGCTAAGGTCATGGTCACGGAGTGAATGGCCGAGCTGGAATATGAACTCCGTCTTGTAGCCCTGGACCCCACAAGTTGAACCCAGAATCTAAATGCCGCATTGGTGGTTCAGTGGTAGAATTCTCGCCTGCCAGAATCTAAGTGCCCATAAAGCTTCTAAAAAGAGACCAACCTGAATGGAGGATAAACTGTAGGACAGCCGTGCAATAAAGAAGTGAGCCTGACAGTACGAAGGCATCTCAAATGCTGATGCTTAGTGCAAGAAGCCAGACCGGAAAAACCACATTTAAACTGATCCCATTTCTGTAACATTCTGGAAAAAGCAAAATGATAGGGACGGAAAACAGATCACTGATTGTCAGGGGCCGAGAGATCGGGGAAGAGACGACCACAAAGGAACACAAGAGAACTTTCGGGGGGCGATGGAAGTGCTCGAGGTCGTGAATATGGTGGTGGCCACACACTAGGTTTCGCCAAAATTCATGGAACTGGACACCTAAAAAGGATGGGTTTTACTGGGTGTTAATTACAAGCTGACTTTAAAAAAAGACAGACCAATTAAAACAAAGTGAATGGTAATTGACATTACACACCCTTGGAAACAAAGAGGCCAGACCAAAAAAAGTAAGACAGTAAAACAAAAGAAACAGTGTAAAATGCTAAAGATGTGTGTGTGGGAAGCCCAAAGATTAAGAATATTTGAGATAAAACAACACCTGAAGAAAGTATTCAGAGACCAAAGAATAAAAAATATAAAATGAAGTACTAAGGTGATAGCAAGAGGAAAACACAGATGACACTGCACCCAGTTAACATGTAAGTAATCACTTACAGAACCTATTAAAATATAGATTTTACTCTTTTTTTTATGGCTGAGTAATATTCTTACATATGTAACACATTTTCCTGAAGAAGAAATCCTGCTGTTTGCAAAAATGTGGATGGACCTGGAGGGCACTTTGCTAAGTGAATGAAGTCAGGCCAAGAAAGACAAATACCATCTTAAATGTGGAATCTAAATTAAAAACAAACTCTTAGAGAATAGACTGGTGGTTGCTTGGGTTGCAGGGAAGGGGTGCAAAATAGGTGAATGTGGTCACAGGCTCAAACTTAGAGTTGTAAAATAACAAGTCCGGGGTTGTAACGTGCCGCATGCTGACTGATCATGGCTAGCAATATTGTAGTATATATTTGAAAGGTGCTGAGAGTAAATCTTAGAAGTTCTCATCACAAGAAAAAAAAAAATCGGTAACTATATGGTGACGGGCATGTTAAATAACAACAATTCATCTAAGTAATGTTAAAGATCTAATCGGCTTTATTACCTAATTCACGAATCAGTGTTAAAGATCGAATCGGCTTTATTACCTAATTCGCGAATCAGGCAGCATCCCACCAGCAAGCAGAGGGGAACTCCAAAGGGCTATGGAAAAGGAAAGGTTTTTAAAGGCAGGACAAAAAGTCAGACACAGGAAAAAGGATTATTTCAAGTGCGGTCATCTTCCTTTGGGGAGAAAAGGGTCTTATTAGGTGGTTTACCTCATCTTCCTTTGGGGGATGGAGAGGTCCCTGGGACAGATTGGCTTATTGGTGCTGACCAGAAAGTTCCTGACTGATCTGTTGGAGACTGCATTTCTGGGGTTGCTTGGGTGGGCTCAGTCATTAAGCATCTGCCTTTGACTCAGGTCATGATCCCAGTGTCCTGGGATCGAACCCCACACTGGGCTCCCTGCTCAGCGGGGAGCCTGCTTCTCCCTCTCTCTCTCAGATAAAGAAATAAAATCTTAAAACAAAGAAAAGGTGGGGCAAGGTTGAAAGTGCAATTAGGTTAGGTCGTAGGCCCCAGTTGGGTGACATGGCCTTGCATAGTGACAACCCCTTCAGGCCTGTGATTTTCTTTCTGACACAAGTTAACTAGATCTATTATGATGATCATTTCACAGTGTATAAAGATACTGAATCATTATGTTGTACACCTGAAACTCATAATGTTATATATAAATGATTCTCAATTTAAAAAAATACAGATTTCAAGGACAATTCAGTGACTCTCCTTCAGCAGGACTGAGAGGGGCCCAGAAACCTGTATTTTAAACAGGTGGACTTGCACTGAGATACAATGAATAGAAATTTAAAACTTTTTAAATAAATGCCAAAACAATTGGAAAGTGTAAGTGCAAGGATCAGGTCCAAGGATTCATGGCCATAACGAGAGGCTCTCAACCTGAGCTCGAGGCCTCCGTTCAGGCAGGGGATTCCTGTGGGAGATGAAAGGCTGATCAGGAAGGGAGCCGGTCCCTGCTTCTCCTCCTCTAGCAGGACTGCGGCAAGGGTCTGCCCAGTTGCCAAACCAAAGAGGACCGCATGCAGAGAGCTGAGGCCCTACCTTCCCTCCCTCCTGCCCGCCCAGCCTGCCTCGCCTCTCCCTCACCCACAGCCCCATCTCTAAGCCTCGGAGAAGCGCGCAGACTCAGATCCACATCTATCCTCACTCAATTCTCTCTCCCTGAGGTTTTTCACTGATTTTTTTTTTTTTTTTTTTTAAAGTAAACTTGAACTTTTTCCTGCAGCCACAACCAGCCTTGCTTCAGTTCGGTGAGTCTTTCTCCTCTTGGGTTAGCATGTGTTGCCCTCTCTGGAAGAATTCTCCTGGCTCTTAGACCAGCTCACTGGGCTTCGGTCCGATCTCACTAAGTCAGAGCAGGTGCCCACGCTGGCTGGTGCCGAGCCCCCTCTGTCCCCACCCACACCACAGTCAAACCCTTGCATAAAGGCCCCGTGGCAGCGTTTCTCTACATTTTGTAAAGGCACCCCCCCTCCCCGGCTCCAACTCATTCACCTCTGTATCTCCCATAATTGGCATAATTCTTGTCACAAAATTGCTCTTGAAAAAAAATGAGTAAAAATAATTTGGTATCACTGTAAAAAGGAATGCATTTAATTGCTGGTTTATCTTCAGACACTAGCTCTTCAAAAAAAAAAAAATTATTTTTTCTTATAGGCTTCTGTGACATGAAACACTCCTGGTTAAGACGAACTATATAATTTGTGGTGCTTCATGCAAAATGAAAATGTAAAGTCCCTTGTTCAAAAAGTGGGGGAAAATTCGGACCCTGGGGTCCAGCGTGGTAGCCAGGCCGCTCTCCCTGAGGCTGCCTCTGTCCTGGGTTTCCCTCCTACGTCACTCAGCGCTCCTTTCCAATCGGCTTTGCTGGTTGATTTTCTTTTTCTCTTTATCCCATGCTCTCATTTACTTGTTTATCTATTATCTTTGCCTCCGATCTGATCTATTCCCATGTCTTCCAGATTCCTATCTCTAGCTTCGCTCTGTCCCCTGAACTGTAGATGGCCACTTTTCAGTTCCAAAATCACTCTGCACTTGCACGTCTCATAGGCATCTCAGAGGTCACCGGACCTGAACAGAACCCTTGTCCATGCTCTTCCCCCTAACCCTCTTCCTTCCCTAGTTTTCCTAATCTCGGGAAGTGTTACTCAGGCCCCAAATATTCCCACTTCCTCCACACTCAAAGCAAAAGTAAATCCTTTCAGCTTTAGCTAGAAGCTGAACCATGAACCTGATGGATTCCCAGGAATGTGCCACTACCACCACCCCCGTGTGGGCCACCATCTTGTCGGCCATCTTGTCTTTGTTGTACCACTAAAACAGCCTCTCAAACGCCCTCCCTCTTTCTTCCTTTGTTCTTCTCAGTCCACTGACTTCATAACAACAAGAGATCCTCCTGAGATGGGAAAAAGAGTCTATGCTCACTTGCCTACCAGATTTCCCACAACCTGGCCTCCTGCCTTTTACCTCAACACCAATGAGTCTCCCTATTGCCTGGATCCCAGCTCTGCGGGCCTTCTGTCTGCCACTCTCACAGCCAAGCCAGTTCCACCGCGGGGCCTTTGCACCTCTGCTCCCTCGGCACGGAAGGCTCTTCCTCCCACATTTCGGTCTCTGCTCGTTCATCCCCAGTATGTCCCCTCCTCCAGGACACCTTCTCTGGACCCCCAGGCTCAGCCCCACCTCCCCAGCACTCGCTATTTTATTTCAAGTGCCAGAAATTATCTTAGTATCATTTCACACAGTCACACCCCAGTAATAATAATTCCAATTCTTATTTCCTGCTGAATTCCAAGCACCTGCATGCTCCCCGGTAGCAATGGCTCTACCTGCCAGAGTGAACACACCTCACTATGTTGAGGAAGGCCTAATCATACTCAGATGTTCACTTTATTGTCTCTCTCTTGCTACAAATCCTTATTTTCTTTCAGGTCGTGTGGGCAGACAGTTACAAAGTTGGATGTGCAGTACAGCATTGCCACACAGTCGATGGCTTTAGACATGTAACCAACTTAGCACATTTCATATGCAACTACGGACCCGGGTAAGTACCCACATCAACCTCTTTCTAAATTTTTTAAAAATCTACTTTAGAAGTATTTATTTTCCTTATGGAATATTGGGATGATAAAGAAAGTGTAAAAAAGAAAATTAGTATCACCATTAATTCTTCCACCCAGAGATCTACCCCACTAACACCTAGTACATTTTTTTCAGTGTATGTGTTTCTCTGTGTGCACCCTTTACAAGTGTTACATAAACACACACACACACACACACACACACACACACATACAATGAGTATTTTTTTTAAGTTTTTTTTTTAAAGGTTTTTTTAAAGGTTTGTTTGATGGAGAGATAGAGGGCACAAGTAGGAAGAGCAGCAGGCAGAGGGAGAGGGAGAAGCAGGCTTCCTGCCAAGCAGGGAGCCTGATGTGGGGCTCGATCCCAGGACCCCGGGATTATGACCTGAGCCAAACGCAGAAGCCCAACTGACTGAGTCACGTAGGCACCCAACATTTTTTTTCTTTAATTTGTTGCCCTTAAAATCTGGATTTTTCCAGTCTTTGGGATTCCAAAAGATTTGTTAGAAGCTTCTCTCTCTTTCCCTGAAGTAATGTTCAGAAGAAATGTTTGATAGTTTGACTGAGTGTAGGTAAGAGTGAAAGGACTAAAATCCGGTGTCATGGAAGAGAACAACTTTGACCTAAAATCCCAGAGTCAGAAAATGTGGAAAACCCAGCCAAAGCCATTAAGTCAATCAGTGATTACTTTTCATGACATTTATATAGCTTAATAGTTAAGATACGGGGTCTTGAGACTCAGTACCTTGGTTCACTTACTGTGTGATCTTGGACAAGTTACTTGATCTCTCTGAACCTCAGTTTCCTTTCCAAAAGATCAGGATAATAAAAGCAACTCTTACCAAGTAGCTGTGAAAATTCCATGAGAAAGCTAGGTAAAATACCAGGTATTTTAAAATTGGTCTTTTCTCTTCCTCAGTCCCAGGGCCCTCTCTCTCTCAGGCTACCTGGGGAAACACTACCCGGCAATGGTGATTATTTGAGAAGTATTCACAGTTCTTGTTATGGGGCACAAATGTGAAGTCTCCTGGCTTAGACTCACTTTACTTGCCTTTAGAGTTCTAAACAATAAGCTGTAAAACTTATAACCAGTTATAATGCTTCTATAGAGTAACATTAATTTATTCATACAAATAATTCACACATTCAAGTATTCAACAATATTTGTTTCCTGAGCTTCAAAGGAGAACCAGCCAGACACAGTCCCCACTCTCATGGAATTCATATTTATGGGGCAGAGAGACAACAAAAAATACAAATCAAATAACTGCATGATGATAGGAGCAGTGAAAGAAACACCAGTAACGCTCTAATTGACACTAGCAATAGATAAAATGATTTACTTGAGCGTAGGCATGAAGAGTAGAAAGGAACCAGACGTGTGAAGAACTTCACGAACCGTTGTCTGCCACAGAAATCACCTGCTGAAGCTTCTGTGGAGAGGATTCGAGAACGGACAGAGAGCAGAGGGCGTGGACCACTGAATGAGATGTGACGGGGGAAGGAGGCAGCTCAGCCCTTGCAGGGCCGTGTAGGGCCACGGCAAATTTAACTGAATTCACATCACAATCTCCAAGTCTTTTAAGCAAGGGAGTGACAAGACTTGCTTTAAAATGGGAGATCATTCTGTTTGAGATGTGGAAAATGGATTGGAGGGTAAGGGGTGGGGTGGGGAGGTCATGGGGTCTCTCTAACAGAGACCAGTTAGGGAGGTCCTCATTTTCTGCCTTCTGAGCTGGGTCTTCTCCTCATAGGCACCCATTCCACATATTTCTAAGCGGTCCAATATCCTCCTCATATTTCTGGGATTTTCTAAGAGTGGGATGCAGGCTGCTTAATTCCCCTGTCACCTGTAACTCAAGCTCTGCGTCGGTCGTTGCCCAGGAGAGTTTTGACTCCCTCCTGGCTGCTTCAGGTCTTTCTGATCTGCATATTTCAAACATGGACACCACTTTCCCTTCAGTCCCCTGCCCTGTCTGAGCGAGGCTGTCTTGTGATTCGCGGAAGAGAGGATTACAGCACGGTAGAGGCGATGACAACCCAGACCATCAGGTGCTACAGGACCTAGTGTGCCCTGTCTTAAGGACCCTTACTCATGTTTGTCTTTTTCTTTAAAGATCTATCTTTTCCCGGGGCGCTTAGCTGGCTCAGTCAGTCAAGTCTGCGACTCTTGTTCTCAGGGTTGTGAGTCTGAGCCCCATGTAGGGCTCAGAGATTACTTAAAAAAAAAAAAAAAAAAAAATCGGTCTTTTCTCTTCCTCAGTCCCAGGGCCCTCTCTCTCTCAGGCTACCTGAGGAAACACTAACATTTCCTGCTTCTTTAGGGCCAGAATACTTTAGGGCCCTTGGTCTCAACTGTTCCTATCCAGACAAATGAGGCCTTTCCAGTAGCATTATTTCTCCTGGGACGAATTCTGCCACTTCCCTAGAATTCCACAACTGCCTTGTCTTTAGCCCGGTTTTGAAGTAGTAATTTCTTCTTTTACTTTGCAGTTTGGAATACACAATTCAACAAGAAGAATGACATAGCACAAACGATTTTATTTAAAACATTGTAGAACTTGACCACTCAATAAGTACTGTGCTTTCTAACAATGAAAGCTATCCCCATGATTAATGTGTATTTTGGAGGTTTTTTATAATTGTTATCAGAATATTCCTTTGACTATTTTCCACAGTGTAAAGTAGGCATGAGGATGAATGGTTTCTGAAACAACCTAGATTAATTTGGAGCCAAACAAAATTAGAACATATATTTGGTGTTGGAAACAAGTTGTTAATAAAAAGTAATGTCTCCGGCGCCTGGCTGTCTCAGTCAGTTAATCGGCTGCCTTCAGCTCAAGTCATGATCCCAGGGTCCTGGGATCGAGTCCGGCATTGGGCTCCCAGTTCAGCAGGAAGCCTGCTTTTCCCTCTCCCACTCCCCCACTAGTGTTCCCTCTCTCACTGTCTCTCTCTCTGTCAAATAAATAAATAAAATCTTAAAAAGAAAAAAAAAAATCGCCCCTACTTCAAGTCAACTGATAGGGATTGAAAAAAAAAAAAAAGTAATGTCTCCTTAACTTTCTTAACTTCAGAAGTAAAACTATAGTTAGAGGAAGGGCGTCGAGTCCATGAACCTAGATTAAGAAAAAAATTAAATCTTTATTTTCACTAATCTCTACTGAAAATAACTGAATAATAATAATAATTCACACATTCAAGTATTCAACAATATTTGTTTCCTAAGCTTCAAAGGAGAACCAGCCAGACACAGTCCCCACTCTCATGGAATTCATATTTATGGGGCAGAGAGACAACAAAAAATACAAATCACTATGTATGAAGACAACACTTCAGTCACGTAGGCACTGTAGTCACGTAGGCAATGATGTGACTCTGTGTTAGTACTATCTTTGTAAGTATCAGTTCTTCTCATAGCATATTCCCCTTGTTGCAGAGATCTCAAAATATGGTTGTAACCTATCATTAAATGTACTATCATCATTAGACTTCTTGTTAGATCTTGAGAAGCACAGATTGCTATATCAAAAATATTTTTAACATTTTGATAACTGTTTGAGCTTACTCAGTTTCCTTTATAATCTTACAAACTTTATTTTATGCACTTAAAAGCAGTTTTGGGGCACCTAGGTCACTCAGTCAGTTAAGTGCCCAACTCTTGATCTTGGCTCAGGTCTCTATCTCAGGGTTAGGAGTTCAAGCCCTGCACTGAATTGATTTAAAAAGAAAAAAAAGGAAAACCAAACTATTTTGAGAGTCCATAGGCTCCACCAGAACTGCCAAAGGTACCATGACACAAAAAAGTTAAAAACTCCTTTCCAAAAAATGTGAGTATAATGGCAGATTTACTGCAATGTATGTACCGGTCTCATCATTACTACTCTGAAGATATTCATGGGGATATAAAATGTCTGTGTATTATTTCACTTTCTAGTATCTGAGCTTGGTCAATTACTTATACTCTGTGCCTCAACTCTAGCTATATTGGGGATAAATAATAACAGTATCTTCCCCACAGACTACTGTGAAAATTCATTCATTCAATGATGCTTTTTATTTATTATTCATATCACATCTTTTATGTGAAAACAAACTGCACACTAGAAATTCCCCCTATCTCTCGTTCTTTTCTTTTGGAAGGCATTTAACCCAGCTAAAGGACTCATGTCCAATAAAAACTATGGAGGCTTGCTAAACTGAGAAGAGTAAATGTGAGTCATAAGACCTTAGGATGAGCAGTTTTTGGATGGTAGTGATCACACAGGCCAGACAGTTAAGCAGAGCAAGCATTGCCCTGGAGTCAGACCAATTTGAGTTTCGCTGTGACTCTGTCATGTACACATTGTGATTTTTGATGAGTTAACTTCTGAGAGCTTTAGTTTCCCTACCTGTAAAATAAAAATAAAAATAACTTCCATAGTTGTCTTAAAGAGTGAAATGAGATGATACAGGTGAAGACATAGGTTCATAGACAGACGCATAGAATAAAACTCTGTAAATATTAACAGGCTTCCACTTTCCTCAACCCTGGGCATCTGTGGACTTCTACCCTACAGATTTAGTCAGAGTCACAGTGAATTTCATTGCAAAAAAACAAACAAAAAAAACCCTCTCCTAATGGACAGCTTTTTTCTACTTTATAGACAAAGCTACCAAAGGCCATATAGAAAAGGATCTACTTGCAGCGCATGCCCCAGAGATGACAAATGTTTGGATAACCTCTGCAGTGAGTAAAAGGAAAAAATCTACCAATAACACAATGTGTTTAAAACTATAAAACTTTCCCTGCAGAGTTAAGAATGTAAATGTTTGCTTTAACCTACTAGCTATTTTCAGGGAAGCTGGCATCAGGTAGCAATCAAACTGATGTCTTACTGTCCTGGGAATGAACATATATTTAAGGTAAATTTAAGGAAGCAAATAATATCCTTCTTATTTAGCTCTAATCAGTACAACAAAAAATGACTGTGAGAATTCAAACTGTAGACCCAGGATTTGTTAATTTCAGCAAGATCAAAAAAACTCCTGATTTGTGAACACTGATTTCTCATCTTCACTCCAGGTATAGCCACTTTTTTGATCCGCTCTTTGAGTGGTCATTTCTCCGCTGGTTCAATCATTCACCTCAGCTTTGTTAATGTGTAGCCACTATGCAATGAATCCCTTCCCAGAGTTTCAACATATTAACTGAATTTTTTTATGTTGCTACAATACTATAAAGCGTATTATTTTTCCCAAGTTAGGAAGTATAATATAGGAGTGAAAACCACACATTTTTGAAAGAGTATGACCGGGTTCCACCACTGTGACCTTGGGCAACTGTTTGAATTGATTTCCTCAATAATAAAGTGTAGATGGCAGTTATCTCTTCACAGGTTTGATGAAACAGATCAAGAAAAAAGGAAAATACTTCTATTTAGAACAAGAAACTGGCATACAGTAGCACTCAATAAATATTAACTATTATCCACAAATTCATCCTTCCTGTACTCCAAATGTTGAGTGTTTTATGCCCAAACTTTGTCACGTTTTTATGCCCGTGAACAAACCTCATGCTTCTTTAAAACCCATGGTGAAAACTGAGACAATTATTTTTAATTATTTAACAAGTAATTATTGCCACTGGTTAGATATCTTTCCCACTGGATTCTGAATTCCAAACAGGTAGGAATTATGCCTAATTTTCTTATACCCTAGTCTGGCTGGCAAAAAAAGCACTAGTTTGAAGCACTGTTTCCTTAAAAAATACTCTTCTTTAGAAATCTAGATGGTAATAACAACTTCACAATGACAGAAGAAAGTTCGAGTTTTAGCTTTTAATCTTGGAAACGAGCTTTAAATGGCCTAAAAACTGAGAAAATGAAGGCCGTGAATCAGTAATGAAAAGCCCCTGGGCCCTTAAGAAAAATGTAGGCAAACACACTAGTGTGCATGAGGGTAAAGAGCTTTTAACAGATTCCATCTCTCAAATATTGGAGGAAAAACTTCCCTTCTGGTGCTTTAGGTACTGTTGGCATGTTCAGTAAATACCCATGGAGGTCAAATCAGGATGGTTTTGCATAATGTGCTGGATATGTTAATGATACATGGGATGACTTTAGCTAGTGCAAGAATGTACATTTATTTAAATATTCAAGAACTGAATACTTATCATTGAAAAAAATGTCTATGTAAGAAAAAGTATAACAAGCACAGCACATTCTTGATTTCATGGTATAACTGCAAAAAAGTTAAAGTATCAGCAGCTTCCTGGTAATTCACTGCAAAGCCTAGTCACAGGTTTGATGATCAGTGCTGCTCACAAACACCCCGGCCATGTCCTTGCTGGACTCCACTACAGAACTCAACAGCAGCTCGCCAAGCACTGATGTAGAAAGGGTATCTATTTGATTAAAAAAGTATCAAGAAGGCTAAGGAAGATGTAGAATTTCCTACCTACTGTTCTGAATGTCAAAATCTGAATAAATCTCAGTGAAAAGAGAGGAATTATGACATGATGCAAACCAAATCCCTTTAAGAGAGAGGTCATGGTCTCTTTATTACTGACTGATCATTAACAGTATTGCTCTTCACAGAGAGGAACTTATTTCCAGGAAAATATGTTAATATATTGCTCACGTTGATTGTTACTAACAATTATTTTTATTTTTAAATTCTAATAGTTTGTTATTTTAATTGTATTTATTATCTGCTAGTTAAGGCATATGAAATTATTTTCCACTTACAGTAATAGTATGCAAAAAGCTTATATAGAAGGTCAATTTAAAAATGCCACATTAATATAGTACAAAAAATATTTAATAACCAATGTTTGAAAAACATTATAAGAAACTAAAATCAAGTTAATGGTCATAATTAGAGACTTAGCTTTTTTAAGCAAAATAAAATAAAGCCTCACCAGTACAAATTTTTTTCTTTCTTCCTACTTTACAGCTAACCTAAAGCGAGACAAAGTCACAGGTATGTACATAAATCATTGCTCCATTAAGATCTATGTGAATTACGTTACTGCATTCTGAGAAACAACAATTAAGGATATTTTATGTTTGTTTCACAGATTACTACTCGATTGTGCATCCTGATTGGCCAATATCTTTACGCAACAGATACCTATCTCTCTTTCTCACTGTTAGTCCACCAATCCTAATACTGAGTGCTATAATGATCCTTTGGGTCAAGCACAAATACCCTCACTTAATTCTTCCGAACTAATAAAATCCACAAAAAACACAATTCATTCACATGTTGTTGTTGTTTTTTTTTAATTAACAGTTGGGTATATAGTTCTTATTTCTAATTTTAAAACATTTCAGAAAAAAATACATTGTTGCACTAAACCCTTTATAAAAAGAAAAAAACTGTTCAACTTCCTACCTCTAGAATAAACTCATTTTTACTTTCCACTTTTCTATGAATAACCTTTGTTTTCAGGCTACCACAGCTGTGACCTTCTGTAAGGTACCCAGCCTCCGTGTGTCTTAGCTTCTAAAACTACAAAATGAATGTGCTCGATTCAGGTAATTCGAAGTACTCCACTGGCCCTCATTAGTAAAAACATTTCTACATAACTTGTGCATGCTGCTTAAATTCTAAACATCTGGCTTTCCCCACTCTCTTGCAATCTGAGGTCTTTGGTTTACCATTTTCCCAGACTCAGAAGAGTGATTAAGGGATTTAAGAGGCCTTGCTTTTTTTGCTTATGGGTTGTTTAAACATAATGTAAAATGAGATTATAAAAAGAAATAAGCCCAAATGTTTACTTGTTAGCATTAGAAAGAGCACTGCAAAGTCTGCATTTATTTTACTCAAAACCGAACGATGGGACATGATTCTATCTAAAGACTAACCAGTGGCATCAAGCACTGGATTTGATGGATAATTACAATAGTCACATCTGGAAAATCTTTATATAAAACAACCTAAAAATTACACCAAAGTCATGTTTAGGCCAAACATGCCAAAACAGATTAGGTACAATATATACAAGGTGCATATATACTACTTTCTAGCACAAAGCTTTTAAAAAACACACAGAAAATACAATAATTTATATTTATAAAGAATATTTATATTTATATAAACAGTTTTGATGAATGACACAAACTCAGAAAAATGTGATCAGAGTATTCCTTCTCACACATAGGCTACTAATGCCCTAGTATCTCAAAATCCTTTACAAAAGGAGACAGCTTAAAGAGTTCTCATCCACGGTTTTTTTTTAATGTTACTTTTTTTTCTTCTTTTTTTTTTCATCTGCTTCCATTTTAAGCTTAACTTCTTCAGCTGAAAGAGCTCCCAGTTTCTTATTCTTTGCTTTCTTAACCTTTTCCTTGATGGCGGCCACATCAATTTTATTTTCAGTAGAAGCTAGACAAATTAAAAATGATATATGTAATTCTTTAGGTTTTACCATATAAAACATAGAGAGTATGTATTTGGTACAATAATTTCAAAGTACAGGTGAAAGGTCATGTTTTAAGATATAAAACACATGCCTAAAATATAAAACAACTGTCTAAAGTTAGACATTTAAGAGAAAACAAATGATAAAGTACTTTAAAAATATATTAGTGAAAGTACACATGAAAATGGCATTATAGTTTAGCTTTTAAACTAATTACTGAATTCAACAATATTAAAACTTAATTTCTTCCTTTAAATTGCACTTGAGATTAGTTTTGCTTATATTCTTATCCATATTTTAGAACTTAACAGTACTCATTAATATGCCAATTTTCCATTCTGCCCATTAAAATAACTTAAAATTTCATGAATAATATTAAAATGTAGCCCTTCTAGCTTCCATAATTTTAATTAACTAGTCATTAAGCTTTAGGTCAAACTCTACTTCATCTAACACCACACATAAAAACTTAAAAATAGAGGCACCTGGGTGGCTCAATCAGTTAGGTGTCTGCCTTTGGGTTGGGTCATGATCTCAGGGTTCTGGGATGGAGCCCCACATCAGGCTCCCTGCTCAGCAGCAAGTCTGCTTCTCCCTCACCCCCATCCTTCCCCCACTGTTCATGCTCTCTCTCTCTCAAATGAATAAAATCTTTAAAAAAAAAAAAACCTTAAAAATGAAGTTTTCTAATTATTAGTTCAATGAATGGCTAGGAGTACTTTTATTTAACAAGGTTTTGGTAATAAAGACAATGATCTGAGAGTATTTGGAGATCCTCCTAACAGAATCCAACCATGGAACCAATGCCAAAACCTTGAACAACAAAGAAAAAAGGAGAAAAAAATGTAGGTTTTTCTCATAATTTAAAAAGCAGTATTCAGAGCATAGGAGAATCCCAAGATAAGACATCAAACTTCCCAGCAACTTGAGTAGAGATGCAAAGCTTTTACTATCATGAAATAGCTACATTTTTAATCATTATAAAGAGAGATTAAAATGGCTACTAAATGACCTAAGTAAAACTCACAGGCTGAGTAAACTGGAAATTATAATGCTTATGACATTTTTAATTTTTACATAAGCAATGATCTACACTGAAACACAGACTATTTTTAGAGCTACTAACACTGATATAATTAATATAGGATATTAAAATAGCAATGTTATATCTGGTTTTAACCAGTAAGTCAGGTACAATGATGCCAGTGACTTCCCTCCCCTCACTGTGTCACTGGCTACTCTGGAGAATTGTTTCAGGAAGAGTACAAGTGTTACTAGTGGGAAAGAAAAAGAGGAAAGGGTGAATCAAATGAGGCTAGGAATAGAAAAGGAAAGACACAAAACTTTTTTTTTTTTTTTTTTTAAATCTTGGAGCACTCGAGGAGCGAGAGGCAGAGGGAGAGAGAAAATCCTCTAGTGGACTCCTGGCTGAATACAGGACTCCTGGCTGAAGACAAAGCCTGCCACAGGGCTCAATCCCAGGACCCCGAGATCATGACCTGAGCCAAAACCAAGAATTGGCCACTTAACCAGCTGAGCTCACCCAGCTGCTACACACTACCTTTTTAATAGGTCCTAAGACCTTGTTATTTTGATAGTGTCCTTTTAGCCCAAGGTGATCAGAAATCCATCATAACAATACAGGAATCAAACTTTAAGCCACAGATCACATAAGAGAAGAAAAGCATAACCTCTGATAAGCTCTTTCTGAGAGGTATGACAACAGAGCTCAGCATCTCACTGCTTTAGTTACTTCTAAATCTACAGAAGATTCACTGCTCTAGTTTATAGCTCTCACAACAGAGTCCTACTCCAGTACAATCAGAGGTCAGGAGAGGACTGTCAATCCAGGACACTCTTAGTCCTTAGCTGCTAATAAATTATATAACACCTCAGTGGTCTCGTCCCTAGGATTGTGATCAATGGTATGTCAACAGAACTGATGAAAGATACGGTTATGTCTTTAGTTAACACTCAAAGAGATTCAGAAAAATTCCCTATTGGGTTTACTTTTCAGCAAGACTTTAATACTAATCCAATAAATGGAGAACAAGCATTTACCTTCCTTTGGTTTCACAACAGGTTTTTCTTTAGGTGGAATAAAAGCTTTGTTTCTTTCCTCTTGTCTCTTACTAAGAGCTTCTGCTTGTTTAGCCTGGATTATTAATAAGAAATACGTTAATACAATTTATCGTTAAGTAGGAATTCAAGTTTCTATGAATTGTGTTATCAATGTTGTGAACTACAGTCTTACCTTTATGGCTTCCATTTTCTGTCGCTTCTTTTGACTTGCCTTCAGAAAATATTCACCACTAGCCAATTCTTTATCAATCTGTTAAAATCAGAATTTACAATTATATCAGAAACAAGGTAAATGAGAAGTCATTCCCTGAGAAAGGCACAATGTCCTTGAGGTAAAGAGAGTGAGATCAAAAATCTATGGTCAATTCATAAAGGTAGTGACATAAAAAGAAGATGTGCTCTAAGCTGAAGAGAATACAAGCAAAAAAGCATGGAGGTAGGAAAGAAGGTGATGTGTTCATGAAATACACAGCAGGCGGTTCTAGATGGGACAGAAGATCAATGATTCACAAAGGTGTGAGGAAACTGGAAAGATTATCTGGGGTAAGCTTGAAGAAACTTGGATGCCACATGAAGAGGGTGGGCTATGATTTAGAAATGACTGCAGGTTTCTGAGAGAAATGAGGAGACCAAAGCAGCGTCTAAAAGGTACAGAAGAAAGAAGAGATAAATGCTTGGAATAAAGTAATGGCATGCAAACTGAAAAGAATTGTTTGGATTTGGTGACTAATTCAAAGCTAATTAGAGAAAGCACTAGCTTTTTCATCAAGATAGAATTGATTTATCTTACATTAACACATTATTGTATCTAAGGCAGTTAAACTCTTAATAGTTACTCTTAATAGTTACTAAGCTCTTTACAATTGCTAATCACTTAATCCTCATTAACAGTCCTCAGATGTTTTTATCATCTCCATTTTATGTAGAGGGAAACTGAGGCATGGATAGGCTAAATAAATTGCCAGTCACGAAGCAAGTAAGTGGCAGAGTAAGTCAACTGAGACATCACTATTTAAAAAAGCTTAGTCATAGGGAAGAAAGACATGATAATTCCTAACTACAGGACAGGCCATAAGATGTATAGCAAGTGTTATGAAATGACATGACAGCTGCGTAAATAAAACCTACTTTCCCCCAACAGCAGTTCCTCTGTTTGCTTCCCTTTACAGAACAGACCTCATGAACAAACATTTCCATTGTTTTATCACCATGATCATTATTTCTTTTTCCCCTCTGACCCTTCATCAAACCTCTGAAATTCAAACTCCAAATACAGGGCTGTGGAGAAGACAGTACACTGAAAGGGATGTGTTTACATGCTGACAACAAAGCATCAGTAGAAAGGAAAGACTTTAAGATACAGCCAAGGGAGGGAATCATAAAGTAAGACCCCTCAGGAGACAGGCAAAGACAGAACTCAAAGAACAGGTAAAGAAAAAATTGGTTCAGGTGGGAATAAAAAATTATAGGTGAGAGAAAAGGAAGCTGAAGAAATTCTCACTTGATGGTCTTAAATATTTCCGTAAAATAAAAAGCAATGTCATCTGCTAGGAGTGAGAGGGTGCTTTAAGAATTAAGAGAATAGGGGCGCCTGGGTGGCTGAGTGGCTTAAGGGTCTGCCTTCCGCTCAGGTTATGATCCCAGGGTCCTGGGAATGAGCCCCATGTTGGGCTCCCGCTGAGTAGCGGGGAGCTTGCTTCTCCCTCTGCCTGCTGTTCCCCTGCTTGTGTGCTCCCACCATCAAATAAATAAAATCTTAAAAAAAAAAAAAAAAAAAGACAACTAAGAAGACACAGAGAATTATCTGAAGTTGGAAACATGAAACAGTGGATTTAGTCCAAAGATAAGACTTTCTCCAGCTATGTTTACTACATTCTGGGAAAGAAGTCAAATTTTAGGACTGATCAAGTTTGACAATTTTGCTGGACAAGTACGAAAAGAAGGAAAAGGCAGCATAAAAGAAAACAGTGATGGACAAGAGAGAAAAGGAAATTGGGGCAGGGGGAAAAGAATGAAGCCAGAAAACAGGTAATAAAATGAGAGCATCGTAATTTAGAAAAAGGACGGACGTAAGAATTTAAGATTTCAAAACTAGAGCAGTCACATGGCACACAGTCACAGGAAAGATGCTAAAGCAGAGTGAGACCATTAAGGGTTAATATGTTAAATCTTTTTTATCTACAGAACAGGTACTGTGGCTGCAAGGGCACAACTGACAGCAACCACCTAGACATAGTTTACACTCCTACAATGAAGCCCCCACTCTCCACGCCCACAAACTTAGCTCAAAATAAGCCTATTTACATTTAACTTTAGTTAACTTTAGTTAAATGTCATACCTGTACACACACACAGAGTCTACCTAAATTACTCTCCATAAAGTTTCTGACAAAACAGATTAAAATGGTTTCCCCCTCATATAAAGAAATTCAACATTAAAAACTGACCTGACTTTCTGGTTGTGGTGGTGGGAATGGTGTGTACTCTTTCTTGACAGTTTTTTTCTTTGGTTCCTTGCGTTTATTCACATTCTTGTGCTTGAACTGTGGCAAAAATCTTTCCCAACTTTGTGATCTTAATTCAGAATCTTTTGCCAACTCTCGTTTGATCATTAAGGTCTTTAGTCATGGGTATATATGAACAAAGTAAGAATTTTTAATATGAACAAAGTAAGAATTTTTAAGATAAATATTGTTCCTATATATAATTAAGTTAAAATGATGAGTATTTCTTGGGGCACCTGGCTGGCTTAGTCAGTTAAGCATCTGCCTTCAGCTCAGGTCATGATCCTAGTGTCCTGGGATCGAGCCCCACAGTGGGCTCCTTGCTTAGCAGTGAGCTTGCTTCTCCCTCTGCCTACTGCTCTCCTTACTTGTGCTGTCAAATAAATAAATTAAATATTGAAAAACAAAAACAAAAACAAAAAAACCTCGAGTAGTTCTTAATCTTCTCAGTAGGAGCAAAACAGTTCCATAAAAAAATAGTAATCTCAAATTAAGCACCAGAAAACCATTAGAAATTTAGATTAAATGCAGAACTTCTGGGAGCTCAGTCAGTTAAGTATCTGCCTTCAGCTCAGATCATGATCCCAGGACTCTAGGATGGAGCCCCAGAGTGGGGTGGGGGGGAATGTCCCTGCTCAGCAGGAAGTTTGCTTCTTCTTCCCCCTGCTCCCATGCGCACACGCTCTCTCTCTCTCAAAATAAAAATAAATAAATTAATTAAAAAAAAAAAAGAAATGCAGAACTGTTCAAATAAATTGAAATGAGAATTGAGATGAGACTAATTCAGCTTTTCATCCATTAGTTCATTAAAACTATTAAAACTCAACTTAATAGGAGCAGGAGAGTTCTTAATTAGCAATGTTCCCTGAAAGCAGGAAGTTTTTCATAGTACTTTATCACAGGGAAAGAAAACAAACACACATTCTTCTATCAGATAAAACCAATATTCTCACAACTCTCCCACTCCATTTGAGTTTTGCACACAATGGAACATCAAAGGATGCAAACCAAACATCAGCTATAAGACAAGCTCTCTTTATTTCTAATGTCCCACAGCAACTCAAAACCACTCTTTCACCCCAATCTATGAGTGACTCTGTAACTTCATCCAATTTAAGGGGACTGCTTAAAAAATACCCCTCACAAAATAGCTCATCACAGCATGATTACATTTCTAAGTGTAATCATGAATGCCATGCACACAGTGATATAACAGATCTCTCAAAAAGTTTATAATTTGAGCATTAAATTTAAAAAGTTTTAATACAATCTGATATATTCAATCAATTTAACATAAAAAAGCCCAATTCTGAAAGATCACATCTTTAAATATAGTAATAGGCCTATCATCCAAGAAAACTCGATCATTGCCTTCTACGACCAACTCTATAAAGCTTATTTCCTTTGTATTAGAACTATGTCGTACATTCTAAGATCCCCTTTCAATAGTTTTCAGACTGCACACCACAGAGACTTACATCTCCAAGGATGTAACTACAGGACTAGGGTAGAGTTCAGTGGGCTGAACTCTACCTCTAATTTACCCTAAATACTTCTGCTTTATCTGTTTGGTGCATTTGGCTTCCGTAAAAGATTTAATTTCAAGAAAGGAAATATTTCTGTAGCTAAAAGAAGTCTGACAACCACTGTTATAGTAATATATAATTAACTCACTTTAATGTTATAAATTGGATGAATATTCTTCATAGTATCTAGAACTACTTTTCGAACCTGAAATTTGCAAAGAAAAATGAATTAGTCACTTACAAAGATTTTAATGAACTAAGTGGAAGGGGATTAATAAACGAACCGGGCAAGGACTACCCAAATGAATATAGTAGTTACTTCAATTGCTTTGAGTGACTTTTAGATCTTTTGTTAATAGTCAATCTCTCTTGGATGCAATGAAGTTTCTCAACTTTACTGCTAAAATATAACATACAGAACTAAAATAAAAACGTTTTGGAAGTGTGGAATTTAGGGAGAAGGCAGCTAGATTTAAGGTCAGAAAATAAGTGCTCAAATAATGGGAATGCCACTTGATAGGGGAAAGTCACCTAATGTCCTGTTCCAGCCTTCTCATCTGTAGTATGGAAATAAAACTACTTCAAGGCTCTCCTGTGAAAATTAAATAATATATTTAGACTTTACAAAACTGTAGGGTATTCTATATATATGTTATTATTGCCACAGGAGAAAAGGGCAGATAACTTATGAGAAAGAGGTCCAAGAGAACTGCTATTATAGGTCCTGGAAATGAAATAAGACCTTGCAGCCAGATCCAGACAACCAAAGCAGTTAACAGAAACTGTAACTGTTACACAGATTTTCAAACGAAAGACATTTTCAGAATCTGACCTCTACTGGTTTATATAGGTTACTGCAAATCACCATTTAATTCTCTCATCACTTGTGCACATGTAACTACGTATTTCCCACATGTACTACAGACTAAAATCTTAAATAACCATTTAAAATCTGTAGTGGAAAGAAGGATGATGTGCAGACCTTCTAATATGGAAATGGATACCTCTTCAGTTGCCAAAGGTTGGCCATAATATGTTAGGATCTAGGAGTGATGATTCCCTCAAATAAAAGCACAAAGTTTTTACCAATGGGAAATCAAACAAAGCACATTCTAAAAAACAGTAATTGTTAAAACAGTGTATTATCCAATGAACTATTATAACCAAATTACTTAATTTGTTCTCTGCTGAAAATTAATGGAAGACAGTAAATAGTTCTCACCTCTTTTAAGCCACTAAAAGGTCCAATGACTGAAACCGTGTTTCCCTGAACCATAATATAACAGTTTGTTAAGAGTTCCAAAGCCTGTGTCAGAAGAATAAATTGGAATTCAGTACACTGAAAAACTAAATGACAGAGGAAGACACAAGTTTTCCACTGATAAAACGTACCTTCAATGTAGATCCTTTGGGACCAATGAGGCGTTGTCTTCTTTTTACAAATCTTTCTTTATTTCTCACTAAAGAACCTATTTTAATGATGTCACACGCAACATCATCCTGAAGAATTCGTACGGCCTTTTAGAAAAATGAAGAAAATATTTCATTAATATGCTCTACAAATACATTTATTTTGAAGGCCCAGGTTAATGAAATCAAAGCAGAAAAATGAAAACTCTAAGGAGGGATGCAGTGTTATATATGTTATTTCTAATGATGCAAATAAAGTGAAGTTTTCCTAATTCTAAAGTTACCTGTTCAAATGAAACACTCCTTGCTAAAAGTTTTATTAGGTCTCTGGCTCTAATGATGATATATGGATCAAAAGTCTTCTTTGTTGTACAAACAGTCATACTGCCCTCGATCAGGTCCAGGGTTGCATTAATATGCTGCGAAAAGGAAAGAGCAAATACGTAACTGTCTAAAAATCAATTCAATTTTACATAATTATAGAGCTTAACTTAATCAAACTATTAATTACTGTAAATTAAGCTGTAATTCGATCAACTTCCTCCTTGAAGCTGAGTAGTTGATGTAAATAATGAACACCTGATTACTTTCATATTTGGAAGAATCTAAGAAACGCAGGCAACTGAAACCATTTATACTTACTTGGCTTTAGAATACTTTGTACTTATTGGAATAAAGATTATTTCCAGTTTAAAAAAATCTCTATCAACACAAATGAGGCCACAGTTAAGACCTAGGGTAAGAACGTAAAGCTACATATAGTTCACCTATACTGGATGCAGCTCTGATCTGCCATCTGCTCCCTAGGGATGGACTTTCTTTTTCAAACTTTCTTCTCATTGGTATTAGCTAAATACAAAGTAAAAACAAATTCTCACATGTTCAGAAAGAAGCAATAACTGGAAAGTTACATATTAACTCTTAATAGGAAGAACCAGATTTCAACAAAGCAAACTAAAATGTCATTTTCTGACTAAAAGCATACTCTGAAGACTATTTCAATGTATTGAGTAATGAACAAATCAACATAAGGATGGATCTCTATGAGTTTACAAGAGTCCAGTCTAAAAATACACAGGTAAAACAGCTTGTGGTTTGCTGAACCGTCCTAATACCTAACAGGCACAAACAACTCCAGAGCAGTCGCATAGTTGAGGAATACACTTTGTATCACTACTAGTGTGTGCACAGTGCCTACATACACACATATAAATGAATCAAAAGTTTCATAAAAATGAAACTTATCCTTACCATATGTAATATATTATTTCTTTCTTTCTACTTATTTATTTTGGGGGCACATTTTTTTTTAAAGGCTTATTATATCCACTAAACGGACTTCCTACTCCACTAACAAGTTTCAATCCACAGTTTGAAAAACAAAAACAAATATGTCGTCTAGGGAAAATGGCAGCAGCAACATACAGGGGAAAATTGACCACATCCCCATCTTCCATTTAAAATGAAAATTAAGAGGGTGCCTGAGTGGCTCAGTGTTAGGCATCTGCCTTCGGCTCAGTTCATGATCCCAGGGTCATAGGATCAAGCCCCACATCAGGCTCTCTGCTCAGCAGGTAGCCTGCTTCTCCCTCTCCCACTCCCCCTGCATGCGTTCCCTCTCTCACTGTGTCTCTGTCAAATAAATAAATAACATCTTTAAAAAAAATGATGACAATTAAGAAATCATAGAGGAACATGCTTCAACTCAAACTACACAGAAACATGGCAATATCACAGTACAGAATAGAATAGGCATCCTGAAACCTGGAGTTCACAGGTGAGTTTCAGAAAGTCCATGAGATCCCTAAAATTCTAAAACTATGTGAATTTTTCAAAGTTATCTATTACTCAAGAAATTAAAAATAAGTGGAATATACAAATAAACTCCAGGGGCGCCTGGGTGGCTCAGTGGGTTAAGTGTCTGCCTTTGGCTCAAGTCATGATCCCAGGGTTCTGGGATCAAGCCCCACATCCGGCTCCCTGCTCAGTGGGAGCATGCTCATGCTTCTCCATGTCCCTCTTGCTGCCCCTCCTGCCCCCCCCCCACAGCCACCTGTGCTTATTCTGTTGAATAAATAAATAAAAGCTTAAAAAAAAAAGAATAAAGCTTATATCTGGCTGTTTAAAATACCGAGGAAACCTGCTGGATTAAGCATCCAGCTCCTGATTTCAACTCAGGTCAGGATCTCAGGGTTGTGAGATAGAGTGCCATATAGCACCTGAAGTTCGGCGCAGAGTCCGCTTGGGATTCACTCTCTCCCTCCCCCTCTGCCACTCTCCCCAATCACACATGTGCATGGGAACTCCTGCGCTCTCTCTAAATTAGATTTTTCTTAAAAACAAAAACAAAGAAACCAAATTAGCCAGTTATGCTAACACTTTAAAAAAATGAGCATACTTATTTAAAAATAAAGATATAAGAGCAAAATCTCAAAGAAATATATAAAATGTGCATACATGTTCATTCAAGGCTTTCTGAACCAATGGCCAACACTCTTTCAAGTAAGCTTCCCTATATTTTGGGAACAAAGTTGCAAAACTACTCTCCTCCAAGAGTCCTCTGGGATTGTCTTCTTTGGAAAAAGCTGGTTCCTTCCAACCATCAGGAACAGTGAGGAGTTCTGATTCATCTAAAGAGGGGAAGAAACTTAACAAGTTAAGATTTTATCCTTCTTTCAGACACTTTTTTGAACACTTATATGCATACATTTACATGTTTTCCAGAACGTTCCTTGTAATTCCAATTCCCATGCTCTTTAGACTATTCAACAAAGAACATGCCTCTGTCATTATTACCAACACACTGTATTAAAATTAACTGTATATATTTCCACCTCCTAAAACAAAGTTCCTGAAGGGCAGGAACCCTCCTTGGATTCACAGTAATTCACATATGCCTGACAGAGAGTGGGGTACTCCAAAAACTTCTATTGCACTACACTATCAGAATTAGAGATCCAAACACCATTTTGTTTACATGAGTATTTTCAATATAACATTTTGGACTTTGCTGAACTGCAGTCTGTGTGTGTGTGTGTACGTGTGTGTATATGCATAGATAATTGTGTTTGTGTGCACACACACATACATAAAGCTTAAAAACTGATATTCTGCTGTATATTTTCAGTTACCAATCACTGGTATAGAGTTTTAGACTTTCCAAAAAGTTTTCATATGCCTTATTTCTGTATACACCTTCATCATGACAATTGTGAAAGGAAGTAGGAAGAACCAGTATTATTTTCCCCATTTTATTTTTTTATTTTATTTTTTTTTTTTAAAGATTTTATTTATTTATTTGACAGAGCGAAATCACAAGTAGATGGAGAGGCAGGCAGAGAGAGAGAGAGAGGGAAGCAGGCTCCCTGCTGAGCAGAGAGCCCGATGCGGGACTCGATCCCAGGACTCTGAGATCATGACCTGAGCCGAAGGCAGCGGCTCAACCCACTGAGCCACCCAGGCGCCCTATTTTCCCCATTTTATAAAAGACATTCAGTCCAAAAAGATTACTGACTTGTCTAAGGAGACACAAAGGTGATTCAGTCTAGGTCTCCTTTCAGTGAAACAAAATGTCTCCCAAGGTCATAAATTGATCTCCCACATCATTTATTAAAACTCCTGGACCCAGATTTTAGATTAAATCTAACAGCTATGCTTTAATTGAGTACTCCTCAAAGATATGACCCAGAGGCCTGCACTGATCAGCATAGAGTAGGAATTAGGCAAAAATGCAATTCTTGGGCTCCAACTCAGACCTATCAAATCTGAATCTCTGGGATGAGCCCCAAGAATCTGTGTTTTAATAATCTCTCAGGAAATTCTTATGCACACTAAGTCTGAGAAAAGGGCCTTTGTAGTTCATGTTATCCACCACGGGTAAACTTGCTTCTCTGTCTTATTCTCACATTTCTACTTTGTTATTTCTGGTTCAAATCACAGAGAATTAGGTACTCTTCATACATCACTCACTTCTCAAAATCCTTTAAAAAACAAAAAACCTCCAATTCTACAACTGTAATTACTTAAAATGCATATCTTACCAAGTCTCTACCAATTTAAACACTTCAATAGCTACAAATTAAAAAAAAAAAAAAAAAACCTAGCAAAAGAAATATACAGGAGTTTCACAATAAAGTGCAAATAGCTCAAAATGAGCTAATTACGCGTTAGTAATGAAGAAAGTTCCAATTAAAACCCCCACCAGACACCATTTCATACCTACCAAAATCAAAGAAATTCAAAATGCAGATTTTATCAAGGGTTGGTGTGGATGTAGAGCAATGAGAATTCTCATTCACTCATTCCCACTAGTGAAAATATAAACTGACACAACCCCATTTGGGAGATTTAGCACTACCTGCACATAACCTAACTTTCATGGATCTAATCCCATTTACATAATCTGGAGAGAACTCTTAACATGCAAACCAGGAGATACACACAAAGATGTTTATAGGAGCACTGTTTATAATAGCAAACAATGGGAGCAATCCAAATGTCCACCAACAGTAGAATGAGAATATAAATAAGTGTATATTCATAAAAGGAAATCTCATCAATATCAAATGAAAAGAATAAACTACAGCTACAAGTATCATTGACTCAAGAAGAAAAAAAAAAAACAAAAACACGTTAGCCTAAGAAGCAAGAACAACGTCTACAGCCCTCTTACATTCATATACAAGTAAAAAACTGACAAAATCAAGCCACTTTGTGGATTGGTAGTAAAGATGACGCAGAGAAGAGAAGATCGAAATGATTCAGGATGGTTACCTCATGTATTGTCAAGGAAAAGACTAAGATCTGAGAGGTGCTCCTAGGAGGGTCTGGAGTATGGGGTTTTTTCTGCCTAACGGTATTAAGTGCTCCTTTCTCACAGGCGGGGTTTATTCTTCAAGCTGTACATGGACTGTACTCTGCTATGCTACACAATTAAAAATAACAGAACCCCTTTAATACTTCCCTAACTCCTTTAATACTTCCCAAGGTTTTCAACGCTTCCAGTAAGACTACTCGGGTCTTGGGCCAGTTCGTTATCCTCTCTTCCTGTCGTTCATACCGAAGAAAACGTATAAAACCACACTACAAAGACGGCAACTTCAAAGTAAGGCAGTCGAACATTAGAGAATGAGTCGTGCCGTCTAATATATTAGCCGTTTGACGAAAAGGCATAATGATAAATACTCCAAAATTTCACTAACGGACAAACTAGCGTGAAGAACACGCCAGACAGCTCCTTCTCCTTATCTGTCCCACTCCTTTATCATCAGCGCTCACTCATAGGTATAGCCTATCACTTACTTGACCGTCATATAAATATTATCAATGAATGAGGGAGTGACTTCAAGGTTAGACCGCTTGCACTCTGTGGCCAAACCCTGGAGGTCGGGGTCCTAAGTAAGATATCGGGACGAGAGAAAACTACGGTAATAAGCCCGTTCCATCTCTCATTTTGTCAACGACTTGCCGCCACCGCCGCGAGAGTAAGGTCCGGCGGTGTCCTCCACAATTTCTTAATTGTCTTTTACGTAAGACAAACTCTGCAGCATCTTTACCATGAAAGGCCTCCAGCGAAAGCGGCTAGGAACACGTGGCTGGCACCGTACCTGCCAGTCGGTCCCGCGGGCCTGGCCATCATCCCCAATCCTCAGCAATGATAGCTACTCAACTTCACAGAACACACTCAGGCAGCACTGCAAGCCCCCAGCCAGCGAAAGAAAACAACTGTAACTCAGTATCCAAAAATCAGGTTTCAGTTCTCGCTCAAACTTACCTCGGTTCTCCGGCTTCGGCTTTTTCTTACGAAACTCACTTTTCCCGTCCGCGATAGCTTGTCCGTTTACTGAGGAGGACGCCATCTTCGAATTGCTTCCGGTGTTACCGGAAGTAGAACTGTTCTTAAATCCTACCGGATTTTGGTACTGAAAAATCTGTCTACTAAAAACGAGTTCCGTATAATTTAGACGAGATCCGCGGAATCTCCGTGCGTGCGTACGCTAAAGTCCGCGTTATTTGCACAAACTACAAGCGCTTCTCCTACATAGCCAATGGACAGCTGGAGACTTCTTTCCCAGGATACATAGCAACACGGGGTTTAGTTGCATGCTGGGAATTGTAGTCCAAGACTATAGGCAAGTTGGAAACCTTATTACCGTAGTTTTCTCTCGTCCCGATATCTTACTTAGGATCCCGAACTCCAGGGTTTGGCTACAGAGTGCAAGCGGTCTAACCTTGAAGTCACTCACTCATTCATTGATAATATTTATATGACTGTCAAGTAAGTGATAGGTCGAAAACATATGATCGTTCACGGCAGGGAGTGAAAGAGCTACCATTTATTGTGAGACTACTTTGTGTCGGCAGTTTATTTGCATTTCTAATTCTTAAAATAACACAAACAAACAAAATTCTCTAAACTTGATAATTTTTTGTAAGATAAGTTTTAAAAGTCTTTGTTTCTGATGGTAATTCCCTAAAGTCGTTCTAAGCCAGAAGGATAATAACTGACACTTCGGGGTGGTTCGCCTCACCTAAGATTTCCCAAACACCTCAAGACGTGAAGTTCATCACTACTACAAATTTTCACACTTCTAAAAAATCTAAAAGTGGTTAGACTGAAGATGAGACTTCTTTTGATGACCGATCTTACTATTTGCCATTTCTAAAATTTTCTACAGCACATTTAAGGAAAGTCTTTGATAAGTTTTATATCTTGGGTTAGTGAAACTAGAAATGTTTATGTGAAATCCACCCTTGTGTGTCTTCTATAAAAACTTAGATGTACATAAGGTACATATATAAAACAGACTTAATTAGGGACAGAAGGTCCCTAATTATGGATTATGTTAAGATTTTTTTTCCCCCTGGGGCGCCTGGTTGGTTCAGCCAGTCAACTGTCTGACTCTTGGTTTCAGCTCAGGTTATGTGTCCTGAGATAAAGCCTCATGTCAGGCACTGCACTCAGCACCGGATCTGATTGTCACCCTGCTCTTCCCCTGCTCGCACACACTCTCTCTTAAAATAAAAAAATAAAATCTTAAAACAACAACAAAAAAAGAGGTATGTCTTTTTTTTTTTTTTTAAGATTTTATTTATTTATTTAACAGACAGAGATCACAGGTAGGCAGAGAGGCAGACAGAGAGAGACGGGAGGAAGCAGGCTCCCCGCAAAGCAGAGAGCCCGATGTGGGGCTCGATCCCTGGGATCATGACCTGAGCCTAAGGCAGAGGCTTTAACCCACTGAGCCATTCAGGTGCCCCAAAAAGAGGTATGTCTTATAAACAGCAGGCCATGATCTCATCCCTATATTGTTGCAGTTTACTCAAAAAGCAACAACAAATCCTGGGGCTCCTGGCTGGCTCGGTCAGTAGAGCATGTGACTCTTGATCTTGGTGTTGTGAGTTCAAGCCCCAGGCTGCATGTATAGATTACTTTTAAAAAATTTTTAAAAAAGAATCAATGACAAATTCCTATAACAGACCAAATAACAACTGGGGAAAGTTATAAATTGAGAAGCAATTTCTTCAGTGTTTTCAGGAATCCTATGAAGCAGGTTTTTATTACTGTTATTTTAAAGTACTTTTAAGGTACCTGGTGAGCAGGACATCAAGCACAGGCAGTCTGATCATTAGCAGCTCTTCAGAAAGGCTACTAAAAGGATTAGTTGTTACAAATGTGCTGGAAGAAGGACTGAGTTTTCAGCCTCACAGCTTTTGAAGTTGAGGGTATTAGTTCCTCAGTGGTCTCCAGCAGGCCTACTCTGCAGTCTTTGGGTTTGTAGTAGTAGAGTTAATCCAAATATCTGATAAGCATATGATGCTTAACTTCACTACTGTATGAAAAACATGTAAACATAACAGTGAAATATCACTTCCCACCCACTAGACTGGGAAAAAGAAATAATAAATACATATATTTTTAAATGATAATCTGATGGAAGAAAGTGTACTCCCATACACTGCTGGTGAAAATGCAAACTGTCATTGCCTTTTCGAAAAACAATCTTAGCAATATAAAATATGGACATATTTTTCCACAGTAATTCCACTCCTGGAAAACTGTCAACTAGAAGTAAAGCACCATTCCATTGAATGGATGTATAACTGTCAATTACTGCCTATGTAGAAGTAGTTCCCTGAAGGAACTGTGGAGCCACACCCACTAGTCTGTTGCCAAGTTTCCCACCCATCCCTGTTTGGTTTCCTATAACAGGAAAAATAATCTTAACTCTGACTCTACACATGGAAAATGCTTAAAAAAAAAAAAAAAATCTTCCAGGCGCCTGGGTGGCTCAGTGGGTTAAAGACTCTGCCTTTGGCTCAGGTCATGATCTCAGGGTCCTGGGATCGAGCCCCTCATCGGGTTCCCTGCTCAGCGGGGAACCTGCTTCCTCCTCTCTCTCTCTCTCTGCCTGCCTCTCTGCCTACTTGTGATCTCTCTCTCTGTCAAATAAATAAATAAAATCTTTAAAAAAAAAAAAAAAGCTTCACATGTGGTACATACCCAGTAGGTGTTAGCTATTATTTATTTATGGTGGCGGAAAAAAAAAGCATCTTGACTATAAATTAGAGATATAGTTAAATAAACTGATATTATTTCACAGTGGTGAGATATTATGCAACCATTCATAAGAATTAATTAAATCTAATGAAGATATTACTTAAAGGCATTGAGCCAGATACAGTACATATATAAATTGTTATATGTTATTATTTATATAATTATCCCGTTTTAAAAATAATTACCCCATTTGGGGGGGCACCTAGTGGCTTAGTCAATTAAGCATCGAACTCTTAGTTTTGGCTCAGGTCATGAGATCGAGCCCCGAGTTCAGCTCCATGCTAGGCATGGAGCCTGCATAAGATTTTTACTCTCCCTCTACTTCTGCCCCTTCCCCATCCAATTTGCATGCTCGCTCTCCCTCTCAAAAAAAAAAAAAAAAAAAAAAAAAAAAAAAAAATTCCCGTTTTTATAAAGCAAGCCATTCAATAAATATTTTTGAGCATTTCAGGTTCTGTTCTAAATACTTGGTTCTATGTGCTAGATATAATAGCTATATGTATGTGAATATATGTATGTGAATATACGTATGTGATTATATAACAAAAGATTTGGAAGTCTACACATCAAGGTTACAAGTCTGGCTATCATAGGGATGAAGGTAGAAAAGAAAAAGGAAGTAGACATTAAAACTAGACTTTAAAAATAGGTAAAAAAATAATAATCTTTAGAAGAATAATGTCAACAAAAGTAAAGGAGTCTGCATGAAAGCCTAGAAAACCTGGGAATCTAGGAAAGACCAAATTTGAGAAACATATTCAGCCAGTCTTGGAATGTTTGCTGTGCAACAAAATGTTTCATGTGTCATGGTGTTGGAATAAAATATGCTTGCAGGATATCAACTGCTTCCTTCAAGGCCCCATTTAGTAAACTCTGTAGACATGGAAAATGATGTGTGTAAATACTTAACCAACCTCTTTTTCTTCAGATGTAAAATGAGAGAGTTGAGTTAGATTATTGCTTCTTTAACTTTAGCCAACCTCAGACTCACATGGAGGGTGACCCCATTCCTAGTTTATAGTTCAGTAAGTCTGAGAGAGTGCCCAAGAATTTACAGCCTGGAAAACAAGGAGTTATCCAACCCCAAAATGTCAATAGTGCCAAAGTTGAGAAACTTGTATCTATAGATGTTCTTAATTTCTGTGATTCTACTTTAAAAGGCTAGTAAGGACTTTATTCTAAACCAGGCATGCAATGAAAGCAAAGTTTTTTCCCACTTTTTACCTACCTAGGGCAGAATTTGCCTAGTATCAAAGCCAAAGTTTCCAGATGGCTGTTCATTATTTATGCTGGGCTCCTTGGTGGACAATCCTGCTCCATTTTCCTCAACTTTGCCTGTTATTCTGGAATCCTGTGGTCTCATTACCCAAACGATGATACTGGTACATACAGTGGATGCTTGAGGCCTAGAGACACTCATTACTGCTTGAATATTAGTCCCTCTGGGCCCCAGGCCCACAGAACATTAATATTTCATTGGGCCTCTCCTACTATTTCCAAGGCAATCTCCCATCTTTCTCTTCTTGATTGTTCTTATTGATAAGCAACAGCTTTGATTTAATTTTCAATTAAAATATTCTTCTCCCTAAAGGAAAGCTGGAACACATTTCATGATATTAGGTTCCACCAAAGCAACAGAAGGCTTTTTAATGCATGCATGAATATTCAAGATTTAATCAGTGGCATGTGAAATGTATTGATACTGCTGAGAATTATTATTTTATGCAAATAGAACAAGCAAACTACAGTTTTTTATTTGTTTACATGACACCAGGAGAATATCTGAACTTCTCTAAGCAGATTTCTAGTCATTTGTTAAATCTATATGCTTCTCCCATCCTTTAGACAGTGGTAACCACAGATGGCCCTTGATGAAATGAATTTTTTTTTTTATGAAATGAACTTTTAGATTATTTATTTCAAACATTTAATGGATCTATATTTAAACAAGTCATTTCATGATGTTTATAAGAAGGCAACATGGCTTCTCCATTGTTTCAAAATCTCGAATTAAAAAGTGTAGCTATCTGATACACTTAGCGACTGGAAATTAGAGTTTAACACTACATTTTTGCTTTTGATCGTCTATTAGTGACTTTAATTTCTTTTGGTTTACGAGTCCCTTTACTAATTTGATGTAATTAAGGGACTCTTTCCCCAGAAAAGCACATGTATTGGGGTAAACATATCATTTTACCTATAGTTTGATGGGATGCTCACTTTTCTGTCACATGCTTTCATAAAACCTCTAGAGGATCAAGCCATCAGGTTAGGTTAAGGACCCTTGCCTTAAAGCAACACAGGAAGAATGTCTCAGAAGCCCAGATCTGATCCTATGAGCACTCAAGTCCCCTGCTCTAAGAATTCTCCAGAAGAGGCAGAATTAGAGTTTTAGTATGCTTTAGTACTTGCATATAAGTGTACTTCTCAAGATTCCTTCCACTGCAAGTAATAGAAAATTAATCTCACAAGTAAAAAAGAGGATTTATTGTCCTACATACCTTGGAACTGGACCTAACACCTCAATAATATCATAGATACATTCATGCTCTTACTCTATAATAATCTCTCTCTGTGTCCATCTGTTGGCTCTTTTTTCTGTGCTGCCACAAAAACACACAATGTGTACTACAGTAAGTATAGCAAATTATGCAGGGGATTAATAGTTTTTCAGGTTTTACCTATCACCATCTCTCATTCCCATGCCACCATTTCTTTAAAATAAGTCACATACTTAAAGAATTACTTAGCCCCTGTCACAAGATAGAGGAATTATGTACTAAAATTTTAGTGTGTGTGTGTGTGTGTGTGCGCGCGTGTGTGTGTGTGTGTGTGTGTGTGTGAGTGTAGTAACTCCATATTTGCTGTGAGGATTTTAAAATGTATTAATTGATCTACTAGGCTGATTTCTATTTCTCCAGGCATTTGCGGTGATACTGAAAAGGTGATCTGCTATAATTGTGACGACTTGGTGTAACCCTTTTTTATAATTATTCTCTCATGGAGCATATTTCCCTACAGGAAATAGCTACATGTTTTTTCTTTTAATTTCGAAAAGAATAAAAAAAGAAAATTCAAGGAACAACAATATATAAATACATCATTCAAGAATCCCTCTACCTAGGTTTAATAAATACAAATTTCATTTATCATTTTGGTCCCAGATTTACACTAATATTTCTATCATAAAATTTCACATATATGCAAAATGAAGTCACTCCATAGTCTTGTTTCTCTCTTTTCTAGAAGCAATAACTAGATGTTTTGATTTTTAAGAACTATTTCCGACTTAGAAGGAAGCAGTAGACTAATATAACAAATGCTTTTGTGGTCATAATTAAACTTAAGGCATAAAATATTTTCAGTTAAATCCCCTGTCCACACCTCCCTAATCTCATCCCCCCTACCAGAGGTGATCACTATGCCAAAATAAGTGCCTATAATTTCCATGTATATTTTTGTTTATATGGCTGCTATACACACATGTAATCTCTTAAAAAGATAAACTGGGCTTTAGATATTTTACATGTGGCACATTTATACATTAAACATTAATAAACTTGTATATAAAATATATCATATAAATATTTTATATTAATTATGTACAGATAAATGCTGTATGTACTCATATAACTTGCTATTTATTTATTTGGAGAGAGAGTGTGTGTGCGAGTGGGGAGCAGAAGCAGGAGGTGGGGGCAGATGGAGAGGGAGAGAAAGAATCTTAAGCAGCCTCCATGTCCAGCAAATTCTGTCACGGGGCTTCATCTCGGGACCCTGAGATCATGACCTGAGCCGAAATCAAGATTCTGAGACTTAACCCACCGAGCCACCCAGGCACCCCTGCAACAACCTGCTTTCTCATGGAATAGTTTGTTTTGAGGTTTACTCATGTTGAATCTGTGTGCTTCTAGTTCATTCATCCATGGTATGTATGTATGTATGTATGTATGTATATACATATATATATATGTATATACATATACATAAAACCTTTGAATTCGTATGTAAAAGACATGGCAGCTTCAGTCTTGGTTTCTTCCTTTCTCTTGCTCTCTCTCCCCGACAGCTTGCTCTGGGAGGACCCAGCTGCCATGTCTTGAGTGGCCCTATGGGGAGATCCAAAGAGCGAGGAACTGAAGCCTCCTGCCACCAGCCTTGTGAGAGAGCTTGGAAGCACATTCTCCTGGCTGGTCAAGCTGTCAGATGACCAGAGCATGGCTGATTCCTTGACTGCAGCGTCCTGAGGCTAAGCTGCTCACAAGTTCCTGACCCTTGGGAACTTCATAAATGCTTGTTGTTGAAACCTGCCAATTTCGGGGGTAATTTTTACACAGACATAACTGGAACAATATTGAAGCAAGCCTAAGTGTTCAACAAAATATTTATGAGATTTTGATTAGGGATATGTACATGAAACTTTCTCAGGAGGAATATTTTTCTTTGGTTCTTGCCACTAGAGGGCAAAATGTTCATAAAGCATGGCTTGGATAAAGAATTAAAAGGCTTTTTCTATTTCCATGGAACCACAGACCGTCTGAGTGAGGGGGGGGACCTTAAAGATTAGCTGGTCCAACTCCATTAATTTACAGATGAGGATTCTAACACCCAGAGACTTTAACTGACTAGTGCAATGTCACCCAGACTTGGATCTAAATGTACAAAACTCAGCTGCATTTAAATATGCAGCCCCAGTAACTACTAATCAACCCTGTTGTTTTTTAAAATCACTAGGTGTAGAATAAAGAGAAAAGCCTTTTTAAAAACCCTCTATTTCAACTAACATATTAGTATTCCCAAGATCAAAAGACTTGTGATAATAACCATTTCCATTCATTGGGTGCCAATTATAAGCCACTTACCGTACATTATGTGCTATGTCTTTTCATTTCATTTGTACAACAAAACTTTGAAACATATACTCATCAATGCAGTATCTGGTCCAAGGACATAGAGCTAAAAAAAAACCAAAACAAATATGAATCTGACACAGGTTAAATCTCATTACAATAATTTTGGGGGGCACAAGTCATAGTGTCTGATTATAACAGAAGTTTGTTGTTTCTGGAAATCACTGAGTATGTTGATACCTGTGAGTGGCTGCCTCATAACAATGGAAAAGAAAAAATGATTTTGATGACTCACTTTTTAAAAATTAATTAATTTATTTTTAATAAACATATAATGTATTATCAGCCCCAGGGGTACAGGTCTGTGAATCACCAGGTTTATACACTTCACAGCACTCACCATAGCACATACCCTCCCCAATGTCCATAACCCCACCACCCTCTCCCTACCCTTCTCCCCTCAGCCCCCCTCAGTTTGTTTTGTGACATTAAGAATCTCTTATGGTTTGTCTCCCTCCCGATCCCATCTTGTTTCATTTATTCTTTTCCTACCCCCCAAACTCCCCACGTTGCATCTCCACTTCCTCATATCAAGGAGATCATGTGACAGTTGTCTTTCTCTGATTGACTTATTTTGCTAAGCATAATACCCTCTAGTTCCATCCACGTCATCGCAAATGGCAAGATTTCATTTCTTTTGATGGCTGTATAGTATTCCATTATATATGTATATATACCACATCTTCTTTATCCATTCATCTATTGATGGACATCTAGGTTCTTTCCATGGTTTGGCTATTGTGGACATTGCTGCTATAAACATTCGGGTGCACGTGCCCCTTTGGATCACTACATTTGTATCTTTAGGGCAAATACCCAGTAGTGCAATTGCTGAGTCATAAGGTAGCTCTAATTTCAACTTTTTGAGGAATCTCCATGCTGTTTTCCAGAGTGGTTGCACCAGCTTGGTATTCCAAGTTGCACCAGTTGGTATTCCTACCAACAGTGTAGGAGGGTTCCCCTTTCTCTGCATCCTCGCCAGCGTCTGTCATTTTCTGACTTGTTAATTTGAGCCATTCTGACTGGTGTGAAGTGATATCTCATTGTGGTTTTGATTTGTATTTCCCTAATGCCGAGTGATGTGGAGCACTTTTTCATCTGGATGTCTTCTGTGCAGAAATGTCTGTTCATGTCCTCTGCCCATTTCTTGATTGGATTATTTGTTCTTTTGGTGTTGAGTTTGCTAAACTCTTTATAGATTTTGGATACTAGCCCTTTATCTGATATATCGTTTGCAAATATCTTCTCCCATTCTGTCAGTTGTCTTTTAGTTTTGTTAACTATTTCCTTAGCTGTGCAAAAGCTTTTGATCTTGATGAAGTACCAGTAGTTCATTTTTGCCCTTGCTTCCCTTGCCTTTGGCAATGTTCCTAGGAGGAATGATGACTCACTTCTATTCTTCCCGGAGAGGGGTTTTTTCCCTCTCATTCTGTCTCTCTGTTCCTGTCTCTGTCTCTGTCTAATACACACAGATTGCCCCTCCCCTTCATTTTAGCGAAACGGCTGTGTGATGTTGGAGAACTGTCCTAGAGCTTGACTTTGTTGCACTTTCTTCATTTTTAAAATGAGAATACACCTAAATCCTTCAAGCTCTCAAAGGGATGCTGTGATGATTAATGAGGAAGTCTTTCTGAATCTCATTTGATTTTGCAGAAGACAGGTGTTTAATAAAGCTGAAGAATCATTTTAATGGCAATTAGTCATATTTTAGGACATATGGGCAGGTATTTGGCAGTACTGACTTGGCTGGAGCTGTTGCCACACCAAAGCAATGAAGTAAAGTCAACATGTCAGCAGCATCGAGTTAGGTGAAAGGAGGGCATAATATCTTCTTAACCCACACACGGCTTTGTTCATCATCCCTGCCTGGCGCACACTGGCATGTCGTCACAGCATTTCCAATGCAGTTAGGCAGGCAACCTTAGGAGAACCACCTCATTGCGGTGATTTATAGTGTCCAAGGAGAGCCACCACTGATGCTCCTCTCCTCATATGCATGCCACTCACACCAAGAGACTGAGCCTAGTCCTCCTCCCCTTGACTCTGGTCTGGCCCTGTGACTTACTGAGACCAAGAGGAGGCTGTGGGTAGGACTTTGCTAATTCCAAGTTGAGCCTTCAGAGAAGTGGCAGTTTCTGCTTTCTCTTACTTGGAAGAGAGCCGCAGGGTAAGAATTCAACCTCCCTGAGACCACTTCACTGCGAGGAAACCCAAGCTAGCTATGTGAAGAAAAAGAGACAGGGATGTGCCTGGCCAGCTCTCGGATGTTCCAGTCATCACTGCTTGTGTTCTGGACATGAAATGAATGAAGAAGCAATCTTAGACATTTCAGCTTCAGTAGACACCATTTGGAGCAAAAGAACTGTCCCTCCCAATTACAGAAACAGAAAAGGTAATAAAAATATCTGGTGGTGTTAAGTCACTATGTTTTCGGGATGTTTGTTACACAGTAATAATGTCCCTGATCTCATGGTGCTTACATCCAAACTAGAGAAGACAAATAACAACAACCGTAACAAAAAGATTATTGCAGCTAATGATAATATAATTGGGAGGTGGGTAATGTGGATAGCATCATCATTGTTTTTCTAAGGTTGCTTTTCTGATGCATCAGCAATAAACTAATAGACAACAAGGAAAAGGATGAGGCAAAAAAAAGAGAGAGGAAGAAAGAAAATGTTGCCCCTGAGCTGCTTGAAATTCAGTTTAATTATCTGCAACTTAATGAGCGGCTTCTTGATAGGAGTATATACTATACTACTATACTAATTGTTAGTATATACTCACAATTCATGATTTGGGGAGCACCTCACCATTTGGGACTTAATGTCTGTAGCTTTTCTAACCCTGAAACAAATCTAATAAGAGAGGTGTTCTTCCTCCTACTTTATTAGCTTCAGGGAAGGTAAAGACGGGAGGTACTAGCATTGGAGGACAAGTCGTGCTGTTCTGCGCGCTGCCTACTGACACAGTCCCTGAGACAGGGCCATTGCCCCACTCAAAGAAAATGTTTTAATTAGGAAAGAAACAAGGAAATGTATATTTTATAGTCCAAAGTATCTGGAAGTTTCAGTTACCGTTTTTCTTTTGAAGAAAGGGCATTTTTCATAAGAACATTCTAAATGGAAAACCACTCTTCTTTCATAAATAGCATGGTTCTCTGTGCTATGCTATGAGTCTACTGCTGAGGTACTAGCATATTCTTTTAAAATTAGTGGTGACTTCTTTTGAAGGTAGGGACTCTGACTTTTTTTTTTTTTTTTTTTTTTTTTGCTTCTTCATCCTCTCACCTAAAATTCTGCCCCTAGTACATGCTTCATAAATATTTGTTGAATGAGCAGATATTGGATTAAAAGACAAGGATCTGGATTTGAATCCCAGCCCAGCTACCTACTGGCAATGAGTCTCTGGTCAAGTTACTTAATTTTTCTGCATTTCCATGGCTCTCAATTGTACATTAGGAAAAACAACATTTTACATGGTTGTTTGTTAAAAAATTAAACAACAACACACATACATAAATTCTTACTATATATACACACACACACATACATACATACACACACACACACACATGAATACACAGTGCAATTAACACAGAGCCTACATGTGTTTGAAGTTAATTAAATGTAGTTCTTTCCAAAGTAGTTATTTGCCTTTAGATAGAATTGTGAGGATCACTATAACCTGAATGTTTGTATCTCCCATCCCTCCCACCACCCACCCCAAAATCTTATGTTGAATCCTAACAACAGGTGATAATATTAGATGATATTCGAAGGTGAAATTAGATATTAGATATTATTAGATGGGGATGATATTAGAAGGTGAAGCTTTGGGGAGATGATTAGAACTACCCAGGTGAATGGGATTAGCACCCTTCCAGAAAAGGCCAGAGAAAGCTTCCCTGCCCCCTTCCATCTGGTGAGGACACAGGGTAAAGATAGCTGCCTATGAATCAGAAAAGTGACCCTCACCAGACACTGAATTTACAGGTGCTTTGATATTGGACTTCCCAACCTCCAGAATCCAGAATTGTGAGAAATCAATTACTGTTGTTCATAAACTACCCAGTCTTTGGTATTATTATAGAAGTCTGAACAGACTATAATAATCACTATTGCTATAATTCCATTTAAATGTACTTTTTATTTAAATTGTGACTTTTCAAACTCTGCTTTCATCTAAGATAAATTTCTTATTTGACCAGTATTAACTGGTAACAGCTGAGTATCTATTATCATTTTTCAAGAGTCACTATTTTGGAAACTTATTATTTGTGGGTTGATGATGTAGTGATGAAAATTTGCTGGAGCAAAACAGTCAGAGGGACAGAAAAGGTGCAACAAACTCGACTCCTTTTACAAAATATAGGTCTGATGCCAGAATGGCTAATCTCAAAACGTCTGAAAGAGGACTTCAACGACCTACTTCCATTTTGACCTCTGTCTATGCTTTCTAAGTTCTTTCCAGCTTATCTTTTCTTTTTTTTTAAGATTTATTTATTTATTTAAAAGAGAGAGATCACAAGTAGGCAGAGAGGCAGGGGAGGCGGGGTGTGGGCTTGGGGGAGGAGGATGGGGAAGCAGGCTCCCTGCTGAGCAGAGAGCCCGATGTGGGGCTCGATCCCAGAACCCCGGGGTCATGACCTGAGCTGAAGGCAGAGGTTTTTACCCACTGGGCCACCCAGGCGCCCCTCCAGCTTATCTTTTAACCAAAGCAAAAATCCAGGCAGGCAAAGCATCCCATGATGGGAACTGAAACTATCCCCTCAAGCAATAAGGAATGCCATGAGGCCAGCAAGACCCTAAGTGACTGACTCCAGACAAAGATCAGCCTGCCTTTTACTGCCTACCTGTACCTACCCACCATCTTTGTCCATTTTCTTTACATAACCTAGAAAAATTTTCAGTGCGCTAGAGACAGTCTTGGGGATGTTAGTCTGCTGTCTTCCTGGTGCTGGTCTCACTGAAATAAATCCCTCTCCTGTTTCACCACCACTTGCCTCTCTGCCTCTGGATTTTGTCAGTGACAACAGGCAGAAGCTCCGCTGTTTGGGACCCCCAGGGCCAGGTGCTCTTGCACCCTTGGGCCTGTGGTCATGCTGTGGAAACTCATTATGAAGTCCTGCAAGGTAATGGTTCCTGGGTGGCTCAGCTGGTTAGGCGTCTACCTTCGGCTCAGGTCCTGATCCAGGGGTCTTGGGATCCAGCCCTGCCTCAAGCTCCCTGCTCAGTGAGGAGCCTGCTTCTCCCTCTCCTCCCAACTCCTGCTCTCTTTGATATCTCTGTCTCTCTCTCTCTCAAATAAAGAATAAAATAAAATAAGTCCCATGTGGTTGAGGGGTAAGTGATACAGCTTTGTGATGAAGGATATTTGGAAGGCAGGCAGGCAGGGACACCGATTCCCCGCTCCCCCCACCAAGAGGAAACCACCCTAAAAGGATTTTACTACACCCAGGAAGGAGCCCTCCATCCTTTCCCATGTGTTAGATAGGTGACAAAGATCTGATTGGGTGACAGGTGCATTCATCAACAAGCCTATAAAACCCCCCAACGTAAACACTCTGGTAGCAACCCAGGTACTCTCCCTCTATGGGACATTTGTACTGTTGCTTATTGAACTTTGTTTTGCCGCCCACCTCCTCATCTGGTCCACCTCTTCTATCTCTGAAGCAGTGTCACCAGCTGAGGACCCCAAAGGAAGGCGTTGCTTTGCTGCCCACTACGTCTGGTCTACCTCTGCCTTCTTCGGAGTGGCCTAAGAATCAAGGGCACTGATGTTGCAAAAATCCTGCAACACTTGCTTAAAAGGGGCCCAGTTGGAAACTGAAAAAATATATATATTGTCAATGAAAGGTAATCGTAGAGAGAAAAAATATGACAATTTTTTTTGTCTTTTTATGTTTAGTATGTATCTGTGGAATAAGTGCGTGACTAACTACTGATACAGAGCTTTGAAAAACTCGAATAAGAGAATTACAATTTTTAGAGCATGAGCTTTCTTTCTTTTCTTTTTTTTTTTTTTAAGATTTTATTTATTTATTTGTCAGAGACAGAGGGAGAGAGAGCGAGCGAGCACAGGCAGACAGAGAGGCAGGCAGAGGCAGAGGAAGAAGCTCCTGCGGAGCAAGGAGCCGGATGTGGGACTCGATCCCAGGACGCTGGGATCATGATCTGAGCCGAAGGCAGCTGCTTAACCAACTGAGCCACCCAGGCGTCCCATGAGCTTTATTTCTTAAGATGAGAACCCATAATGGCTCATTTACTAGTATTTTAAACAATTGATAGTGAAATAAAATTATGGTTAGAAGAGTCACTTTAACACTGAGAGCCACTTGTTTTAGACAATAACTTAACAGGAAATAATATTCAATAAAGGATAATCTCTGTAAGTGGTTAGAAAACAGAGCCTTTAAGAGGATTCAAACCTTTTCTTCTCTAACCACTAGGGAGAGCTTTATCTGGGCCAGGAGTTGCTGAAATAACCTTTCTGAGCTTTCAAAATCTATATCATTTCTAATTCTATGGTGCCTCATTCTGCAGTAAACATAAGGGTTTATAAAAAGATTTAGAAATAGCAACAACAAAAAATAGAAACAACAAGTGATAACTCTTTCTGGACTGTATTCTTACCTTGGATAACAAAGGACAGATTCCCAACTCACACACTTGGCTGACCAGCCAGTCTGCAGTCTGAGATGTTCTCTAGTCCCCAGCAATCTAGACAGTGATGTGGAAATGTTGGGGTTTGGAGCCAACAGTAATAGAATTCTTGAGACGTCTTCAGTGCAAAAAGGCTTTTTTGTTTTCATTTTGTTTTGTTTTCAGGACATGTGGACAGAAAGAGCTGCACCGGATTGGAGATGAAGACAAAGAAATTTTCCAAAAGGATTTTCATATGCTACAGAAGATTCTTGGGATCCTGGCTATTGTCAAGCTAATAGTGTTTTTTTTTTCTTCTAGGAAGGCATTAACACTGAGATAGTCGGGAGTCCTTAGCGGAATGTCCTACTCCGCCTGCCTGAGTATTTGTCAATGGAGGGCAGGTTATAAGGAAATTTTATTTTATCTTCCTTCCTCCCTTCCTTCCTTCCTTTTTTCTTCTTAAGATTTTATTGATTTATTTGACAGAGAGAGACACCGTGAGAGTGGGAACACAAGCAGGGGAAGTAGGAGAAAGAAAAGCAGGTTCCCTACTGAGCAGGGAGCCCGATGTCGAACCCAGGACCCCAGGATCACAACCTGAGCTGAAGGCAGACACCTAACGACTGAGCCACGCAGGCGCCCTTTTATCTACATCTCTTTTGCCTTTGTTCTCCACACCAGACAGCATCTCTGTATGGAATAAAATCGAGCAGAACAATTTTCTCTGTAACTTTTAAAACACTGAGACCATCTCCCAAGAGTAAGCCATTAAAAACCAGGTAACCAGCAGACCCCCAAGGATATGGCCAAAGTCACAAAGGTGTTTTTATCACCGGGCACTAGCTGGGTATAAGCAGTAAGGTAGGAGAATATGTAAACTGGCTATACATTCCTTACTGATGGTGGAGAACAAAGACAAAAGGAGTGTACATAGAATTAAATGTCCTTATAACCTGCATCCCATTGGCAAATACTTGAGACAGGCAGAGAATGATGACATTCTTCCATGAACTCCTGACTGTCTCCATGTTAATGCCTTTGTAAAGGACAAAACATCCTTAGCTTGATAATAGCCAGGCCTCCAGCATCCCTAAAGTCTTCTTTACTATATCAAAATCCTTTTGGAAACTTACTTTCTCACAGCCTTCCCAACTTTAAAGTATATAATCAATCACTGCTCACAATCCCAGTGCAGCTCTTTCTGCCCATGGGTCCTGTCCCTGTGCTTTAATAAAACCACCCTTTATGCACCAAGAAAAAGTCTCAAGAATTCTTCGACCATTGGCTCACAGACCCCATTTCAAATCATACCATATACCACCCCAGATGGCTCAATGAAGAGTCCTCAGGACTTACCATGACAGATACCAGTGTCATCTTATTAGCTCTGCTTTTAAATGTCCACCCAGAATTTCTGGGTCTTGGGGCACCTGGTTGGCTCAGTGGGTTGAGCCTCTGCCTTCAGCTCGGGTCATGGTCTCCAGGTCCTGGGATTGAGCCCCGCATTGGGCTTTCTGCTCAGCGGGGAGCCTGCTTTCCCCTCTCTCTCTGCCTGCCTCTGCCTACTTGTGATCTCTGTCATGTGAATAAATAAAATCTTAAAAAAAAAAAAAAAAGAATTTCTGGGTCTGTATTGTTGTCAGGTAAACAACATCTCAGAGTGGAACAATTGACTGAAAATACATCTCTGTTTCCATTCGTTCACAGATTCACAAATAGGAGGGACTTAAATTCTCCTTGGTTCCAGAAAAGTGGGTTATGAGAGGGTCAGGAACAGAATAGGTAGTAAAATCTTCCTCAGTCTAATACTGTATTGGCCCTTTACTCAGTTTCTGCTGATGACCAGAATCACAAGGGCCTTGAAAATGCTGGTGACCAGGGAAAAAATCACAATCTCTGTCAAGTGTCACCTAGCATCTTTTAGACCATCTAGGCTTTAGTTTATCCATTCTGTTAAAAAAAAAAAAAAAAATTCAGGGACACCTACGTGGCTCAGTTGGTTGGACATCTGCCTTCAGCTCAGGTCATGATCCCAGCTTCCTGGGATCAAGTCCCACATCAGGCTCCTTGCTCAGCGTGGAGACTTCTGCTCTCTTACCCTAACAAAATCTTACAAAAAAAATTAAACCGAGCAAGTTTTAAGATCTAATTGACTTGTTAAAGCAATTCACGGATTGGGTACCTCAGATCTACTAAGGACAGAGATACTCCAAGGGATTGTACAAAAATGGAAGGAGGGTGAGGCAAGGAAGTACCAGCAAAAGAAAAGAAAGAATCCTTTCAGGCCAAAGCATTGCTGGGAAGGGAATAACAGGGTTTTTATCATGCAGATTACCTCACTAGTCTGATCAGAAAATTCCAGATTGATTGTTTAAAGGTCACACTCCGTGGGGTTCCCCCAGTGGCTCAGTGGGTTAAAGCCTCTGCCTTTGGCTCAGGTCATGGTGTCCAGGTCCTGGGATGGAGCCCCGCATCAGGCTCTCTGCTTAGCAAGGAGCCTGCTTCCCTTCCTCTCTCTCTCTCTCTCTCTGCCTGCCTCTCCGCCTACTTGTGATCTCTGTCAAATAAATAGATAAAATCTTAAAAAAAATAAAATAAAGGTCACATTCCTGGGATAGGTTGAAACTATAATCACATCTTGATTTACTGAGATAGGGTGGCCACAATAACTCCATTTGGAGTTTGTCATTTTTTTTTAATAATTCCATAAAAATACACAGAGTACCTATACTACCCCCAAAATTGTACAGGGCCCTAGAAATATGCACTGAAGGAGACATAGTCCCTACCTGCTTGAGAGCTTACAGTGTAGGCATGAAAGACACTAAACAAACGCTTACGGTAAAGTATGGGAAACACAGTTGTATGGGAGTACACAGTAGGAGTGTTGCTAATTCTTCCAACTAGTAAAATAGTAAAGGATACCAAAGCAGTCCTCATCTGGATGTCCTAGTACATAGGACCTGATTTCCTGGTCTTCAGTCTCCACAGATGAGATAAGAAAGCTTAGGCTAAATTAATTCTAAAGATCCCTTCTGAAGGCTGCTTTTAGGCAAACAGGCATGAGTGGTGGAATATAGAAAGGGGCCCACAGTGCCCCCTGACTGAATACAGACAGGTCCATCAGATGACCCACCTCAGAATATCCAGAGGCCCTCAGTGACCAATGAGCTACTTACAACCAAGCACAGTTAGTTACCAAAAAAAGGAGAATTCCATACGTCCCCATACTCCTCTCACCTCTGCTGTCCTGCCGGAAGCTTCTGCCTCCTTTGTTCTGCCTCAAGTGAATCCTTTCTCTCACACACATATACACACGCACACACACCTGCAGCACCCGGCTCCCTTCCAGTCATTGCCCATCTCCATCTGATTGGGAAGTCACCACACCTTCCATTAGTAAGGTGCTAAAATTTTACTCAAACCTCCCTAATCCCAAATGGCATTTTCAATAACTTTCTCAGAAAGAATAATTTGAGGATTCCTTGGGATCTAAGTGCAAACAATGATTACATCTTTGGCTGTTGCTAAAGTGGCAGCCATGAAGCTCTAGTTCAGAATCCTGAGACGCTCACTCATCTCTATGGGAAAAACCCTGTAATTAGGTCCCTGTGGTACAGCACATGGTCTTCCTTTGAGTTTCCCAAAGACCCCCTTTCTTGTGTGTGCACCAAGCTGGGTGAATACTACTATCTTCTGGTTCACAGCAAGCTGTCACATGTCCCAAACGTGCCACCTCAGCTAGCCAAGTGCATTAGCATGAATCTCGAATTATTCTTCTTAGAAGCTTCAGAGCCAAAATGAGGGATGAGTGTGTGTGTGTGTGTGTGTGTGTGTGTGTAATTAGACATGTAGAAACATCCTTATCCTTTCCATAGTTTCCAAGGTAAATATGCAAAAGATTTCCATAGTTGATGCTGTAGTATGTCTCTTTCAATACCGCTTCTAACCCTTCTCTCTTATACTATTGAGGCTAGGCAATGAATATGTTCAACTCCCAGCCTTTCTCTCCTCTCAGATTAGCTGTATAGCTCAATTCTGGCCTATCACATGTAGATGGAAGGCCCTTGAGACTAAGGGCTTCTTGCTGCTTGGAACATGCCTTTGATGACTTGAAGTACAGCAGCTTTCATGAAACTGATGTCGTTTGAAGTAAGATTCAGAACCAACCACCAAGAAAGAATTCCTGAGAAATTTTTGGTGCATAAAGGGTGTTTTGATTAAAGCACAGGGCTAAGACCTGTGGGCATAAGATGCTGCAGTGGGGTTGTGAGGAGTGGCTGATTATATAAGATTTTCTATCCTATGGAGTGGAGAGTATTGTTAGGGCTCCAGGAAATTGAGTCTACTGGTTTCTGGAGATTGCTTTTTTCTTGTAAATCATTAAGACAGTTGCAAACTGATGGAGACTCCTGTCCTGTGTGACTGTGACCTCTATCAGTTAACCATTTATTCCCCTTCCCTTGTTCTTGAGCAGCCAGGGGTGCCTGAGGAATGATCACACATATCCTACCTGGGGGTGCGGGGTGGGTGGGGGGTGTCACTACGTGTTAGCTTTGCCCTCAGCTTATTTTTTGCTCCCTCATAATGAGCACGAAAGTTATCACTAAAATTGAAGGAGCAGGAGAAAAAAACAAAATTAATTCTTTGGTGGCATCCTAGAGATGCTGCCTCAGCCTTGCGCCATCTACAGTAAACTTGGTATTTTAAATCTTTATTGGGTTTTTGTTTCTCAGAGTTGAATGTCATCCTACTGCTCAACTTCTAATAATAATGCTGATCATATATAAAAGTTTCATACATAGAAACTTTAGAGTTGCCTTGTATTTGGGGCACCTGCCTGGCTCAGTTGGTAAAGCACACAACTCGAAATCTCAAGGTTGTGAGTTCAAGCCCCATGTTGGGTGTGGAGCCTACTTAAAAAAAAAAAAAAAAAAATTCGTTTTTTTCATAGCATTTTATCTATGCTATGTTTTGATCAACTATGTGATTTCTCTTTTATGTTTTGATTAAAATAAACTATGTGGCTCTCAGCTAATTCCAAAGTTCATTTTCACCCTTAAATAACAAAGCCTTGTCACAATTTAGAATATATTAAAAAAGAAATCTGGAATTGATTTAGGAAAGAACGTAACAGAGACATCAGTATAAAAGAACATTTTCAAAATATGTCCAACACACACTGCGTGTATGTTTGTGCATGTGTATCTCCCAGGATCACTAAATTTGAATAGACAAAAACTTTTCATATATAATCCTCTAATTTCTCTAATTTCCTGTAATTTCTCTTTTTTAAGGTTCTTTACCTTTTTTTTTTTTTTTTTGAGAGAGAGAGCCCATGAGCATGGAGGTAGAGGCAGAGGGAGAGAGAGAATCTTAAGCAGGCCCCAGGCCTAGCACAGAGCCCGACACAGGGCTCCATCTCATGACCCTGAGATCACAACCTGAGCCAAAAGCAAGAGGTAGACTTTAAACCACCTGAGCTACCCAGGTGCCCCTCTAATTTCTTTTTGATAGTATCCATTTAACAGGTATATTTTCCCAAAACATTGTAGGATCTACAATGAACAAGTCATTTGCATATTCTTAAGAAGTCATTCTTGCCCTAAGGAGGCCCTAAATCCACAGAAAATGCCAAAAGCACACACTATGTTCCAAGTGGTAAGAGCTATCCCAGAAGGAGACATAGGGCTGTGAGTAGGCGAATCCAGAGGGGTTTACAGCTTTCTTTGCCAAATACTGTGAGAGAGATGAGGGCTGCAGAGGAGGGAACCTAGAGAGCCTGAATAAAAGGTATAGAATAAATATAATAGTCACCTAGTACCCATTACCTAAAGAACAGTTTGCCATGTTGGTTTTCAAAATTCCTCACCCTTCACATCCAATGAGTATCACTGTTCTAAGGTTGGTGCTTGTCTTTCTCATATATATCTATATTTTTATAACATACACAAACACACATAATACCATACAGTATAGTTTTGTATGAGTTTAATTTATGTAAGTATTATATGGAACATATTTTACAACACCCCCTTTTTACTTAATATCTTTATTGTTTCTGCAACTTATCCATGTTGGTATGTACACCTGTCATTCATTTAGTTTAACTTCTAACACTATATGAACATACTCTGATATATTTTTTTCACTCAATAGACATTTCTAGCTGTTATTATTGCCACTATAATTGAAACAATGGACTTTCCTATATAATATCGTCTTTCTCAATGTACAGGAATTTCTCTGGAAATAATACTTAGAAATGAAGCATAAAGTCATAGATGAAAGTTCAGTTTCAACTTTCATAAATACTACCAAATTGCCATGCATAAAAACTCCCGTTTCTTCACATCCTCACCAAAACTGACGCTCATCCTTTAAATTTTATCAATAGAATAGTCACAAAATGGTATCATGTTGTGTTACAAATAACTTTTTGCTGTATATAGATTTTCTTTTTGCTTTTTAAATGGTGTCCTTTAACTTTTTAATTTTTAATATAAGTTGTAGAACTCTTTATGATTTATGATTTTTATGTCTTGTTTCAATTTTTTTTCCTTCTTCATAAAATGTGATTATAAAATATTCTCATTTTTTTTCCCCAAAGGCTTTCAGGGTTTTATTTGTACATTTTTGCCTTAATTCCCCTCAATTGTTTTTCATGTGTGTTATAAGGTGGGAATCAAATTGTATTATTTCTAAGTAGAAAACCAGTTGTCCCAGGAATACTGACTAAACTGTTCTTTCTGGTGGCTCTGTAATGCTGCTGCTATCATATATTAGTTAGTGGGTCCTAGGTGACTATTACATTTATTCTGTATCTTTTTGTATGACTAAAATGTGTCATAATTTTTTAAAAATATTTTATTTATTTATTTGACAGAGATCACAAGTAGGCAGAGAGGCAGGCAAAGAGAGAGGGGGAAGCAGGCTTCTTGCTGAACAGAGAGCCTGATGCAGGGCTCAATCCCAGGACCCTGGGATCATGACCGGAGCTGAAGGCAGAGGCTTTAACCCACTGAGCCACCCAGGCACCCTAAAAATGTGTCATGATTAAACAAAATGTAAACAGAAATTGACTTTTAAACTTTACATACATGGGCTTTCTAGTCTGTTTCATCGGGTTTTTTTTGTTGTTGTTGTTGTTTTTAGCCTATCCCTGTACTAACACCATGCTTTTTTTTATAGTTAGTAATCCAGTAGGAGATGTTGTGCATCTTGTCCTTTTAAAAAATTGTTTGGGTTACTCTTGTCCCTGTGTTAATTAAATGTTTAAAATTTGTTGTCTAATTATACACATTCTCATACATACACAAACACACAGCTATTGGGATTGGGATCTGATTTAAAATTAATCTGGCAGGAACTGACATCTATAGGACATTGAGTTTTTCTATCCTTAAACATGGTATAATCTCCCCCACTCATTTGTCTTATTTGATGACTTTCCATAACATTGCTTACATGTCTGAACTTCTTTTAGGCATCGAAATTTTTATTTACCCACCATCCTGCTCTCTTAGCATTAAAAACATTAATTAAACATTATAAACCAAATTTAATCTTTTTTTTAAAGATTTTATTTATTTATTTGACAGACAGAGATCACAAGTAGGCAGAGAGGCAGGCATAGAGAGAGGAGGAAGCAGGCTCCCTGCCGAGCAGAGGCCTGATGCAGGACTCAATCCCAGGACCCTGGGATCATGACCTGAGCCAAAGGCAGAGGCTTTAACCCACTGAGCCACCCAGGCACCCCAACCAAATTTAATCTTTTTGATCCAGGGTTGTGATAGCATCCATCATGTTATAAAGAGGTGACAGATATATGCCTGCTTTTATGATTCTCTGGCTCCTCTTAACATCTGGCTGTCACTTCTCTTATTCTTTTTTGGCTGTTCCCTAACACTATAGTCTAACCTCTGTAAAATAGAAACTGAAAGTACTAACCTCATTTTTCTCTTACACAAGAGAATTCCCAGCACTAAGGCAGGTTCTCAGGGGCATTCAAACTCCCCACAGTTCCTTCCTGCTCTTTGAGACAGTTCATTCTCATCTGTCATAGACTGAGAAGCCAGTGAACCAATAAATTTAGACCATGTGTACAAAGTCCATAGGCCAGGCGATGGCCAAGGTGGTAAAGTGCATGCACTTTGTGACCACCCATTTTTGAACATTTGTATAGGTATTCTGAAGTACCTAGCAATTGTGTTCCTTTTAAAAAAAATGATATATTTTAAAATTACATTTTCTGTATTATAATTAAAATTATAATTGTCTGTTATATGTTAATATTGTATGTAGCAAGCATTCAGGATACTCATTAATTTATAATTTTAGTTGTGGATTCTCATGGGATTTTAGCATAATCAAAATGTAGTCTCTGTATAATGGTGGTTTTGTTTCTTTCTTTTTAATCCTTAAGATTTTATTTCTTTTTCTTCCCATGATGGTTTGGACATTCAATATAATGTTGCATAGAAGTATTGCACATTGTTTTTAAATATCTTTCAATTAATCAAATATAACACACATGCATACATATATATTTGTTTATATTAAGTCAATACCTATTTAGATTGAATTATATGTTTCTACATTTCTTTGCTCACACTGCCCCTCTCACTCTATGGATTGAATTCCTTTCTCACTGAAATATATCTTTGAATAATTCTTTCAGTGTGGGTGTGTGAGTGCTAAATCCCCTAGCCTTCTTTATATAATATCTTTATTTCATTCTTACTCGTGAAGAAATTCCCTTGGATATAGAATTCTAGGTTCACATTTTATCAGCATCTTATGAATATCATTCAATTGTCTTTCTGCCTTTACTGTTGCTGATAGCAATACTACTATCAATTTAATAATTATTCCTCTGTAGGTAATCTGTGCTTTTCCATCTTGTTGCTATGAACATTTTTTCTTAGTGTCTTTGGAATTTTGTAGTTTACAACAATTATCAAAGTATCTATCAATGGATTTTCTTTCAAATCCAAATGTTTTCTGTCTATAAATTCGTGTTTTCATTAACACTGAACATCTTAATCTGTTTTCTCCCTAAGTATTCCCCAGTCTTTCTTTTCATTTTTGCAACTCCACTTAAAGCTTTGTTGATCTCACTGTCTTTCTTTTCTCTCTTTTTTTTAATTAAAAACATTTTTTAGAGAGCATGTGTGGGTGTGCATATTTGCACGTCACAGGGAGTGGGGAAGGGCAGAGAGAGGGAGAGAGACAATTTCAAGCAGACTCCATGCTGAGCATGAGCCCAGTCAAGCACGAGGGCTCAATCTAACAATGCTGAGATCATGACCTGAGCCAAAATGAAGAGGTGGACACTTATCTGTCTGAGCCACCCAGGTACCCCCCTTTTTTTCCCCTATTAACCATTCTTTGATAATTGGTATCTCTGTACATCTCTGTGCTTCATTCTAATCTATTTCCTTAGAATTGCCTTCCAATTCATTGTTTCTCTGGTAGCTATATAATTTCTGTACATTTTATTTGTTTTTTTTTCCTTCTAAGTATCCTTTATTCTTGGTTTCTAGACCTTTTTTTTTTTTTAAGATTTTACTTATTTATTTATTTGAGAAAGAGTGTGCATGAGCAGGGGATGGGGGAGGGAGAAGGGAACAGAAGGAGAGGGAGAAGCAGACTCCCTGTTGAGCAAGGAGCCTGATGCAGGAGCTTGATTCCAGGACCTTGGGATCATGACCTGAGCTGAAGGCAGATGCTTAACCATCTGAGCCACCCAGGTGTCCTAGTTTCTAGTCCTTTTATCTTGTGAATGCATTTAGCATTTATTTTACAGTCTTTTTTAGACTGTTCTACTAGCTCGAGTTCTTATAGAGTGTTAATTCTCCTAATAATTGTATCTGTTAATTGTATCTCTCCCACATAATTGCATACAGATATACAAATTATCTGTATAGTAATTTTTCCTACTGTGATCTCATTTTCAACTGAGGATTTTTTTTTCTGCTGTAAGATTTCTGAACATTCTGTGTTTTGAACTATTTGTACAAAGCTTCTGCTAGTTGCCTCAAGGTGTTCATTTATTCAGAGTTACCTTGTTATTATTTTCAACCTAAAGAATCCTGCACATAGCTAGCAATATACAACTGGATTTCCCACCAATATATGACAGAGGTGTTTAGATTTTCTGGTAGAACTTTGTTTCCACTCAGCTTTAGGCCAAGACAGACTATGTCACTCATCTAGGTACCATATACATGTAAAGTCATCTCAGTAATGCAGTATCTGAACTCAAAATCAAAGACCAAATTTGCTGTCCTAACAGGGACATCAATAATACTATGCTGCCAGCAAGGATCCTTTTTTTTTTTTTTTTTTTAAGATTTTATTTATTTGACAGAGAGAGATCACAAGTAGGCAGAGAGGCAAGCAGAGAGAGAGATTGAGAGAGGAGGAAGCAGGCTCCCTGTCCAGTAGAGAGCCCGATGCAGAACTTGATCCCAGGACCCTGAGATCATGACTTGAGCTGAAGGCAGAGGCTTAACCCACTGAGCCACCCAGGCAGCCCCTGCCAGCTAGGATCCTTTAAGATATCAGATTATAAAACTGTCAGAATGACTGTAAGTTTTCTCTTTCTTTCCACTGATTTAGGATTCCCTTCCAATTAAAAAAAAAAAAAATCAGCCATACATTTGTGTTTGTGTGTGTGCATGTGCACAGACTTGTCTGTATATTGTGTTGTATTTTTTCTAGCATTTCCAACTATTTTTCACTAGGTTGGTCTGCATTATTGACAGAAACTGGGAGGTTTGATTACTTCTTGAATACAGAGAAACTTAGATTATACAAAACATTCTTTTTCATGCAACTTGTTGCATTTAGCCCCCAGTGCTAAGACAAATAAGCAAGGTTCTCAGCCATGTGCTTACTAATGACTGTTTAGACCCATAGATGCATTTCTAAATCCTGATTTCTTAGCTAAAAAAAAGGGCTCAAATGAAGTTTTTCATAAATAAATGTTCAAAAGTTTATACTATAGTTGTAGATTCATTGCTCATACATTATAATAGCTATTCTTCTTCTTTTTTTAATTAATTTATTTTCAGCATAACAGTATTTATTATGTTTTCACCACACCCAGTACTCCATGCAATCCGTGCCCTCTATAATACCCACCACCTGGTACTCCAACCTCCCACCGCCCCCCGCCACTTCAAACCCCTCAGATTGTTTATCATGAGAGACTATGGACTCTGAAAAGCTATTCCTCTTCTGAAGATATTTGAATCATAAGTCTTGGGTCACTGGAGGCAAATTAAGTACATCAATAAGGAGTTCTTGAAACATATCATTATTTTCCAGGAGAATGAATGGTTTTGGTTGAATATCATTTGTTTGTTTTTTGGGGGGGGGGGGGTGGCTAAATATTTTATTTATTTATTTGACAGAAAGAGAGAGATCACAAGTAGCCAATAAAGCAGGCAGAGAGAGAGAGGGAAGCAGGATCCCCACTGAACAGAGAGCCCGATGCAGGGCTCTTTCCCAGGACCCTAAGATCATGACCTGAACTGAAGGCAGAGGCTTAACCCACTGAGCCACCCAGATGCCTCTGATTGAATATCATTTGTAAATAAGAGACAGATAAGATATCCTGCTTTTACCAATAAAGTGCCCATCTTAAATACCTTTTTTTAAAAGATTTTATTTATTTATTTGACAGAGAGATTATAAGTAGGCAGAGAGTCAGGCAGTGGCGGGGTGGGGGAAGCAGGCTCCTTGCTGAGCAAAGCCTGATGTGGGGCTTGATTCCAGGACCCTGAGACCATGACCTGAGCTGAAGGCACAGGCTTATTAACCCACTGAGTCACCCACGTGCCCCTAAAGTGCCCACCTTATTAAAATAAAAGTAATGGGTATTTTTAAAAAATTCAAATTTCCAAACTTGTCTACTTAATGTAGAGACCCTGAAGAATATTGATCTAATGTCATTATTTAAAATCCATTCTTTTTTTAAATTTTATTTATTTATTTGAGAGAGAGTGAGCACATGAGTAGGGGGAGAGCCAGAGGGAGAGAAAGAGAATCTCATCTGGATTCCTCACTGAGTGTGGAGCCTGATGGGGGGCTTAATCTCCTGGTCCTGAGATCGCAGTCTGAGCTGAAACCAGAAGTGAGGAATGGCCAGATCAGGGAAGACCTTGAATGCGATGCTAAAAACTTCAAAATTTATCCTGGAGATGGTGGAAAGCCATTGGAAAATATTAGGCAGGGGAGTGATGTGGTCAGATTTCATTTTAGATAAATGATGAATTTGAAGGGTCAAATCTAAGAAAAAGACAAATTGGGAAGCTATTCTACCATTCTAGGCAAGAATATTCCCAGTCCAGATAAAGGACTATAGCAATGTGGATGAAGGTAGAAGCAAAAGAGCTGAGAAACATTTAGGAAGTAAAATCTTCAGAGCTTGGAGATTGATAATATGTAGTCAAGAACTTGAGGTTAAAGAATTCTTAAGTGACTCCAAGGCTTTTGGCTTCAGTGATGTAGGGGACAGTGTTGTTGTTATTATTATTATTATTATTATTATTATTTGTATTTTATTTTGTTTAAGTTTTCTTCTAACATACAGTGTTAGTTAGTTAACATACAGTGTTAACAGTTTCAGGAGTACCATATAGTAATGCAGCACTCCATACATCACCTAATGCTCATCACAAGTGCACTGCTTAAGCCCCATCACTTCTTTAACCCACCCCACCCAACCACCTCCCTTCTGGTAACCATCAGTTTGTTCTCTATAGTTAAGAGTCTGTTTCATGGTTTGCCTCTCTTATGCGCTCTCATTATTTTCTCTCTGCTTGTTTGTTTCTTAAATTCCACATATGAGTGAAAGTCATACAGTATTTGCCTTTCTCTAACAGCCTTATTTCTCTCAGCACCGTACTCTCTAGCACTATCCAGGTCATTGCAAATGGCAAGATTTCATTCTTTTTTATGGCTGAATAATATTATGTGGCATATATCTATTCCACATCTTTGGGATAGTGGTATTATTAATTGGGATTAGGAGGAGAGCAGATGTGGGGAAACTAATGAGCTTTAAATGCCTAGAGAATCCATATGTACAACCTTAATGCCCAGGAGAAGGGCTAGAGAATGTGATTTTTGCATCATTAATATATAGATATGTCAAACCACAGGGGAGCCAAGTATATCTGAGGACAGCATGCAGTGTAGAAGTGACCTGGGATCTAGAACCTAGAAAGCATCAGTGTTTGAGAACAAATGATAAGATAAAAGGGAAGTATTAAGAGGAGAGTCCTAGAAGTCAGAACACAGAATTTCAATAAGGGTGTGTGTGTGTGTGTGTGTGTGTGTGTGTGCGCGCCGCGCAGTGGTAATGCAGGCCCCACTTGAATACTTAGATATATCAGTTCGCTATCTTCACTCTTCGTAAGAGCTGATGGGTAGCTGGGACTCTGCTAGAAATAGACATTAACAGCAAACAAACAAAACTTTGAAATTCTTAGGCAGATAGTTTCAGCAAAGAATGAGAATTTCATCATGGATCTCATTTTCCCATCAGCCAGCAGGATGCCACCATTATTGTTAATAGTTATTGTTAATAGAAAAGTTAGAAAGCTCTCTTGAGGAGAAAGCCATCACTATACCAGTAAAGTAAGTAACTAAAAATCCCTACTATTACGTAAATTGAAAACCAGGAGGCAAATTTTAATTAAAAATATTTATAGCAATGGAATACCAGCTGCTAGTTTCTCTCACCACTCATGAATGTGTTTTGCAGCTGGCTGTAATTCTCTCTTATTTCAATCAGCTTTACCAATAATAACAGCTGTTCATTAGGCAAGGTCCATTTTATTAGCACCCATGTGATATGCAGTAACTGTTAAAGGAGTCTTTAATATGAATGTTTTTTAGGAGAACCACACTAAGATTTGATGGACCATTGTTTAAAGTAGTTTTGTTTCTTTAAGTAAGAAAAAGATTCCTAAGACCTTAAAAGTGTCTCCATCTTCTGAAAGACTAAAACATTTACATGCATTTCCTGATCTGCTAATTGAACACTGTAAGAACATCTCAGAACATATTAAACATAACAGGAAGTGCGGTTGGGAAACGCGAATGAGTGTATCAAGGATGAATTTGATGCAATATTTCTGGTGTTTCTTAAAAGATTGTGTCCTTAGAAATATTAGCAATCTCCCTCATCAATGCAAAATACCTCTGAGTCCAGGGGCTAATCAAAGCTGTTTGTTGGCTTGTTTTGTTTACTAACTTGGCCAGCATTTTTGTGTCTAGTAAGACATTCTGTTCTACTTAGTGGAAAACAGAAAAGTCAGAGAATGCAATGAAATGAACTACAGTTGTTTAGACCATCAACACACATTATGATAAAGACTTTAGCAAATTGTTGACCCCCATTAACAGAAGAAAAAGTGATGCCTCATTAGAAAAGGACGCATAGTAGAACAAGCTGCTCAGAGCTTGGGTGAAGGTGACCTTGCCCTGCTATATACTCATGGAGATTAAAACAGACTTGATTAGTATGATTTAATAACAGAAGGAAAAAATGTTTTCTCAAGAAAAATATACCGGATAAGCAAAAAAAAAAAAAAAATCTATAAAATATTAGCAGATTCTAACAGAATTCTTATTCCAACTGTCAGGAGACAGCAGTAGCAGAATTGAAACTTTGTTTTCTTAAGCAGATCAAAGATACTGTCAAAGGGACAGCTCATGTTTTTCTGTGTTCAGGATGCCTTTGGTATATACTCCTTTGTAAAATATATCCCCAGCTTCCACTTATTAGAAACTATCATGTATGGAATTTAGCTACTCACCAAAGGTCAACTTAATCCCTTGTAAAACACAAATGTCTTATAAATTAAACTTTTTTTTTTACCTGAAACATGTATTGAATTATTAAAAAGAAGGACACAAAAACAAATCTTTTTTTTCTGACTGACACATTTGCTTGCTTGCTTGACTGACTGACTGATTGATTTATCAGAGAGAGAGCTGGAGAGAGAAAGCACAAATATGACCTGACCTGAAGGCAGGCACTTACCCAACTGAGCCACCCAGATGCCCCTGACATGTTCCTTTTGGCCAAAAAAGAAAACAAAGAAGGATGTTTTAAGGTAGTTTTCTAAGTGCTTCTTACGTATGAGTAATCCTTTCTGAACAAAATAAAACAGATTCTGAGGACCAAAGAGAGCAAGCCAGAAGCAGGAGACTGGAAACCAAGCAACCTGAGTCTGACCACAGTTTTCTTATGGCCACTCTAACACCCACACAGAGACCCAGCTCAAGCTTTTAGGGGATCAGTTGCAAAAATCTGACTAAATGTGCAGCCAAGGATCTTTCTCCTTATCTGTCTTTATCTGATGGGAGAGGAATGAAATTTGATTCATTTTCTATTTACAAGAAAATGAAGGGGCTCTAGATGACTTTAAAGGGCTCTTCCTGTTCTAATTTTCTTCGAAAACATTGAGCGCCTCCATCTGAGTTGCTGTACTAAATTTACATGTGCAGGCATAGAAATAGTCAGTAAGCCAAATTTACTTCTAAATGGGCCAGAAACTTCATTTTAAAATAGAGGAGAAATGGTAGGAAATAGGAATGAAGCCAGAGCAATTTAAAAAGGAGAAGAGCATTTGATTTTTTTTTTTTTTAAGAGGAAAGTGGTAAAACAAAATTAAGAATAAGACAGAGGAGAACTTTTTTTTTTAAGATTTTATTTATTTATTTGACAGAGAGAAATCACAAGTAGATGGAGAGGCAGGCAGAGAGAGAGAGAGGGAAGCAGGCTCTCTGCTGAGCAGAGAGCCCGATGCGGGACTCGATCCCAGGACTCTGAGATCATGACCTGAGCCGAAGGCAGCGGCTTAACCCACTGAGCCACCCAGGCGCCCCAGAGGAGAACTTTTAATAGTGGGATACTTTCGTTATTTTAAAGATTTTATTTATTTATTTGGGAGATAGAACATTAGAGGAGGGGAGGGGCAGAGAGAGATGGCAAATCAGGCTCCCCATAAGCAGGGCGTTGGATGCGGGGCTCAGTCCCTGGAAACCAAGATCATGACCTTGAGCCCTCCAGCAGACGCTTAAGCAACTAAGCCACCCAGACATCCTTGTTATTTCATGTATATGCTTAGAATAACTGACTGGTTTGAAGCAATTTGACTTTGCTTATTTTTAGGGCAAAGCAAAAAATACAAATATGAGACTTGAGATAACAACAAGCAGAAATGATAATAACAGAACTCTTCATTCTGTTAAGTTTCACTGGACATCCCCAATGAGACTACTTACTGGCTTCTGTGTAATCCTCATGTTTATAAATGGACAAGCTTATGATTCTCTGATCGGATCAAGACAGAATAATTAATGTGTGCAAAGTGCAAGTGGTTATCCCTGCTCTAATTCTGTAAACACCAGGGGGGATTATCAATTAAAGATGCCCTCTCCATCTGCTATGAAAACATTCACATGTTGGAAGCCTGCTGAATTTTTATTATTCCAAACTCCCTGTTTCCTAACACTCTCTTCTACAAACTGTTTCTCAGTCTTGGATAAACTTCTTTGAACATGATACACATCTTGGTTCATGAAGTTATAAGTAAACCATAGTCCTTGGAGCAAAAAAGGATGTAGTTGAACCCATATGATATACATCTCCTGTTATCACAACAGAGTTGTACGACACTAAAGGCCAGTTTTTCCCCCATCTTTTTACACTTTTTTAAGCCCACTTGTATCTGTATGACTTTGTGTCTACTTTAGCTCTATTGCTTTTTTTTTTTTTTTTTTTAGCTCTATTGCTTTTATCCTTTAATTGCACTGCTTTTGAATATGCAAGCTATACTTCAAAAAAGGTAGTCATAGCACTTCTGTAAGAATTATTTTAGGCTTAGTAGAAAGAGAAGAAAGAAATAAGAGGTCAGGTAGAAACAAATGGTTAGTTATTTCTTTGTTCTAAATTTTTAAAAAATATTTATTTATTTGAGAGAGAGAAACAATGAGTGTGAGGGGCAGAGGGAGATAGAGAGAATCTCAAGCAGATTCCATGCTGAGTGTGGAGCCTGACCTAGTGCTTGATCCCAGGACCCTGTGATCATGACCTGAGTGGAAATCAAGAGTCAGATGCTTAACTGATTATGCCATCCAGCTGCCCCGCTAATTATTTCTTTGTTTTCCTTTTTTCTAACTCTTACTCCTGGCTCTCTTTGGATTGTGGGGAGGGGATGGAATGAAAGGGGAAAGAATTCTAAGCAGCCTAAACTGAAAAGAATCTGTGGGGCTTGAACAGTAATAGAGATATAGATAGATATATATAGAGAATAGAGATAATGAAATATAAGTCAATGTGCATTAATTAGCTCTAACAATTCTATCCTAGAACTCTGTAATTTATTATGAGGAACTGAGTCGGAAAAAAATCTGGAATTTAAAGTTTCCTCTGCTTCTAAAGATCTATTCCTTTATTCATTTAAATGAAAACTGAGGCAAGCCTCAATTTCAAAGTTTCTGATGGGGTCATGAGTTGGGGGCTTGTGTCAGGCTCCACGCTGGGCATGGAGCAAACTTTTAAAAAAAAAAAAAAAAAGAAAGAAAACAAAACAAAAAGTTTTTGAGTAAATTAAAAATATGTACAATTATTTATAAAGAGTGTCAATTCTGTAGATAAAAAATTACAGTTGACTTACCAATCTTGGTCTTAGATTCATTCTGTCTGAAAACTTTGTATAAGCAAAAAATACCCTTTACTCATTAGTAGGAAAAATACCTTGCTTCATGTACTTTCATCAAGTATTTAGGGACCTTATATCATTTTTATCTAGTAAACAGCCAGAGGTTTGTTTTATTTCTGGAATATTTGATTCTCAGCCTACAGTTTTCTTCCCAACTCTATAAAAAGCTAAGGATTGGGGGAAAAAATAGTTGGGGAGAAAAAAACCCCCAATAAACACTACTTTCGGACACCAGTAAACATTTCATGTACATTGTTTGCTAACACAGTGTTAGATACTGTGTGATAAGGAGGGAGCTACTAAAAACTAAGACTATTAAATTCACTGTCTAGGTGATGAGATCAATATACTCAGATCAGGGGCACCTGGGTGGCTCAGTGGGTTAAGCCTCTGCCTTCAGCTCAGGTCATGATCTCGGGATCCTGGGATCAAGCCCCGAATCGGGCTCTCTGCTCAGGAGGGAGCCTGCTTCCTTCCTTCCTTCCTCCTTCCTGTCTCTCTCTGCCTGCTTCTCTGCCTACTTCTGATCTCTGACTGTCAAATAAATAAATAAAAAGTTAAAAAAAAGATATTAAAAAATATATATATATATACTCAGATCAGTTGGGTGGAAAATTGCACCAACGAGATGTGTTGTTAAGTAGAACTTTAGAATTCAAAGGTTGAGGAAATCAAGATTGAACCCTGATGGGTATAAAAAGACGATCAAGAAATCTTGAAAACAAAGGAAGAATGAATGTTCTTGAAATGATTATCATTATTTTCCTATCTGGAAGAGTAGACAGGATGACATTTGGGGTACAGAAAAGAGAAAATCAAGATCATGGCTGAATCAAAGAGTAATAAGGACCAGAGTTGGCCAGAGTAGAGCATTTGGGCTGGATCTCCAGAGTAGACAAAAGAGTGAGGAGGGATTTTGGAGGACTGGAGGTCATGAGAAGGAGTTGAGGCAGAATAGAATCTAAAATTTGTTTTTGTAGGTAGTGGGCAATTGCTGAGAAGAAAAAAAAAAAGCAGCATGGAGATACCAGATTACTGAATTAAGGGACAAATGATTTTAGTCAGACAAAATTAAGGAAGTGAATTATTCCAAAGAAATCTGGTCTTCTGGATTTCTTCACTTGCATATACTAAGGCTCTTTAAGAATCAGCTGATGTGGATTTACTTAATAAATAATGAGGGGTGCCTGCATGGCTCAGTGGGTTAAGCCTCTGCCTTCGGCTCGGATTGTGATCTCAGGGGCCTGGGATCAAGCCCTGCAGTAGGCTTTCTGCTAGGTGGGGAGCCTGCTTCCCTCCCTCTCTCTCTGCCTACCTATGATCTCTCTCCCTGTCAAATAAATAAATAAAATCTTTATAAATAAATAAATAAATGTAAAGGAGGTTTCATGGTATATTAGTATGTGTTGAAAAAAATCGACTGTATGCCAGACTCCCTTAAATCATCCTCACAATATGTCATGGTATGTTAATATACACCTGTGTGTTAACTTTACAGATGGTTAACTTACTGCTGGTCCAAGGTCACAGAACTTAAGTGATGAGCAGAACTTGAACTCAAGTCTTGCAAATCTAAATCTCATTCTCTTTCTGCTGTTTTATTTCAGGCACTGAGTTTAATATTTACATAAAAAACAAAGCATCAGTGATGCACCATATATGCTAATGTTTTTATTTAAAAACTTAGCTCTGCATAATTGGAGACAAACATGTAATAATTTTAGGATTTTTAGTAATTCTCTCAAATCAAAAGTAGGCAGACTTTCAGATACTTAAGAAACAGCCAGTAAGAAATCAAATGTTTGATAAATAAATACCTATTTAAAAGTTTATTAACTGGCATGTTTATAAAAATAAATTTTCATTAAAAATGGAAGTTTTATTGTTTGAAACAATTTTTTACTTCATGAAAGAATTAGGTTAGAATAGGTAGTACATTTGACTCATTCTTAAGAGGTGGATCCTAAAGAGCATAATCTTTTTCACAATCAGTTCTTATATGTCCTCACATTAATCCAAGTTTTGAATGTGTAGCATTAATACAGATAAAATTAAGGGATATATCTGATTCTTTCAACAAATATTTATGAAATGCCTAATATGTGAAAGACAGATGTGGTACTGGGCTCTGAGAAAAAACAGATTTTACGAATTTGGAGATGGTTTGACAGACAGCAACCAAAAATATAACACCTCAAATTCATCTAGGACTCAGACAAGTAAGAAAAAGAAATGAAACAGACTTTATATAATACATTAGGAAGTGATTCAATTTAGATTATATGTATATAAACACCTCCTCCTTTGAAAAAACTAAATTTCAAAGTAACCTTTGAAGACAGTGGTTAATATTTTTTTTTTAAACTGGCTTGCATATTTGGATGACCAGAGACAGTTATGTGCTGGTAAGTGTTTTATGATTGACTCTTTGGAAACAAAGTTTTGAATTATAGTATTTGCCTATTTCTGTAAGCCGTGGCCTACAGAAGCCACAAGAGGGATGTTGATTTTTCTAGCCACTTGGCCCTTTTCAAGCCACTAGAAGGATGTCATTGAATATAAGTAGGGAAGAGATGCACAGTAGCTCCCCATAATGCCATCTTTTTCCCATGCAGATAAAATACACATAAATGCCATCCAGAATACAGGTAATAGTAAAATACGTAAAATAATGAGTAAGTGATGAGTTTTGAGTATTTATCAACTTTGTTTTTTAAATATAAATTTTAGTCATTTTTTTAATCCATTTTTTTAATATTGGCAGCATTTGACAACCAGATCTCAAAATTCCTAAAAATTTAATTGGCTCTTGTGAGCTAGTACAAATTGGCTTTACCACACCAATGGAAGACCAAGAAAAAGAAAGCAGGCATGAAATGTCACAAGAGTATTTATCTAGGCAAAATCAACAACTCCTAACCTGTGAGAGTCCTATGTAGAGTGGGTCAATTAGATTTTCATTAGTATTTACTGAGAATTTACAAACAGCCAGGCAGCTCTTTATGTTTAATTTTTTATTTATTCTTCACAATAATCTTCCAAAGTGATATTACTGGCATCACTTTTTAACAGATGAGAAGCAGGCATAGAGAGTGAAAACCTTTCCATTAGGAAAGTCGGGATTAACTCCAGTTTTGTTTAGCTCAAATGCTCCTGCTCTTAAAAAAGAGCCCTCCCTCCCCAACCTCATGAGAGACCCTCCAAGGATTACAACCTGCTAAGCCACTCAAAACTCCAACTTAAAGGAGTAGTGAATTTGCTCCTCTGTCAGGAGGGCCTTAATTAGTAAACATCATGTGGAATAAATAAATTACAAAGATTGAAACAAATTTCACTCTTCCATCTACATTCTAAGAGTGTACACACTCCCCCGATTACTATGTTCTTTCTTTTCCATGCACTGATTTTCTCTGGGGCTTTCCAATTCCCAAAGAAATAAATGCAATTTGGTAAGGCTAAATGTCCCCCACCCCGCCCCAATTTGCTAGATTTCTGACTACTCTGCAAAGAGTGGGCTCAGTTCGTGTCTGCCTGTCAGAGTGATTAATTAGATTTAATTTCATGCTGTCTTCTCCGCCGTCCTGTCCCTTTCCCTGATGACTAATAATTCTTCCACAAAGTCGAAACAAATGGCCACGGTATCTAGTTTTTATTTTTGGAAGTTTTCCCCAGCCAAAATGCATAGAACCTCTTCACAGACAGCAGTTTAGAAATTCCTGGCTAGGATTCCTGCCCTTAACAGCCGCACTTGATACGGCTAGATGGCCCGTTGACTGATATCCTGGGCGGCATCGTGCCAGATCCAAAGTTGTGAGGCTATTTGAATCAAGAATCAGCACCGGGCAGTGATAAATATAGATGGGCAGCCTACAAAACAGCTCTGCGAGGGGCCGTATCTTCTTCAGGAAGTACCTTCGTGCCAGCACTAAAGCATTAACACCACGTGTCTTTTTCTACACTTGACATCTGTGAACACTTAGAGTGTGTGACAAAAGGAGGACGTGAATGAGAGTGGAATGGAAGACAAGGGTTTATAGGTGAAGCTAGCAGACCAGAGAAGGATGAAGAGCAGCTGGGGCCCAGAAGTCCGTTAGGAACTCCGCCTCACTGACTTTTTCAGTATGTGGTGTGAGCATTAACGATGGGTGCCTAGTTTCAAGGCCAGAGCTTAGCACAATTGAAGAAAAAGGTTAGGAATTGGCAAGTTGGACCTCTGTTTCTAGCCGTGCCATAAAGACCCCAAAAGGATCCATTAGTCAATATGCCACACAGCCACCAGGTGTGCTTTAGGATAGGAAGCAGACCCTTCCCAGTGAATTAAAACATGTCGTGAACCCAGATCATTGGCATCTCAAGGGGACAAGAAAACACGGCTGTTCAGAAAGTTCCAGACACCCAGACAAGCTTGACATAGCTTTAATAAGTTCATCAGTGCAATGAAGATGTCTAGTAGTCTAAATATGCGTGTGAACATGGGAGGACTTCAGATTTGGGACTTGTGGGACTGAAACTCTGCCCTGTGACTAATTTAAGGCTCCTGAAGGTTAACAACTGGCCTGGTATCATTTTACAGATAATCCTCAATTTCCTTATCTGTAAACTGAGAATAAAATTAAAATATCCCTTGCAGTGTTGTTAGGCTCAAATGAGATCATTTATGCAAAGCATTTTTAAATGCTAAAATCCATTACAATGATCATTGTCCTTGCTTCTTTGTAAAAATGAGTTACAGCACTAACCATCATCAGTCCTATTTAGAAATCATGTAGAAAACACACTCTGTAAGGCACGACTCTAGTATTGGTACTATAGTTGTTTTTATTTTTTATTTTTAAAGAAAATTTTATTATCTTCTTAATTAAAGATTTACATACTAATTTTACACACACACAGAGAGAGCAAACACACAAGCCCGAGGGGTAGGGACGGGGGGAGAGATTCTTAAGCTGCCTCTGCGCTGAGCACACACCCCTCCCCAGGGCTTGATCTCACAACCCTGAGATAGGACCTGAGCTGAAACCAAGAGTCAGACACTTAACCAACTGTACCACCCAGGCACCCCTACAGTTGGTCTTAAATTGGTAATGTTTAAAAGAAGTCATCTTGAGGTACTATCCCTTCAGACTAACAAGGAAGTGTTTATACTTTCTATAAAGTCATCTCATTGAGCTACTTTCAGAGCCTGTGTACAAATTGAAGAAAAAGTCAGTCCCAAAAAAATCACTGCTCATATATGACCCAAAATAGTCTGTTTTTCGTTGTTGTTGTTGTTTTGTTTGTTTTGTTTTGTTTTGTTTACCTGACATTAACTCTAAATGACTTTTGGCTCAGATATGAAATTATGCTCACCCTCCAAGGAAGATATTTATATTTTCTGGTAACAATTTCACATAACCTTATTGGATCATTATATTTGTGTCTCTGGGGTAAATACGCAGTAGTGCAATTGCTGGGTCATAGGGTAGCTCTATTTTCAAATTTTTGAGGGACCTCTTACTGTTTTCCAGAGTGGCTGCACCAACTTGCATTCTCACCAACAGTGTAAAACAGTTTCCCTTTCCCCTCATCTTTGCCAATATCTGTCATTTCCTGATTGTTAATTTTAACCATTTTGACTGGTGTGAGATGGATGTCTTCTTTGGAGAAATGTCTGTTCGTGTCTTCTGGCCATTTCTTGATTGGATTATTTGTTCCTTGGATGTTGAGTTTGATAAGTTCTTTTAAGATTTTGGAACTCAATCCCAGGACCCCGGGATCAGGACCAGAGCCGAAGGCAGCGGCCCAACCCACTGAGCCACCCAAGCGTGATCTGGGGGTCCTGGGATTGAGTCCCGCACCGGGCTCCTTGCTCAGCGGGGAGCCTGCCTCTCTCTCTGCCTCTGCCTGCCTCTCTGCCTGCTTGTGTGCTTTCTCTCTCTCTCTTTCTGACAAATAAATAAATAAAATCTTTTAAAGATTTTGGATACTAGCCATTTATCTGATAAGACATTTGCAAATATCTTCTCCCACTCTGTCGGTTATCTTTTGGTTTTGTTGACTGTTTCCTTGGCTGTGCAAAAGCTTTTTATTTTGATGAAGTCCCAATAGTTCATTTGGCCTTTGTTTCCCTTGCCTTTGGAGACAGGTCTAGCAAGAAATTACCTAGCAAGAAACTGGGGCAGCCAAGGTCACAGAGGTCACAGAGGTCACAGAGGTTGCTGCCTGTGTTATCCTCTAGGATTTTAATGGATTCCTGTCTCACATTTAGGTCTTTCATCTATTTTGAATCTATTTTGTGTATGGTGTAAGGAAATGGTCCAGTTTCATTCTTCTGCCTGTGGCTGTCTAATTTTCCCAACACCATCTGTTGAAGAGACTGCCTTTTTTCCATTGGATATTCTTTCCTGCTTTGTCGAAGATTAGTTGACCATAGAGTCGAGGGTCCATTTCTCTGTTCTCTATTCTGTTCCATTGATCCATGTATCTGTTTTTGTGCCAGTACAACTTTGTAATAGAGCTGGAAGTCCAGGATTGTGATGCCACCAGCTTTGGTTTTCTTTTTCAACATTCCTTTGGCTAGCAAATGGCTTTTTAGAAAACAGAAACAATGTGGTGGTAAAAAAAATATGAGGCCCGTAGGTATATGGCTTTATCGGTGTGACATTATTTTCAGATTTTAGATTTATCTTCCAATCTTGAAAATTAACCTTATATTGATTCTATTTTCTCTCAACATGCCAAAATTAATTCCTGGCTACTCAATGTTTCTTCCTCAGAGAAGCCCTCATTCTCTCCTCCGTCCACTATGAACAGTCTCTTTCTGTGCTGCCAGTAGCACTTGGTTTATGATACTATTCTAACATTAGCACATTATCTTCTATTTTATTGTTTTGTGTGTGTGATTGACTGACTGATTTATATCAATCTCTAGTTTACATGTTGGGAGCTTCTTAAGGTTTCTTACTGGTTTCCTGGTTTCTCTTTCCTAGCACCTAGCATGGTGCCTGGTACATAATAAAGTATGTTCAATAAATACTTAGTGAATGAATGGATGGATGCAAAAAAAACTAAGTCATGAGACAATATAAATAAACAAAAATGAGTTTATATCATCTTAACACACTTCCAGCCTGACCAAGTACTTATCTGCTTACTGTCTTCTCTTTATCTCAGAAAAGCATCAGGCATTTTGATTCTGGGTGTTCTGAAGAGTACAAAGTCATGCCACCTCAGAAGGACCAGGGTTGAGGACACTGCATAAGAGTTATTGTTGATGCTAGAATTATTTTTAGTACTTCTGTTTAGTTGAATGCATTCCTTGTGGGGAATTTAAAGTGCTTCATTCACATGTCTGTGTAATTGCCACAATCCTGTGAGCTGTGTACAGATACTATTATTGCCTTATTTCATGAATGAGGAAGCTGGAGAAGCTTGACTCATTTAAGGCCACTGAGGTAGCTTTTAGGAGGAGAAAAATAGAACTGCTTTTCTTATTCTTAGTGTTTCCGTTGTATGGAACTGTCGCCAGTGTTAGCACTGGAGTAATCAAAGCTTGACTGCTAGTGAGAGACTCAGACATTCACTTGGATACTGACCCTCAGCCCTTGTACCATTCAAAGCTGCCACAATCGAGAACATACTGTGTCAGATCAGTTTCACCCTGATATGGAGGGCCTGGAGCTATCACTGTTGGTTCCTTCCCTAGGACCGGCTACATAATTTGCAGCACTCAGAGCAAAGTAAAAATGCAGGCTCCTTGTTCAAAAATCAAGAATTTCAAGAAGGATTCTGCAAAGAACTAAATCCTCCTGGAGTTGCACACTAATGAAAGTCACTTTATCTTTGCTGTTCTTCTGTTACTTTACAAATCCTCCTGAAGTATTAGGTAACTGTTGCTCCCATCTTCCCGCCTGCTTCAGCAACATCTTATTCAGAATATCCTCTATGTTGGCATTAGGGTGAAATTTCCAAACTAAAAATCTATTGAGGTTCTTGCTTTGTTTAAAGTCTTCCAATGATACCTCATCATCTCCTGGATAAAGTAGGCCATCTCTTTCAGTTATCTGTTGCTACATAACAAACCACCCCAAAACTCAGCAGCTTAAAACTGCCACCATATATCTGCTCACAATTCTGGGTTCCACAGCTTGTCCCTTCTCCCTGTGGTACTTATGGGGCAATGTCACATGTTTGTGTCAGGTGACAGATAAACCAGGGACTGGCAGGCCCCAGATGACTGTTGCCCAGAGCTTTCAGCTGGGGTGCCTTAGTGTTCCTCCACATGGACTTAGTTCTTTCTTAGGTGGGCGCTCCAGCAGGCTGGCGGGACTCTTCTCCTGAGAGAAGATCAGCATCTCTGGATTCCAAGAGAGGAAAAGCAAAACCCAGAAATGCTGTCTAAGGCCTCAGCTCCTCGTACAACATCACCTGTTCCCCATTCCGTTGGTCCAAATATTAGCACACTACATCTTTTAAATTCTCTATCATGGGGGCATTTTTATTCCTATTTTAGAGATGAGACGACTGGGGTGTTCAGGAAGAACCTGAATTGGGATTCAAACTCAGGTATGCTTGACTCCAACACCCATTAACTTTTCCTGATGCCACATGGCCATGTCAAAATGTGCCTTACTTAATGTGATGACTTTGTGACTTCCCCGGGGCTGCTCCCTTTTCCTGAAAACCTCCATCTGCACCTTCTCTCTTCCTTGTTCTTTTCATCCCTCTTCTCCATGTACCATGGAAAAACCACATACCCAAGTCTTCTTGAAAACTGTGGTTCCCCTAGGCAGTTAGGTGACGCACTTCATTAACCTATACAACAACACTCTGCTTTTCTTTTTCTCTTTCCTGATCATTTGTTCCTTCAGCAGAGGAATCTTATCTTGCCTCGCATCTCCCTGACTGAGTACTGTGCTTGGCCATTTTTTGATAAGTGACTGGGGAATGGAATTTTTTAAAGCATGTTAACTTTGACAATTAAGGTCAGATTCCGGTGTATTATTAATTGTCCCTGAAATAAGCAACAGAAAGAGTCAAATAGCCAAAATGATTGTCCGTATCGTTTCTGAAAATCTTTTGCACCTCAAATTGCACCTTCAGGCCATTCATCCATTCATTCATTCATTCAGAGTCTAGGAGGCAGGGATGTTTGTTTGATTTTGCTTTATTCACTGTGGAAACTCCAGAACTTGGAAGTGACTGGCACATAGTAGGCATTCAATCCGTGTCTGCTGACTAGATGGATAACATAACCATCCAAGGAGCTGCCTCCGGAATTGCGTGTCCTTGATTCACTTCTGCAAGATTCATTTTCAGCTGTATACCGCAGTGGCTCTCTGAAAACTGACTAAGCCACTAAGTTGGAACGTCTTGAAGCAAAGTTTCATGCAGCCTCAGAAGAAGTCAGAGAAATAAATCACAGGAGTCCTCTACATTTGGTGACATTCAATGCTCACTTTATTGTGATATCACAAAGGCCAGAGTAAAAGGATATGGAAAAGGGACCTGAACTCTCAGCTCTAAATAAAGAACCATGTCACATATTTTATCTGGGCTCCCTGGCTGCCTAACTCCATGTGCCCTCATCCCTCACACTCTCTCTCAGGCAGGATGTGATCTAATGAGAAGGCTGGCTCCAAGCACCAAAATGCGGTCATAAAATTTGCAGTTTATTGCCTCCTGTCCACATTTTATCATCAGGGAGATGATGGAAGTTCAGGAGGCAGAGAAATGCTAGTTGTCCAACTTAGGCTTCATGTACACCTATACAGGTGTTTTGTTCTCTTCCACATCTGATATCTCCGAATAGACCAGAAGCACTGAGTGACATTTGGGTGAATTCTTGCTCCTATCGATAGACTCTAACAAAAACGTCTTGCTTTGTTTTCAGCACTCCACATAGCTGTAAGAAAATACCTGTCTCACACGTAATTAATTCTCAGCTGTCAGCGTGAGCACAATGATGCTGGTATAACAGGCCGATGCGGAAATAAGTAGGGATGGAGTTCACAGTGCACAATAAATATGTCACCCTCTGAAAACCATCTACTATCTACTACTGTTCTTCCTTTTTAAGGGTTTCTTCTTCCTCTTCTTCTTTCTCCTCCTCCTCCTTCTTCCTCTTCTTTTTTAGATTTTTTAAAAAATTTATTTGACAGAGAGAGGGAGAGAGAGAGAAACAGACTCCCCACTGAGCAAGGACCTGATGCAGGGACCAATCCCAGGATTCTGGAATCACAACCTGAGCCAGAAGCAGATGCATAACCGTCTGAGCCACCCAAGTGCTCCCTTTTTAAGGGTTTCTAATGAAGGATACATTTTGATTCTTTATAATTAGTTCTTTGCTAATCTTCATAACTACTTTTACTCTACAGAAACCAATACCAAATACATGTCTTAAGGTGGATTTTTGTGCTATAACTGTCATGCCTAAAATGTATGCCCAAGGAGGAAAATTACTACTCTCTGGGGAATGGTCTAAACTAGTCCAACAATTTGCTTGAGGAAAGCCTGAAGTAGTAAGACTATTTTCACTTGTTTTTAAAAATAGAAACACATGCAGCAGCATGATACAAGTTCAGTGTCCATGGAGGTGCTGCATCCCAGCCAGAAGACATGAAGCCCTTAGTTTTTCATCAGAATTCATTCAATAATAGTTCAGTATTGGGAATCTCCACGTTCCTACTCTCTTTGGTGTTCCTAGGCTCTAATAAGTACAGGTGTACACTTTGCCATTTAATTAAATTCTGCCAGGATGTTATTTAAGAGAAACCAATTTGGGAGTTGTTTACCTCATTGTGGCCTTCTTTTTGTTCTCCATTCAGGATTCTCCCCACCTTGGGCACAAGACAGTACATTTGTTTTTAGAGATTTGTATTGGGTTTGCCTCTGCAAAGAAGTAATTGGATTCTCCATTGATTTTTTGACCCCTGTTCTAACCTCACCCATCACCCCTTCTCTAGCCCAAGGGAGATCTGAGCTTTGTTTATGAGCAAAAGAGCTGGCAAGAGTCAACTGACAGGTCAGGGTCAGGCGGTCATGAAACACTGGGATCAGGTGGTGGCAGCTTCAGCGTCTTTCACAGGACACTGAGCAAGAATGAAGACTCTAGGGCACCTTTCACAGAAAGCAGAGGTGAGGATTATATTGGCTGTGCTGAAGCCCCCATTGGGCACTGTTGTGTTGCAGAAACATTCCCAGCTGTGCAGCTGACCTGGTTTATGGAAGGATGGAACAGTTTATGGTAGAGATCCTCTGCAAATCATTTTCTAAACTTGTAGGGTGTTAGATATAATCTATTAAGCAATGAAAAGTATGACTATTTCACAGATTATCTCCCAAGCTTAGCTTCCCAGGAGTTCCCCTTGTACGAGTCTGTGGTTTACACTCCTTTGGGCATGGAGGTCGGATCACTATTTTGGGAAATGACAGCAGGAACAGTCAGCTTGGCTGTGTTCATGCTCTTGAGTGTATATAAGCAGTCACAAAATTTGGCTTCTTGATGTGAAATAACACCTGATACGGAATGGTTCCCCTAAGGAGGTGTCAAACATAAAAATTCAACAGAGGAGAAGAAGCACAGTCCAGCTGAGCAATCACACCGAGCAACGACTGAAACTGGTAAAAGTGAGCACTATCATGATTTTTAGTTTCCCACATGTTCTACTGAGAGATTGGTTTGAATCTTGGTTAGGGAATAAAGAGCTCTCTGGAGACCATGTAAAAAAATTTTTTTAAAGGTATTTTTTAAAAATATCAAATGTGGGGTACCTGGGTGGCTCAGTGGGTTAAAGCCTCTTCCTTCAGCTCAGGTCATGATCCCAGGGTCCTGGGATGGAGCCCTGCATCAGGCTTTCTGCTCAGCGGGGAGCCTGCTTCCTCCCTCTCTCTGTCTGTCTCTCTGCCTAGTTGTGATCTCAGTCAAATAAATAAATAAAATCTTAAAAAAAAAAAAAATCAAACGTTTACTTAAGTGTGTGTGAAGGACCAGAGACTATGTTAAATATTTTTCAAGCATCATCTCATAGGTTCCTGATTAAATTTTTTGAGGAAGGCTTTCTTAGGATCCCCATTTTACAGCTCACAGAACTGAGGTTTAGAAGGGCCAACTAACCAAAGAATGGTTTACCCAGGTCTGATTCCGTTGAATGTCCCCAAACCTTAACTGACAGACCTTGTTCAACACTCACTCGTAATTTCAAAGTCAGGCATGACACCAAACAAAATTAAGGCACAATGATCTGGAAAATGTGAATTGTCACTGGACCCCAAAGGGAGTTTAGAAAGGCAAATCCTGAATTATCCCATTAGATAGCCGGCTAGACTTGAGTTGTATATGAAGTTGAAGAAATTTACATGTCTGTCCCACATAGCGGTTAATTTCGGAGTAACAAGTTTATTAGTATGAAACTCCTTCCTTTAAAGTACTGATTTTCAAGAGTACAGGCTATGCGCCCTTTTTCTTGTTTTGCTTTTCACCTGGGTGCTTATGGGACCTATGCCATTCCACAGGCAAGGCCTCTTTCCCCTTCTGTTCAGCAGTGTGTGACGACCTGACGCTGTCAGATAAAGACAGATATCCCATCAGAGTCTTTCCTTCAATTTCTTCAATTCACATTGTTAAAAGGGTCAATTTTGCCCAGGAAAAGCACTCAGTGGGTTAGGAGAAGGCACTTCCCAAAAGGCTCGCAGTGCTAGAGACTCAATGCTTATTCTAAAAATTTATTTTCTCCACTAGAGGACAGTGCTTGAAAGAATAATAGTCCTTACCTCCGAGGTTGGGCAGTACTGAGGACTGCAACAATCCCCTCATTGTTACTTCCCCTAACCCACGTGCCCAGCACATAAAGAATTTATTTCTTTGGAGGAAAAAGGAGAAATAAATATGTTTGCTCTAACATGATGCAGAAATCAATGATGATGCTGTTTTAACTTGCTGAGCAGGGAGCAAAAGAAATGCCAGGAAAATGTAATATTCCGAATTGCCAAAGCAGAAATCAAAGAAGACATCCTTATAAGTGTAGGTGAAATCCTTTGACAATAAATTCTTAAAGAGAGGATATTTGTTGAAACCCTGACCACAGGCTCAGAAAAATCATCTCTGTTGTTTTGATCATTGAATTTACTGTGAATAACTTACTTCAATAAATATCTTTTTTTCCCTTTACCAGTATAATAGCCACACATTGTGTAGGGGTCAAAATACAAGCTCAAAAGATGTATAATGTTATGTAATGGTTAAGCTATGCCCTTTGAAGGAAGAGATGAGTGTTGAAGTCCAGTGATTAAAGCTATCTGAAGATGGATTTAAAGACTGTTGAACCTAGCCACGGACCCCCTTCTGGTTACCTGCTCAAATCTTAAAGTAAGAGTGTCACTAATTAGATACACTGCCAACTTGGAGGCATTGTTTCCTTAAACCATAATTAAAGCTCACATCCCCCAGGGCTTGATCTCTGCTTTCATAAGAATGACAGGGACTCTGAGGGATTAATTGAGGACTGCCTACTTTTCAAAAGGGGCTTGTGGGGGTGGGGGAAAGGGAAGAATAATAGATTGAGAGAATAAAGTAGTTTATCAAATGTACCAAAGCCAACCTCTCTTTTTTCCTGGAGTCAGCCCAGATGATTCACCAATCAGCAAGGAGTTATTGAGTGCCTACAGAGTCATAGAATTGGAGAATATTGGAAAACCTGGCACAGTTCTGGGAACTGTTAAGAGTTTATAAAAATTATCAACCTTTTCCCTGCCTTGAAGGAGAAATAAGTAAACTCATCAATACAAATGGAAGACAAGGGATACTGGGAAAGTGGAAAGGAGTCAGACATAAGGATGAGGGAATGGAGGGCACTGCTCCTATCTCAATTCCATAAAACAGGGTACTTTCCCTCTTCCTTCCCTTCCATAAAACAGGGTACCTTCCCCTCCCTCAATTAACCCTTCACTTTCCTACTCAGAGGGTAACTCAGTCTGAGGAGTATCCACTCAGTAAATACTTTCATTCACTTTCTGCACTTGGCTTGGGAATAGTTCCAGACACCCACAAAGCAAGATTAGTAACAAAACTCACTGTAGTCTAGACGATCAGGATTTTTGTTCAACCCTCACTAGCCGTGAGACTCTGTATGGCTCTGCCCAGGGCAACAAACCAGTCTCTGCAACACCAACACAGTTTTCGTCTTTGTGGAATGAAATTGCAAATACACCCACGTCACAGGATTTAGTGTGTGGATGGACAGGAAATAAGGACAGAAACCACTCTGAGCCCCTGACAGAGCTCTTTCTGTTAGGGACCCACCATGATCTCACAGACTTCACTAATTTCAAAGGAACAGGCTTTATTCAGCCTTCATTTTGGAAGTACAAAAATTTAGCTCCAGATAAATGGAGACCTGATTATTCACATTTCAAAGGATCCAACTTTAAAAAGCTTTCAAGCAGGACTTTTTTTTTTTTTTTTAAATAGGCTCCCCCCGTCCCCCAATGAATTAGCTGTAATTGTGGAATGCTGGATCTGGAAGAGATTTTAGAGATCTTTTAGGCATATACACTCATGCCTCCCAATTTACAGATAAGGAGTCAAGAGCAGATTTTTTAAAAAGCTGGATTCTGTCCTATAGATCAGTCAGCTGAGAACTAGAAACTAGAACTAGACACACAAGATTACAATCAGATGTAAAGATAAAGTGACTCTAAAACCATCACATGATCCATGAGAGTTGCTCCCAGTTCTATCTTCTATGACTATTCAGAAATATATTTATAAGAAATATTGGAGCACCAATACGAAGAGTAACAAAGAATGTGTGCACAAATACCATTTATTACAGGCAGTCACCAGCCCACCAGGTTATTTCTAGTCTTACCAAAATCATCATGTCAGTAGAATGCCTCCATGTCCTTCCAATCTCCTTATTAAAAATGCATTGAATTTGTTTTTCTCCTACACAGAAAGATAAGGTTATTAATTACAGGAACTGCTTATCAGCAAAATGTAAAATACCAAGAGAGTCATTTGATGGTTTAGCTAAAAAGGAAAAGAAATGGAGGAAGGAAGAAAGTCAGAATAAAGGAAAGCTGAGGGAATGAAATATGAAATCCTTATTCATGAAGGATTTCCTATTTGTAATTTGAAATATTTCCTGGAAAGGATGCTCTCATTTTAAAAGCAAGGAGATGCTGCAGAATAAGTATATATGTAAACTGCATTTAAAATTAAAGGAATAAACCATTATATTGCCTTTGCTAGAATTTTTCCACACGAAAAAGATGACCTTGCCTCCAGGATCCCTGGCAGGTTTGTGGGTGGCTGGGAGGACACTGGGGGACGAGGCAGAGAGGACCTCAGACGTCACTCTGAAAGCCGGACTTCGATTCCTGTATAACCCTGTCAGTAACTGCAGTTTGGGGGCATCTTATATGGTGAGAACTTCTTTTCAATGTGATTTAAAATAAATATGCTGCAACAGAAAGCAGGGGATTATCTTCTCTCCAGAAAACAGAAAAATAGAATGCTCAATTCTATCCACTTGGACGTGTGTTTGGAGCATTGCTGTTACACGGCCAGCCAGCTCACCGCTGTTGTTTTCTCGCCTGTCAGTCAGAATGTCGGGCAAATGGATTCTCAGAGTTGGGTGTTACTCAATAACCTCAGTCTTGAAACAGCCTGTGTTGAGGCTAGATCCACTGGCATTTAATTTCTACATGTCACAGTCACAGGTTTAACTTCCTCCGCAAAATAAATTAGTGAAAATCACTTGTACTGATACAAAGGTTTTCAGCCTAATTCATCTGAAATGAACACATATTCACCTGAAATACACATACACATATAGTAAATTTAATCACAGCCCCTAATTTAGAGAAACAGACAGTTAGTATTTGGGGGCCATTACACTTCCGTTGTTTTTACTTTAGTAGAAAGCAAAATTTTGAATGTATCTCTGGGTGTGGTGCAAAAGGAGTTCAAGTTCACAAAGCCCTGTGGCTCAAAGCAGTAGTTTTTATGTAGAACTACAATGTTCTATTTATACTGTATATCTCTTTATCTTCCCATCTTTTTATCTATTAAGAGTAGTCTTCGGGGCGCCTGGGTGGCTCAGTGGGTTAAGCCGCTGCCTTTGGCTCAGGTCATGATCTCAGGGTCCTGGGATCGAGTCCCGCATCAGGCTCTCTGCTCAGCGGGGAGCCTGCTTCCTCCTCTCTCTCTGCCTGCCTCTCTGCCTACTTGTGATCTCTCTCTGTCAAATAAATAAATAAAATCTTAAAAAAAAAAAAAAAGAGTAGTCTTCAAAACTCTCTCAGCTATAGAGTCTTTAAAAAAGGTTACATTTGAAAATGTAACATAAAAACAAAGGCCCTCTGTTAAGTGCCTGGGAAGGGCCCACAGCCAGGCGGGCTCTGCCTCTCCACTCCACCCCCCACTCCACCCCTCCGCTGCTCCACCTTGTATTTAGAAAAGGGTTAGTGGTGACTGAAGGAATGGCTTGTGATCCCATGGTGGCTGCTTCAGGCGATCCCAAGAGGAAATGGCTGCAGACCTGTCTGTGTAAAAGTCAGCAAATAGGCTGCTTCAGCCTTTGCCAAACCAGAGATAAATAATTCACTATCATTAACTAATTAAAATATACAATCCCCCTTTTTAATCTGTACTGACTGGAAACACTATTTACAAACACTGTTTAAGAAAACAAAATTAGCAAACACTCTAAATAATATATCTTATGTGTTAAACATTGCCAAATCATAGTTCATGCATAAAAAAAGGACATCTTCTAAGCCAGTGAAAAGTAGAGTAGTTCAGTAAGAATCCATTGTTAGCTATTTACAAAGAAGATATCTCAATTTATATTCTACACTGCAGTGGGAGTGGACTACTTTTAATGTATTTGCTTGTATTTTAATTTCAGTCTATAAAAAATACCTATTTGGGCTGTTGTTGGATATTTGTATAGCTGATCAAGTGGTGTTTAATCATGTATTTGAGTCAGTGTTGGTCTGGGACTATGAGTTCTCGGAAAATAGGACTCACAGCTGCTTGACTTCAATTCTTGGCCAACTGCTGTATGTATTAGGCACCTAGGGATGACTTTGGAGTCACATCCTTTTCTGTTGCTTCCTGTTCCTCCTTGTGCTCCTTCCGATACCGGATCAGATTTTTTTAAAAGAGCAAAGCACTTCCCTTGGTAAAAAGACTGCATCTACAGAACTTTCCTCTTGAGCATCTGTCATGCAGGACTGAAAACTCCATCAAATGCTGTTGTTATATGGCTCTCAGCAAATAATTCTGAGAGACTTTGAAGGTGTAGGAGCCCCAGTGGTTGTATTTTACTGACAAAGTGTTGTTTTTTTTTTTAAACTAAACATTGAGTCCTAGGGTTTAGCTCATCAGATCATTCAAACTGCCAAACTTTATTACATCCCACTGACTATATTATAGTGAATATGAGATATGGATGAGACAGGTGGGTAGAAAAGTTACGATTCTGTGTGACAATGGAACTGCCAGGTCCAGTGTTTTCCTAAACATAGGCTCAACTTCCTTCTGAAGTCTTTGCAGATTACATCTGATGGCTAGGTAGGTGCCTTCTAGACCAGGAAAACAATGTCATCAAAACCCCATTCTTCGACTGCTGCTTCAAGGTAGGGAGTCTTTCAAAAGTCCCTTCAAGTTCCCGAGAGAGGCTAGTTCTTTGAAACTTACAGGTCTCTCAGTAAATTTGGATTGGTGCATTGGCCCTGGGCAATACAGTAGTTTCCAGCCCTTGGGCAATCACATCAACCAGGAATGTTCTTATCATTTATTAGATCTATAAGGGCTCATACAGATTTATATAAGCATTTGCTTGGAATAACTGGTGATCCATTCACTCATTTACCAGTACATTCTGTAGACGTTGAGTGGGTGCCTGAGATAGAGTACGCAATCTGCCAGGTTTGGGTTGCAATAAACCCTTCTTTCCCGAATGGTTTATAGGTTAGAGCTACAGACACAGAAGTAAACAATGAGGACTGGTAGTGTACAGGCAGAAGATGCACAAGGTCCAAGGGGGACCTAACACAGCCTTGGATGTGAGGGTGGCACTAAGCTGAGCTGGGCTTTGGGAGGAGTGTATGAGAGGGTGGCGAGAGCGAAGGTAGGGGAGATAAGCAGCACCAGATTTTAAAGGGCCTTGTACACCAAATTAATTTATCTGACCTTCATCTGCCATTGTGTTTCTCAAGACATTGATATCCTGGTGTGGCCCATATCCCAGAACCACAGGATAAACAAGAAACGTCTTCCTGAAGCACTGGTTCCAATTAGTGGTGAGTAATCTAAAACACTTGTTACTAAAGGAGTAGAATGCAAAATCTGTGCACAGTTTTAAGATAAATATGAATTCCTGGGACATTTTGCTTGTGGTGGGTTACTTGAGGTTGTACGTTTAGGCCCACCCTGTCCTCTACCATTAGGGAGCCCTTGTGGAAATGGTTGCAAAGCACACTTCAAGGAGTTACTGAAGGGTTTTAAGCAGACCAATGACAGGAGCCGATCGGCAGTCAGAAAGACTCCAGGCCACCAAGAAGATAACCAGAGAATGGCGGCAGAAGAGAAAGTGGAAGCAAGGCGAGCAGCAAGGAGGCTCTTGTAGCCACCAACATGCAAAATTATATTGGCACTAACCAGCGCAGTAGCTGCAGGGATGCAAAAAGTGATTTGCAAGACATTCTGGAGATAGAAGCAGTGGCATAAGTATTGATTGATTCATTTAATAAACATTTATGGAGTGAACCATGTTTCAGGCATTGTTCCAGGTTTATAGTAGGGAGTAACATGGAAAAGATCTCTGCCTTCTAAGGCGTATACTCTAGTGGAAAAAAAAAAAAGAACAAAACAAGTAAACAAGAAGTTTACTTAATCATATAAATAAATAAATGTTAAATTCCCTTTAGAAAATGAACTGGGCAATGGGATGTTGCCTTGGGGAGCAGATAAGGTGATCGGAACAGGGATTCGCAGCGTGAGTGGGGAATGAAGGCCAACATGATGGGTGAGTGACAGTGTACTACATTGAGAACTGGAGCGCAAGAGAAAAGGAAGACTTGAGAGGAAACAGTGTTGAGTTCGGTTTAGGAGATCCAGGAGAACATGCCTGAAAGAGATATATGAAGACATGAAGATATATATGTCTGTATCAGATATGCAGCACATACTCACATACACTCACACACACATATACACACAATCACATCATACAGATATGGGGAAGTACTGAAACTAAAGATCCAAATAGTAGCAATACAAAGTGAAGGGAGATCCTAGAAACTTCTTAAGCATGTGCTAGGGTTTGAATGAAAGATAATATATTTGTTAGCTAAAGAATCATCATCACATAGGGAATGGATGCCATATTTCCTCACATTCAGTACATATAGTCCATGCTGTCAGGGTCTGATCTGATGAATGCACTCCTTTGCTTTTATTAGTGGAAGTTTCTATAAGTGTGTGCAGAGGGAGCTCAGTGGATCACCCTGTGCTCTCCTTGGGGACATCTTCTAGACATCACTTCCTCACTGTCCACCTGAACTTCAAAAAGACACCTGCACAGTCCCTAGAGAGACTCCAATATAATGAGGCCCATACCCAGCAGCTCGGGGAAGCCATTAAGATAATGAGAGAGTCTGGTGTTCTTCCTTGCAAGTTCCCTAGAGCCCCAATTATGGAATTTAAAACCCCCAATTCCCAGGATGTGTCGACATTGAAAAACCCCAGTTTTGGGTGTTTTTTTTTTTTTTTCTTTTTTCTTCCCCAGACATTGTGAGACAATAAAATCCTAGTCTGGAAAAGGAGGAAGGCCAAGAAAGTTTTTCTGGGAAAAAGTAGAAGAACAGTACATAAACAAGTTTTCCCCTCCGACAGTCTTCCATTGTAGCCGAACGTCTTACTTCAACTCCTGTTACTTAATCATGTTAGCATTTACATTGACCTTTACATTGGGTTTTTGGCTGGAGAGTTTTCTGTGAGGCAGATTTAGCTAAGGAAGTGCCTACTGGTTTATGCTGAAATCCTTCATAATAATAAAAGCCACAGACCTCAGTGACGAAGTCTTCCAACATTGACAATTAGAGAACACCCCACCTTCAAGAAAAAAAAAATTGCCTTCATGAAAGGACACTTTGAGTAAATGAAAGTGTCTTTTCTGATGTGAAGCTTTAAATAGATCTTTTCATGGATTATCCTATTACAGGAGATGAAGATGAGTGATTCTTTCCCAGTCATGGGGTTATATGTTAAGAGCAGACTTAAAAACCACAGTGTGCTGGCCAAGTCCCAAAGCACAGACATCTTAGGAGGATGTGGTCCTGTTGAACTGGTAACTGGTTATAGGGAACAAAATGAGAAAAGCTGGATGTTAGAAGAAGAGACCAGGATATGAAATAGTACAAGTTTATCCAAAAGCCATATTCTGGGATTGAATGCCCTCATCCTTGTTTTTCTGTATTTTTTTTCTCTTTTTTAACATGCTTAGAGTCTCAAAAATTCCTGGTGTACACCCACACTCCAAGGCTTTTTCTGTACTCATCTAGGCTGCCATGGCACACACATCAAAGAGCCCCTAATTTTCTAAGTCTACATATGAGGGCATAGCTAGTGACCAGGTAAATGTGCCCATTTAATGCCTTTCTCTGGGGGGAGTGGAGGGAATTGGCTACTCCATGAATGCAATTCTATAAGATACCTTTCCAAACCAAAGAACTGGATGTAATTGTCAACTTATTTTTTACAAAGAGTAAGCAACAAGCCACTCAGATGAACTACCGATGGCTACTGTATGTCAGCACCACATTGGGATAGCATGTTAAAACAGTTTTAATATTCAAAAGAAATCCTGACATAGTATTTCCAGTTTAAACATATGATAAAATTGAAATTTAAAATTTTTCATTTGCCTAATACATGTCATTTAATGCTGGTAGGAAGAATATCCCAACTTGGGATTCTTTAACTCAACAGACATTTTTCCCTCCTATAAGTTCTCTCCATCTTGTCAAAGAAAGCCCGAAAAGAAGATGAACAAATTAAAAGAAGACCTACAGCAAGAGGAAGGGATGCCATGTTGGGAGAGTGAGCTGATCACGATTAGGAGCAAGAAAGGGTTCATGGGTTGGCTTTCCCTTGGTGAAGTCACCACTACTCTGGGCCTGGGTCTCAGTCTTACAAGCTCTAAAATTTAATAGGGTCTATATTCCAAAGTATATTCTTTTCACTCTTTCAAACATCATAAAGATGTGTATAAAATCAAAACAATCTTTAAATTTATAAAAGGAGAACTATAACACCCCAGTGGAATGGATGGACAATCACATTCACTGACCAACACATTCTCTTCCCATAGATTAGCTTTATGAGATGAAAAATTATGGTCAGGGTAACCAAGATTTTATATATTATTCAAAAATATACCACATTAGACTCTGATAGCCACCCAACCAATTAGGAATCGATTACTTAGGCTGAATAATCAGTTGTTTTTTGACTAATGGACCAAGATTCAGTTAGTCTTTACCATTTGGATCTACGCTGCCAATGTTTGCCTCTGGTTTTCTCCTTTCCCAGTGACTCTGTGGCTAAATAATTCCTCCTTAAATCTCTATACTAGCACAATTAATTAGACCATTGACAATCCTTGACAATCCTTGAGTCAATCTCTTTAAGGTTTTGTGTGTGTGTTTTTGAAAAGATTTTATTTGTTTATTCATTTGCGAAAAACAGAAAGTGAGCATGTGCAGGAGTAGAGAGAGACACAGAGGGAGAAGCAGACACCCCACTGAGCAGGGAGCCCAATGCAGGACTTCATCCCAGGACCCTAGGATTATGACTTGTGTCCAATGCAGATGCTCAACTGACTGAGCCACCCAGGAGCCGCCTTTTTAATGTTTCTTCAAAGACATTTATATTTAGTCATTATATATTTACATCACAACCTTCAGAGAGTAGTCCAAACTTTATCCAAATCTACCTTTCCACCTCCCATCTAGGGGAGAAAAGAACCTTTTGGAGGCCTTAACTGTATCTGAGAAAATACCAAAATACAATTGTCATTAGATTGACATAATAAATGAAAACTAAAATAATATGATTCTATATGTAAATGATGGTTTATTTGACACAACTGTCCCTTAATCTGATGCCTCAATAAGTAAAATTTCAAGCAGCTCATTTGTAGCATAAAATTATCATTCTAAAGAAAAATTTTCTCATGAGTAGTCATACAAGAATTAAAAATGCTGCCACCAAGTGAATTTGTTAAATTGTACTCTGACTGTTTCAGGGCTTCAATTTAATTGTCATCTGTCTATAAATACTGGAGAAGAATATGCCATCACTTTAATGGCTAGCAGTTTTCCCGTTGTAATTACTCAAAGACAGGACAGCACAATGAAGGCTGCAAACCCGTTCACAAAGGATATGGTTTATGTGTGAAGTAAAGGAAAGGCATGGAAGAGGAAATATTACTTTTAAAACCATTACAAATATCAGGAAAAGATTAGGAAAAGATAGTGCCATTGAGTTGATGAGGGTCACATTTCAACATATAATTACAATTCCACTTACAGAGAACTGTATCTTTCAGTAGCAGACATCACAGAAACTCATCAAATCTCAATCAGACTTATAAATATTAGGGAGGAAGGATGGATAAGAGGAAATTACTGAGAACAGATCACTACTTTTCTAGTGGATGAGGTAATGATGTTAACGGAACCCCAAATGCCTGTTGTTCTGTTCCAGTGCAATAGAAGCAGGACAACTTTAGTATGAATGGAATGGTGCCTCAGAGAGCCCAAATTGCAGGTAGAGTAAGCTCAGGGTGTTGCAATCAAGGAACAGGAAAGAGACCCTTTCCCAGAACAACTCTGCCCCTTATTCGCTGCCAGGGAAATTCCTCCCTGGAATTTCTCCATGACAGTGCTATTTCTATTCAGATTCAAAATGCCATTCAGAAAGAAAGAACATTAAGCAGCTGCCAATTATTTACTTTTCAGTGGGAAATTATGTCACAACATTATTTCACAAAAGTTTATTTATATACCAGGCCCTGGCATAGGCACAGAGGATACAATATGGAATTAATACAGATATGATTCCTTGTCTCGTGAGTTAGAGTCTAGTTGGGGAGACAGACATTAATCAAATAGTCCCTAAAGAATGTTTCGTTGCAGCGAGAGATAAGAGCTGTGCAGAAGAGAAAGCTGGCCTAAAAATGCATATGACCTCATCGAAGCTGGAGTCTTAGGGAAGTTCTCTAGGAAGTGATCACTGAGCTGACTGCTAAAGATGGAACAGGAGACAACTAGGTGATGGGAAAGATGGAAAATCATTCTGGACAAAATAACAGTATGTTCAGTATCCATTAAAAAGGAACATTATTCAGCCAAAAAAAGAACAGAGGACCAATACATCCTCCAACATGAATGAACCTTGAAAACATTATGCAAAGTGAAACAAAACAAGCACAAAAGGCTACGTATGGTACGACTCCATTTAGATGAAATGTACCAAATAGGCAAATTCACTGGATTGCAAGGGAATTTTTTTCTTAAGTAGGGTCTGTATCAAGCATGGAACTTAAGTTGGGGCTTGAACCCATGACCCTGAGATCAAGGCCTGAGCTGAGATCAAAAGTTGGATGCTTAACTGACTGAGCCACCCAGGTGCCCCTGTCTAATAAGCAAATTCATAAAAACAGATTAGTGGTTTCCAGGGTCTGTGGATAGGGGAGAATGCAGAGTGACAGTTTAGTAGGTACGGAGTTTCCTTTTGGGATGATTAAAATGTTCTGAAACTCAGTAGCGGTGATGGTTATACAACATTGTAGATGTACTAAAATGCCCCTGCGTTATCTACTTTAACATGGTTAAAATAGCGAATTGTTGGTTATGTATATTTTACCACAATTAAAAAAGAAAAAAGCATTCTGTCCAAAGGCCCTCCTATCAGGGGTGAGCATGCTCCCTTCCAGAAACTAAAAGATGGCCAATGCGGACAGATGGTAACATGTGGAAGGCAGTGTGGGTGGATGACAGAGACTCAGAGCTGGTGTGGGCAAATGGCAGGAGCAGCAGAAGAGAGACAGAGACTGGAGAGCTAGGCCGGGACAAGAGCTGCAAAGGCATAGAGACCATGTTAGAGTTTTGGCCTTTATATTAAGAGCAGTGGGAAGCCACTGAAAGTTCAGGAGTGGTGGGGGATGTTATCCCATATGTACTCTGAAAAGATAATCATATATCTAATAGAGTCGATTTTCTTTTTTTTTTTTACTTTGGATTTGTCCTTTATTGAGTTTTTTTTTTTACATTTTTAATATAATTTTTTATTTTTTATAAACATATATTTTTATCCCCAGGGGTACAGGTCTGTGAATCACCAGGTTTACACACTTCACAGCACTCACCAAAGCACATACCCTCCCCAATGTCCATAATACCACCCCCTTCTCCCAAACCCCCTCCCCCCAGCAACCCTCAGTTTGTTTTGTGAGATTAAGAGTCACTTATGGTAGAGTCGATTTTTAAAATTTATTTTTCTAAGATTTAAAAAAATTTTTTTAAGTAATCTCTATACCTAACATGGGGCTCCAACTCACAACCCTGAGATCAAGGGTTGTATGCTCTATCGACTGAGCCAACCAGGTGCACCAAGAGTGAGTTTTTATACCTTGAAAGTCAGATGTGGTAAAAAATGAGATGAAGGATGGGTTAAATGCACACAAGACAAATGCTGCCTCCTTCCCATTTTTTTATAGGGCTAATTTTGTCTGTATCTGCTAGATATTCATATATAGAAGCCTCAGATCATCATAATGAATGAGGATATTTCAGAGTGAGCTAAAGGAGAAACTGATGCTGAGTAATCATGTGGGCTTGAGTGTAATGTGGTAAATTCTCTTAATATGGGAAAGCAGAAGAGTGGAATAGCAGACATTTCATGTTTTTTTAAGATAAGGGGCCTAACTGGTGCTCAATACAGAGGTTTATAAAAGTTCTTCAGGGAGAGGCAATGAGGAGCAGGCCTCATGGGAGCTTGGCATCATCAGTGGCAATAATAGGTTTTCCAGGTTTCCAAAGTTAGTCAAGTCACTTGAAGATAGACAACAGCTTCTGGGTGGCTCAGTGGGTTAAAGCCTCTGCTTTAAGGCAGAGGCCTTCGCTCAGGTCATGATCCCAGGGTCCTTGGGATCGAGCCCTGAGTCGGGCTCTCTGTTCAGCACGGGGCCTGCTTCCTCCTCTCTCTGCCTGCCTCTCTCACTACTTGTGATCTCTGTCTGTCAAGTAAATAAATAAAATCTTAAAAAAAAAAAAAAAAAAGATAGGGTGCCTGGGTGGCTCGGTGGGTTAAGCCTCTGCCTTCGGCTCGGGTCGTGATCTCGGGGTCCTGGGATCGAGCCCCACATCGGGCTCTCTGCACAGCAGGGAGCCTGCTTCCCCCTCTCTCTCTGCCTGCTTCTCTGCCTACTTGTGATCTCTCTCTTTCTCTGTTGAATGGATAGATAAAATCTTTAAAAAAAAAAAAAAAAGATAGACAACAGCTTCTGGACTTGAGATCACTCCTGGAATGATGGACTTGCCTCTCTCAGCATCCCCACTGTGTGCTGCCTTGGGGTACAAACAAGGCTCTTTCTCAGTTTAGAGAAGGAGCTTTAGGAGTAGATGTGCTAATAGATGTTAGAAATGTGGGGGCTGATAAATAGATAGTATGGCATTGTGAAGGTCTGTGTTCATCCATTGGTTTGTTCCTTTCTCATTTGGCAAGTGTTTATTCAGTATTAGTGTCTGGCCACTATTGTTGGCCACACTTATCCTATGAATCAGTTTACAAGACTAACAACCCCAATTGGGTCATCTTATATAGTAACAAAGAAATTACAAGTAATGTATAATTTTACAGATAAGGTACATAAAAGGAACTTGCTGTTTATATCATTAAGGCCAGAACCTATGCACTCTTGTTTGTTAGATTTCTAGCATAAGAATTATTTTCTTGGGGCACCTGGTGGCTCAGTAAGTTATGCGTCCGACTCCTGATTTTGGTTCAGGTCATGATCTCAGGGTCGTAAGACCAAGCCCTGCCTTGGATTCCATGCTGGGCATGGAGCCCCTTAAGATTCTTTGTCTCTTCCTCTGCCCTTCCCCCTGCTCACACACAGGCTCTCCTCTCTTTCTCTCTCTCTTAAAGGGAAAAAAAAAAAAAAGTTTTCTCAATGGACATAGTCTTTGAATAAATAAGTTTAAAAAACTAACTTTTAAAAAAAAAAATAACCTCTTGCTCTGATGTCATATTTCCATCACTTGCTATTTTTGGCCCCTATGAAAGTTTTTTTTTTTTTTAATAGTATCAGGATGTGCAGAAACCTCAGGTAAAAGTTTGAAAATGGGTTAAAAAGATAAAGACTTCTTTTTTTTCTATTTATGTACATGTAAACTGTATCATCATAGTCCGCTGTAAGATGTAAGATTTTCAGACCCACATTACAAAAAGAAAATAAAATGTTCAATGAAATCCCACAAAAAAAATTTCCTTGTGAAAAGAGTTCTCAGAAAAGAGAGTGGTCCAAGTTCCCATAGCAATAAAGCAGCACTGCATAAAAATCCCCAATATCTTGGCTGTTACTATCTAGCTCCATAAGAGAAAGCCTTTCCACTGTGGCAGAGAACAGATGGGCTGGAGCTGCCTCCTTTCTGTGGAGATGAAGATTGGTCAAAAGATCAAGAGACAATCGAATTGAAACGTTTCCTATTGACTCAAAACCAAGAAGCCAGGGTAGGAATGAAGGGCCACCCAGTGTTCAAGAAGTCTAAAACTCCAAAATGAATAGCAATCTCTTCAACACAATTTTATGATTTAAGTATATCTGAAAAATAGATGTCAAAGGAAAAAATATTCATTTATTTTCTTCAATTAGTTATGACCATAGTAACATATATGATAAATCTCTAATAAGGGATGCATTTGCTTGAAAAATTGGAAAATAAAACTTAACACTAAAAAAAAAAAAAGAAATAAAACATTGTCAAGAAGGTGACTCCTTAGTACCTAGAAAAGACTGACAAGCTTCTCGAAATGCTTGCTCTGGAGTGAGAGAAAATTAGGAAGGCAATAGATACCATGTAGATTCTTCCAGCTGTTATAGCTCACTGACACTGATAAGCTTAAATTTAGAAGGCATGTTTTCTTAATTGAGTCATTGATACCATTCCTGTTATTGTGCACAGTTAAGTAAGAGAGTTGTAATAACCCAGGGTTCACAACCCATAGCTTCTCCATCCACAGGCTTTCAGGGGTCTGTGAGCCCCCCACCCCACCAAATTTTATGATAAATAATATATGATGCATTTGTATTGTCTCAACTCAGCTAAGTTGGAACGGTGTTCTCCAGAATTCCCTTCTCTATGGATTTCTAGGATAGTATGAGCCTCAAGAGAAATTCTATACAAGATTGAGAATGCAGAAGCAGAGCTGTAGCCACTTTTTTTTTTTTTTTTTTTTACTTTTTAATGCTTGAAAGATGCACTGTTGGAACTCAGGCATGTTATTACTTATCTGCAGGCTCACCTTGAGGGCCTGGGGCAGCAGCTGGGCCTCTGCCAGATCCTCCTGCTGGATCAGCTTCCCTGACTCTTTGACCAGATGCGTATTTAGCTCTGTGATGGAAGGCACCACCTTCCCTTTTATCCAACTTGTCTTTGCTTGCTCTACTTCACATCCATCTTCTTTTCCCAACTGCCTGTGGACTTCAGGTGCCAGCACTAGACAAAGAAATAACTTTTCACCCTAAGACCTCCTAACCAGCTCCCACAGTACAGCGAAGTCAAATACCTATAATGAATTTTAATTTAATTTAATTATTGATTATTTACATATTTGTAATTAAGAAGTACACATAAATATACATATGGTTTTGCTTAAATCCTCATACACTGTATGCCAAAGAATAATTTTTAAAAAGCTAGAAATTTAACACTCATACAGTTACATTGTGAGCATAACAAACTTACTTACTTTATTGATGAGGAAAAGAGCAAGGTGGCAAAGACTGTTCGAACAAAAGATGCAAGAAATTGTCAGTAAGAGAAAGAATGCTAGAATATGATTCATTAATTAGATTAAAAACTGGTTAGTGTACACATGACAATCAGAGTATAACCTTTAGGATCATCTTCTTTTGGGGAAAACCATCTGCACTTCAACTGGACAAAAAATCATTTGTGCCTTATCAATTTTCTACAAGTTAAAATGTAACTTTAAAACAAGTGGGCCCTAATCAATAATAAATAGTAAAGCAGACAAATTATATCCCCCAGAGACAAGCTTGTAAGATGCTGTTCTAACAAGCTTTGAAGTGGCATAGTTGTCCTTTTGCTTTATTTCCACTTTGGATCATTTTTTTTAGATTTAATTAATTTATTTATGAGAGAAAGAGAGTAAGCAGAGGGGAGAGGGAGAGAGAATCTGAAACAGACTCCACACTGAGAGCATAGCCGCTGGTGGGGCTTGATCTCATGACCTGAGCAAAAACCAAGAGTTGGACAATTAACCGACAGAACCATCCTGGTACCTTTGGACAAATCTTTTTGCATGTTTACATATATTTTTCTGCAGAGAACAGCCATTTTCTACATTAGAGGGATTTGTAATATTTTTTAAAAGAGAGTAAGAACCACTGAACTAAAAGAGCAGAAGGTAATTGATCTTATTCAAATTATGCAATAGTTGGGAAAATAAGAAAACCTGTCTAATCTCAGAAGTTGTTATTTAGCTGAATTTTCTCCTCTCATTGCTAATAAAATGCTCAGATTTCCCACATTTTTAATAACAGCCATAAAATTTGTTTGTCATTACTTTAAGATTCTACTTTCTCTATTTTACTAACGCTATAGCTTCACTGCAGGCTTACTATGCAGCAGGCTCCTCTGACTACAGCGTCTCTTTGAAGCCTCATGGCAACGCCTTTATGTGGATGTGACTGGCCTCCTGCTCCAAACAAGGGAGAGAGCCCAGTGGGTTGCCTAAAGCCACACTATAGAGATTTGACCTCGAGTGTTTCTCACTTTTTTATGCTCTATCATTTACCCAGTGCTATGCCCTGTCATTTATTTCAGAAAACTCCTTGAAAGATAAATGTTTACTTCATATTCAGTGTTTATCTTCTTTGCAACCAGTATGTCATGTATGCAAACCACCTTGTTATCTTGGGGACTGACTCATGAGAGCCCTCGTGTGTTAGTTCTCTGTCTCCCCCTTCTGCCCCCTTCCCCCTTTCTGCCAGTCCCTCACAGAAAGGGGTAATAGGGTTTTACTTACCTTTTATCTCTAGGCAATGTTACATTTTTAAATATTACAGCTAGAGAAATGACTTCAACATCTACTTTTTCAAACCCAAATTCACCTCTAAATTCCAGACCTGCATTTCCAACAAAATATTAGGTTTCTTCATGGGATAGCTCTCAGGCATTTCAAGCTGTGTTCCAAAATAAAAGGTACCTCCACCATCTTCTCCTTTCTCCCCACCCCTTTCCCCCACTCTGCCCCTGGAAAGATACTCAAGTTTCTGTGTTTCCTGGTGTTGGCCAGGTCACCATAGTGTACGTAAGCCCAGGGTGCAGAAATACAGGAGAGCATGAGGACACACTTTCTTGGAACATTAATTTTATCCACTGGGAAGTAAAGCACAACATTATTCCTCCCTCTAGATACTTGGAGGGCTTATTCTCTTGCCTTTTAACATTTTAAAAAAATTTTTATTTATTTTATTTGACAGAGAGAGAGAGAGAGAGAGAGGTCACAAGTAGGCAGAGAGGCAGGCAGAGAGAGAGGGAAGCAGGGTCCCCGCTGAGCAGACAACCTGATGTGGGGCTTGATCCCAGGACCATGAGGTCACGACCTGAGCCAAAGGCAGAGGCTTAACCCACTGAGCCACCCAGGTGCCCTGCCTTTTAACATTTTTGATACAATGTCACCTTTCCAATGGTCCTGACCAGCTGCCTCATGTAACATATACTCTGTTGCTCTTCCCCTTTCATTTATCCTGCTCTCTTGTTTTCCTCTAGCATGTAACATCTAATAACACCCTATATAATTTACTTCTTTATCATGTTTATTGTTACTGTCAGCCTCACCTCTCAAGAATGTCAGCTTCACAAGGGCAAATATTTTTGTTTCATTTACCAAATTATCACCACCGGATCCAGGGTAGGTCACACAGTTGGCAGTCGTGTAAATATTTGTTCAGTGAATGAATGAATCCATGAATGGATTTTGTAGCAAAACAAGCATAGCTATATTTTGGTGTGCATGAATTAAAGCATAACATATCAATGAAAATACTTAAGTGTTCTTTGTAACTTGGTACATATTTTTCACTTAAAAATTTTTAAAGGAAAACTTTTGACACTACAAAAAAATGGAAATCTGTATCACATGTTTGAAATAGAAGGAAACTCTACAAAGATGTGATTATTAACATAAATAGCATAAATATACCACTTAAAACCCGCAGGCCACTGGTGGCAAACACTGTCGTATACTTCGGAAAATATTAGTCTAAGACATTTAATAAAATTTTAGATTAGATGTCACTAAGTCCTAACCCTGGAAGGGATTGCAGAAACTAGCTCATTTGCAGAAATAAAGATACAGAAGTTGAGAGAGGTTTAAGTAACTTATTTCCAGCCATATAATGACAATTTGGGGTCTCTACCACCTTATTAAATGGCTCTCATGACATGTATTTACGTGTCTGTAACTGTGCCATTTGCAATTAAACAAATCCTCTCTGGCATTTACCTGCCTCTGAGCTTTTATTCATCTTGAACACTTCCCTTTGCCTTTCTAGCCCCTTCACCGCCACAGACTACATTCAACTAGAGTACCACCTTCTCCACGAATGCTTTATTTGTATTTCTTTTATCACATGTATTTGTCCTCCTTTTTTTGCATTATATTTTTGCATTGTATTACTCTCTTTTGTACTTGTTTTGGATTTCCTACTTTTCTTGAGCTTCAGTAGAGAGTGTGAGTACAGAAACAGTCTTATTTTTACACTCTTCCAGTCTTATTTTTATACTCTTTATACTTTAGGATACCAACCATTATACCTTTCTAAGAATTTGTGCTTAGTAAGTTTCTTAAAATGAGCTATATTGAATCTTGTTGCCATTTGGGAACAAAGCTGTGGAAAATGTGTGCTGGTGGTCTTTCTACATTATGGGGCCCATCTGTTTGCTATTACCTGTTTCCCACCTACTGTCAATACCAACCTAAAACTCCATCTGCTACTTCCTCTTCTCTTCCAACCTTACTTGGCACTAAATCTGTCAGACGCTACCTCAGATTTGTCTAGTCAGCATTACTTTGCCTTAACGATTTTTACTAATTACTAAAGGTCCGTTTGATTCTATTTGCCTCTTGAGAGTATCTAAGATGTGAGCAAGGTAACCAATACTGAATTCAGGACGATATGTCAAAACCACTTGGGAAAAAAGTACTAAGCAAGCATTCAGGTTTGAAATTAGAACCAGCATTACAGATGGGAGAGTGTGACCTTGGGAAATCAATTAACCTTTCTGGTTTTTAGTGTTTTCTCCTTTAAGATGAGAGAATTAGGTCCAGTGTCTCTAAGGTCCCTTCTGAATGTAACATCGCTGGCAGCAAATATTCATCCTTTATGACAGTCCTAATTCCATTTCAGCTCCATTTCCTTCACCAATCTTTCCTGACCTCTATCACTGTAAAAAAGGAAGCCCTTATTTCAATTCCTACAGTGTTTAATTCTCAACTATCTTACAGTAATGCCTTATCCTGAACTGTAGTCAAGTTAGCTGTGGTATTCATGTTAGCCTTACTCCATGACACTGACCCTCCCTTAAGTTATGGGTTCCTGAATGCACTAATGGCGTCCTTGTGACTCCTCCCCACCCACATGACTAGCAGAGAAGGTTATAGATGGTATGCACAGTACCTGCTGAATTTATTGACTGAGTAAATGAGTGAGCAAACTGACTGAAAAAGTATAGTATCATGATCATTCCATGCCGAAAGAAATAAAAACCCAAAATGCTACTAAACTAATTGTATAATTAAAGAAATTTAAGCTAGGGTTATGAATTTTGGTCACCATGGAAAGCTACTCCAGAAAATCAATGTTTAACTCTAATAGCAACAGACAGCATGTTGCTTATGTAGATGTACTGGCATGTATAGAAGGAGAAGCCATGCTACAGAGTGATCTGGAGTTCACTGGTGGCTGCCTGGCTTTCATCTGTGTGACCTTGGGAAAGTTATGTCACTGTGTCTCAGCTTTATCTTCTGTATTATTAGGGGATCTAATTCCTAGAATAACTGTGAGAATTAAATGAGTGCCTGGACCATATTAAGTGTTCAATGAATGTTCACAGTTATTTTATAATCAGTACTGACATATTTTAATATGTCTATCCTTAGGACACAAATAGGAGTAAAAACGAAAGCTTTCTCCTGAGAGCACTGTGAGACTTTTCTTTAGATCTTATGACAATCGAGTATGTTCTACTTACATCAAGAAAAAAAAATCTTAACTTAAAAATAGCTAAAAAGCATGGAGGTATTTTAAAAGTGACCTGGATTCTTACTCATCCCAAGCCAGTTTATTTTTCTAGTTTAAGAACCCTACAATCCTTGCTTGTCAAAAAACTGGCATAACATGAACTGCACACTGTACTTATCTTCTTAATGTAGGCACATCAGGCAGAAAATTAATGAGTAAGAATGCTTCAGAAAGCACATTCTAGAATATTCTTTAAAAATATTTTCCTCTTGAAAAAAAAAATCTTCCTCTTGGAAACAACCACATGATTTTCTTAAATCTGTCATATGATGAGAGGGCAAAGACAGTGATTTGCCTTCTGGCTTTACCACTTCCTAGCCACAAAAAACTGAACATGTTATTACATCTTTTAAACATCAGCTTCTCCATCTGTGATATAAGAATAATAACAACATCCTCACTCGAAAGATTATTGTAAGGATTAATTAAGATCACAAAGAAGGTACTGAGCAGAGTGTGTGAGAGACAATAACTGATCAATACATGGGATAGCCATTATTATTTCTGGTGAATTATACCTGAAGTTATATCAATAGGCTGGCAAATTTTAAATCCACTTAGGTATACTGCATTTCATAAAGAGGTTCCAGGTTTCTACAATACCGGCTGATTGAACAATCTCAAGATTTTTTTTTTTTTTTTTTTTTAAGACAGGCAAATTTTTGTTTGAGCAGTGGATAGTCTTTGTAACAAGGTTTATATATCCTGGGATTGCGATGTCACAACAAATCTCACTATTATCTTTCTCATTGCTGAAAAGCTGACAGTCCACAGAATTGCTGCCCTAGATTTAAACAGTTATCCTTTCTGAGCAAGAAGAAGAATGAGATATTATTGCGAGGATATGGGAGTGTTCCTAAGACAAGAGGATGTCCAGTGTCTTGCCTGGCAAAGGGCGTAAACCCTGACAGCACCTCCACCAACAGCATCTGGAGTGGAGGGGTACTTCAAAGTCAGCATATGCATCTACATTTCCCTTTCTACAAGTTAGGGAAAGCATATGAAAAATCCAAGAGCATAGCAGAATTCAGTGATAATACAATAAGCTTTCAGGCAACTTAAACTATATGGGGTATCTCTTGAAAAAGAGGGGATTAGAACTTGAGCAGATTGAGACAAAATTTTTTTTAAGATTTTTTTTTTTGGGGGGGGGGTAGATAAAGTTGATGATTTAAGATTGCAAAGTGCCAAGGTGAAAAACAATCCCAGGTTTAGTGATGAGCAGAGAAATGACCTCTAATTTTTATGACCCTCTTGAGCTCTGCTTTAATTCACAACATTTCCACTGACAGCTCACTGAACTGTGTATGTGATATCTTTTCATTTCCGCACAGAAATCATACTCAGAAGCACACAAGCTGTTTTAAAATGTCAGCCTTCTAGCTAAAGTTCTAAGACACAATAATAGGTCTATGATTTCTTCATATATTTCCATAAATGGCTCCTATGTATGGAACTTTATGAAGCCAAGTTATAATAAACTTCTGTTATGAAAAACCCATTACCTATTAACAGCCCCCATCACCCAGTCTATGCACAGAGATGGAGAGCACAGAGAAATGACATTAAAGGGAAATGAAATTGTTCAAAAAGGTGGAGCAAGAGACATGAGCCTAGCTCTACAAATTCAAGGTCCTTGGAGTATAACTGTACCTCATTCATATTAGGTCATTATGCCAGAAAAAGCTGGGGAGCACTGAGAACCATGGTACTTTTAGTGCTACAGTCATGTGTTATCTCTCTGTCTTTCTATACCTTTCCTTTTCCCTCTCCAGCCCCCATCCCATTCCTCCAGCTCTCAGTCTGACTCTATCCCTCAAGTGAAAACTATTATTCAAATGACAAAAGCAAACCTGTTTGAAGAAAAATAATGAAGCTTCTCTTTTCTTCCAATCTATTGTTCTTCTACAGTTGTGAAAGCTATCATATGATTCTTGTACTGCAGAATACCACTGAGCAGTACCATGACTCTAATAGATACTTTATCAAGCAGTTGCTTCAATTATAAAAATCATCTAGATTGGGTAATCAGATCCCTTTAATTAAGAAGCCTTTTCTAACCATCATTGTATAGGAAGGTATGAAAATGGATAGATTTGAAACTGTATTTATAAACTATATTTATTGCAGGCAATCTAGAAATTTAGAGATCTGGGAGACAGTCTGGCAGAATCTTTTTATCAAAGGACAGCAGAGTCTTGGAGGAAGAGCTAAGAAGAAAGGCAGGGTCTAGAAGGTGGCATGTGGGAAAATGGGCCAGAGCATCAGGGTAAAATGATTCTGAGGCAAGAAGGTACTGGCTATTCCAGTTATCATGTCCTAGCAGCACGGACTCACTTCCTGAGAGCAGCCTCCTTGAGTCTACAACATCAACCATGTTCCCTCTGCTAGTCTTCCCCATAGCACCTGCAGTCTTCCTAGTAAAATTATGTACAGTTGATGTGTTTACCAGCTGAATGCCTGTTTCTTCTCCTTGACCAGTGGCTCTCGAGCCCAGGCATCATGCCTGTTTTGTTTCCCACAGTCTTCCTACCACCCAGCTTATGCACCTGTTGAATGAATGAACCAAAGAATGTATGAATATCAGGGAAAAGGGGGTGGGGGACGAATAAAAACCAAATAATTGAGTTTACTGAGAAAAAAAATCAACATCTCCTTTAGTTTCAGTTACATTCATTAAGGTAGGACACACCCCATTAGTGCATGTCAGACAACAAGCCTCCAGAACTTTCTCACAGATATTGGATGCCACCAACAGCACCAAAGATGCTGCCACTAGGAAAGGGGAGGGGAAGAGAACACAGCTACACATGTGCTCTTAACAGCAGTAAGAGAAAGCAGTAAAGGAGAAAAGAGCTCAGTGCTTGGAAGAAAGGTAAAAAAATGGCCAAGGAGATTATTCTTAGAATTCACACAAGATACTCCAGGAAACTCTCAGAATTATTTGGGAAATTTTGAGAAAAGCTCAAAAATTACACTTACAAATTTGTTTTGAGATTTTTTTTTAAGTTACTAATTGGAATTTGTTTTAATTTTTTTTGCAATAATCTTTACATGGAAAAGTCTTAATATTTTTATTGTGATATATATATATATATATATAGTGTTATAAACTACATTAGTCTTTGATGTAGTGTTCCAAGATTCATTCTTTATGTACAACACCCAGTTGTAATCACACTTAAAAACAATTAACTGATAGGTTGCTAAAATAGAAAAGCAGTTTATAAGTGAGCATGTATAATTTAATGCTTCTATGAGCATGTATAAGAAATTTATAATATATTCATTGTAGTTATTTCAAGAAGTGAAGTTATCAGTGATTGTATTTATCTTGTCTACCTGTACTTTTTTCTTTTTGAAAAAAGTACTTTGGGGGTGCCTGAGTGGCTCAGTTGGTTAAGCATATGACTTCATTTCTGCTTAGGTCATGATCTCAGGGTCGAGAGATGGAGCCCCACATCAGGCTCTGTGTTCAGCAAGGAGTCTGCTTGAGGTTCTCTCCCTCTCCCTTTTCCCCTCCCCCCACACCTGTGCATGCACGTTCTCAAATAAATAAATCTTAAAAAAAAAAAGTGCAGAATACCTGGGTGGCTCAGTCCGTTAAGCACCTACCTTCAGCTCAGATCATAATCCCAGGGTCCTGGGACCAGTCCTGCATTGGTTCCTTGCTCAGCAGGGAACCTGCTCCCCACACCCCACCTGCCACTCCCCCTGCTTGTCTCTCTCTCTCTGACAAATAAATGAAATCTTGATAATAATAAATTAAAATAAAATAAAATATTTTAAAAAGTGCTTTAGGGTGCTTGGATAGCTCAGTTGGTTAAGTGTCTGCCTTCGGCTCAGGTCATGATCCCAGAATTCTGGGATAGAGTCCCACATCAGGATCCCTGCTCAGTGGGGAGTCTGCCTCTCCCTCTGCCCTTCCCCCAGCTCATGCTCTCTCTCACCCTCTCCTTCTCTCAAATAAATAAAATCTTAGAAAGGTGCTTTGCTTTTTTTTATTTTACTAAGTGGAAAATCACTGAGCAATCGTAACGAATCTTTAATATATTTACACTACAGCTCATGTTTATTGCAGCATACAAGGAAAACACAATTCCTATCCAATATAGTACAGTTCTCACTGTATACCACACACAAACACACTAATCCATGAGTTCAATGGTGCTGCATAATTAGTGTTTTTCTGTATGTCTAATTTTCCCCCATCGAACAAGGAATCCCTTTGCTTATAAATATTTTAAGAGTTTTAAAGGCATACTTTTTGTGGGAAGAATGATAGAAAGGAAAAACAAATTATTTTTTTTTCAGTGTGCTAACTTAAGAAATGGAGAGGAAAAGGGATAAGACGACAGGGTCACTTATAAAAACAGAGACCCAATGAGCGAGCAAGACAACACAAATGTACAGTTCCTATTTCCTGTGCTCTTTTCTACTGGTGAACACTCATATCTCACCTATTTGTGATTCCCATTTAAGCAGAAAATAAAGGTTTTCTGGAGGGGAAGAAAGTGAATATGATGGACAGTAGAGTCGCATAATGAATAATATACAGCTTTCTGTCTAGCTTAGGTGGGAATGGTCCCTTTAAAAATGCCATCTTCCAGGCGGCTGGGTGGCTCAGTGGGTTAAGCCACTGCCTTCGGCTCAGGTCGTGATCTCAGGGTTCTGGAATCGAGTCCCGCATCGGGCTCTTTGCTCAGCAGGGAGCCTGCTTCCTCCTCTCTCTCTCTCTGCCTGCCTCTCTGCCTACTTGTGATGTCTCTCTGTCAAATAAATAAATAAATAATCTTAAAAAAAAAAAAAAGCCATCTTCCGCTGAGCAGTATGACCCACAGGCATCTCTTTGCCTTTGCTTATAGCAGCTCTTCTGCCTGGAACATGAGCCCTGCTGCCTTCCTCCTTGCTCCTTCTCATCTATCCAAAGAATATCGACATCTGCCAACTTTGGACTATGCCCTGAGGAATCCATCGCCATCAAAAGGAGCAATAATTTGAAGTGTGGAAAAGTAAAGAAAACCACCCAACAGATGTTCCCAATATAAGAAAAGCCCAAGATTGATTGCTTGCCCCCACCCATCCCCAGTTTTTGCTTTCCATCAAGTAGTCTTAGCTTCAGTGGCATGATTGAATAACATTTAACAATAAACGTTTTTTGGCCGAACCCAAAAAACGAAGAGTAAACTTTCTCAAGTGCCCATTCTTTATAGTGCTAGACCTTGGACTAGAGAAGAATACCTTAGAATCTTTGAAGGGAAAGCCTCGGGCCTTTTAAAATGAGAACTGGTGAGTCACAGAAATAAAGGAAGTTGGCTTTACTGGAAACAGTTTCCAAATCTGATGCTCTCAGTTTCTCATTGGGCCCTATAGCCATATTAGGAATATTTCCTCTGTCCACAAAGTGGCTCAACATAAGAGTGTGTCATCTGTTGATTATTGCTTAACAATATTCCCCCTAATAACAGCTGAAGATCCAACAAAAACAAAACAAACAAAAAACCCCAAACAGAAAGCTAGCAGTCACTATGAAAAAGAAGATGGAAAAATATAAAATGTACACAGAAATGGTGGGGCACATATACACCACATCTAATTAGTATGCAGAGGGACTTTGGGATGACTTTGGAACAATGAGTGACCAAATACCTCTTTTCCTACCAATCCGTTAAAGCCTAAGAACTTCACCAAACAACTTCCCTAGCCCACTGCATTAACCCAGGCAGACATAATCATCCCAGTTTTGGAACTCCCAGAGCACTTTGGTCTTATACCAGAAACACACTGTGAAAATGAAAACTCAGTATTAGAATTAGATGTGCTCTTGCTAGGACCCCAGGTACCAGGCAGGCTCCTCCACTTGCAAAGGTGTCTTACCCATCTTGGTTTTCACAGTTTCTGGCTTAGTTGCTGGTACTTGGGAAGCCTTAATAAACAATTATAAATGACAGAAATCCAAAGAGAGCAGAAATGCTTCTTACTGTCATATGAATGGCTAATGTTAGAACTGTGATGGAGAGCCTACATCCTGATTCTTCCACACACAATGTCCAAGATATCTAATGTTTCCCTGAAGGATGACTCTACTCACGTCATTTTCCTGCTCAAAAACAAGATTAAAAACTTAAATGGCTCCCCATCACTTGAAGAAATCTGGACTCCTCTTAATATCTGCTCATCATCCCCAGTGCTCTCCATCACGGCTCCATTGCTTAAACCAAAACCTAGGAGTCATTTCCCTCCTATCCCTCCTGTCTTTGATGATCAAGTCCTAGCAGACCTGCCTTCAAAATACAGCCAAAATTTGTCTACTTCACTCTACTTCCTCTGGTACCCTCCTAGTTCAAGGTACCAGCACTCCTAACTCAACCATCCAAATAGGCTTTTCATTAATGACTGAAACGTATCTCCCTATTTCTAGCTTTGCCCATCTCAGATCCATTTTTCATATAAAAGAGCAATAGAATATGCTTTTAAAAAATTGTCCATTTACCTGCTTGGGAAAAAAAAATTAAGTTGATAGATGTTATGTAATCTGTTGCAAAGTGTAATATATACTGTAGACTATTGTCAAGATTCCAATATCATATATATGTATATTTTTAGACATATTTTAATTGTATTTTCTAGGGCTTTCATTAAGACCATCAGGCAACACTTATTTCCTCTCCTTTTTTTCAGCAGCAGAATGTGATTGTGTTTCATCACAACAGATTGTGCTGTTTCCCACTTCCTCAGCCATGTGACACCTTAATGAAATAATTTAAGGTCTCAGAGCTTAACATGATACTGCTTCTAGATGACATCTGTGTTGTAACAGTTGTCTACAATACTGGAACCTCAAAGATTAACTAGGAGAGGGAATCAGCAGCACAAAAACTCACGCAGGGAAGTGTTTCCTGGAGCCTCTCAAATCTGGCAAGACTGATGAATGGAGCTAGAAGAGGCTTTGTTTTTTGGACAAACAAACTATAAGTGTATTAAAAAAAAAAGCCATGGGAATAAAGTAGAATTTTATGTAATACAGACACCCTCCAAAACAGTTCTAGCCTTGACATTCTAACTGAAATTTAATAGAATGAAGATGGGGGGAGGGGAATTAAATTTTTCTGAGTTACTAAAAGTAATCTCAAGAAAAACATTCCTTGAAAATGTTTTTTAACATACACACAACCAACACACATGTTACCTAGAAAGATTGCAGAGGTTAATGACACCAGATGGTGGTGAGATGAGGAAGTTCTTCAATATAGCCATCAGGAAAGCAGTTAAGAGTTGAAGTCAGGCTGGCCTTCTGGTTAACAGATGTACCATTCAAATGACTGTTAAGCTATTGAAAAGAAAGGGGGAAAGAGAAGAGAACAATGGAGGTCCTCCTGTGATATAGAATCTCTCCATGTAAATAGTACTGATAATTTAATGTCTTAAATACACATTTCTAGAACAAGTTCATAATAGCAAGGTACAACATACTTGAGAAATTATCAGAAATAATAGGTTCAAAGGTGATTTCAACAGATGGGGGTCTTATGAATCCTTTGAAGTCATGAAATAGCAGACAACATAAAGTGAATTAAAAATTTTTTTAAATTAATTAATCTATTTAAGAGAGTGTGAGTCCTGGGCGAGGGGTAGAGGGAAAGAATCTCAAGCAGACTCCCTGCTGGGCACAGAGTCTGACTCAGGGCTCCATCCCATGCCCTCGAGACCATGACCTGAGCCAAAATCAAGAGGCACCCATGAATTTTAAAAATTTTAAGAAGAAAATGAGTTGAAAGAATGGAGCTTCATGGCAATTGGAACAATCAACTGCTCACTCCCACTGCATCTGAACACTGCTATGAACACACCTTAAACAAGTTTTCTCTCATTTTCTAAAACATATACAGGCTTTTGTCATGTTTCCTCACTGACTTAGTAGATCATTAAAATTCCAAATTCATACTGATACAGACAACTGGATTACTAATCCAGTGAAATGTTTTTGTCATGAAAGGAAATACACAGACAAAGCCAATGAGAACTGTGTCCTCTAGTTTCTTAAAGACTAGCAGGAAATACATGGTATGTTCATAAATACATCTGTGTGGGCAGACCTGCCACATATGGTTGGGTAAGTTGTGAGGCAAAACCTGCATGGTCATCTAGTCAGCCTGTAAATAAAGGGATGGACAATAGGAGTGCAAAGGAGAGAGAAGTTTCTTGCACGTGGAAGATCAGGAAAGGCATCCTGGAAGAGGAGGTGTTCAAGTTGTGTGTGATGGAAAGGATTTAGTTACACACATGCTGGAATGATGGTGAGAAGCATTCAGCCAAAGGAAACGGGCTGCTTCTGACATCAGTGGCCCAAGTCCATTAACTGATCCCCGTCCCGTGTAGTATGGTCAGCGTATGTCGCTCTGCCCTGACCTCTTTGTGGGACTCCTTCACATACCTACCTCTTCCTTTGCCTCATTCTCCCTCCAACCCCACCCCGATTTGCTCAGTTAACTCACTTTCAGATGTCAGCTTGAGCTTCACTGCCCATCACCTACTCTCCATCTCCATCCCAGGCTCAGATGAGCATTACTTCAAATGAAATGTCCTTATCGACCTCTGGGCAGATCTGCGATCACACTTATCATGTATGTTTTGAACAGTTCTTTTATTTGGTTCCCCTGAAAATTGTAGCCCCCCTAAGGGGAAAGGCTGTACTTACCTTGTACACAACAAATTCTCCAGGGATTAACACAGTACGTGATACCTAGTAAAGGTTCAGTAAACAGTGCTTATGTCGATATTTTGCTATATCAAATTCAATTAAAATATGTTTTGTGAGAAAGGGGCACCTGAGACATATATCAGGTTTTCCTGTATAATATAGCTTCTTTCAAAAGTGCCTTGATGTTCAAAAAGGAGAAATCACAGTTAGTAAGATTACATATCTCTTTAGGTTTTTAAACTCTGCTTTTAGAACTTTGGGGTTGATATCCAATTAAATAAATAAGTCATTTCTAGCCTGCCTGCCACTAATCTCCAATATAGAAAGAATTTTTAAAAATGTACAAGTTTCTGTTCTTTTTTTTTTGTTGTTGTTTTTTAATGTATAGTGAGTATATGACAAGCCAAGGAACTTGGGCATCATCCACCAATCCATCCATTCAACAAATATTCTCTTCACGCCAGAATCATTCCAGGCATTGGAGATACAGTTGGAAACAGGACAGAAAAGATCTTATAGGGGTGGGGGAGGGGAGATAAACATGTAAACAAATAATCCAAAACATTTGGAGATGGGGTAAGTACTATCGAGAAAATAAAATGGAGTTTGTGGTAAGAGATAGGAACACGAGATGACTTAACTTTAGGTGGTCTGAGAAGCACCTTTGAGAAAAGGGCATTTAAGAAACAGATGCCAAAAAGGAATCGGGAACATGAAGAACTGGGGAAGAATGTGCTGGGGTCGGTAATATAAAATTTTAAAAGACAGTGTTCAGACATTTCACTTCAAGAAGTACCAGTAATTAGGGGGCACCTGGGTGGCTCAGTGGGTTAAAGCCTCTGGCCTTCCGCTCAGGTCATGATCCCAGGGTCCTGGGATCGAGCCCTGCATCGGGCTAGGCTCTCTGCTCGGTGGGGAGCCTGCTTTCCCGCTCTCTCTCTCTCTGCCTGCCTCTCTGCCTACTTGTGATCTCTGTCTGTGAAGTAAATAAATAAAATCTTAAAAATAAAAAAAGAAAAAGAAGTACCAGTAATTAGGTATCATCTAGGCTTCCACAGAAATCCTCCTTCCCTGCCTCCCTCCCTTTCTCCCCCCAGAATCAACATCTCATAATGAGAGGAGCAAGTCCTTGAAACAGGGGAGGTGATACAGAAGTTTTTATTTTTCTTTCCTTCCCTACTTCCTATTTAAATAATTCCAAAGAGCTCCTCTTTGTTCTTCTCCCAGCCCTGAGCCAGTTAGGTTTCTCGCTTGTAAACCCCTGAAACTGACCCTGGCTAATTTAAGATGAAAATAGATTACCAGAAGGTAATAGGGATTTCATTCATCTGATCAAAATGCTGAAGAGTCAGCTTTAAAAACTAACAAGAAACAAGGGGACCCAGCCAGACCCACATAGCTAAATCCCTGACAGCAGCACTTGCTTAGGACCCAGAGCTGGGCACTGCTATCCACGATCCCCACTTCTGTCACTCCTGTCAATGGCTGCTGCCTGCCAGATTCTGGATCCCGACTCACTCCACCACCACTGCTCCCAAGAATAATCTCTCAATGTCCTTACGTCTTTGCATCCCTCCCTCCAGATTCCAAGGAATCAATAGCACTACTGGGTATTTAACCCAAAGATACAAATGCAGTGATCCAAAGGTACAGCTACACCCCAATTTTATAGCAGCAATATCCATAATAGTCAAACTATGGAAGAGCCCAAATGTCCATCAACAGATCAATGGATAAAGAATATGTAGCATACAAACACACACACACACACACAAACATGTACGTATACAATGGAATGCTACTCAGCCATCAAAAAAACAAAATTTTGCCATTTGCAGCAACATGGATGGAACTAGAGGGTATTATGCTAAGCAAAATAAGTCAATCAGAGAATGACAATTATCATATGATCTCACTGATATGTGGAATTTAAGAAACAAAACAGGATCATGGGGAAAGAGAGAAAAAATTTAAATGGTATAAAATAAGAGAGGGAGACAAACCATGAGACTCTAAATCATAGGAAACAAACTGAGGGTTGCTGGTGGGGAAGAGGGTGGAGGGATGAGGTAACTGGCTGATGGACATTAAGGAGGGCACATGATGTGATGAGCATTGGATATTATATAAGACTGATGAAGCACAGACCTGTACGTCTGAAACCAATAATATGAGAAAGAAAGG